>NC_141597.1:41332765-41656098 GCF_047967505.1 Dipteris shenzhenensis
TTCCAAATAGAAAGCAAGGGCAATTGGTAAAAAAGTAACACCAACCTGGGTACACCGCTTGTCGTTCCGCTCACCCTTGCTGAGTTTGATGGTCGGGAGAAGCTCCTTCCAAAAGAGGTTCCCGGGTTTGATAGTCTTGATAGGCACTCTTGCGACTACACCATCTCTTATCTTGGCTTTGACATGTCGATGCAAGCTTGACACAGGATAAAGCTATGGACCCTTAGTGTTGCTCGTGGTCTTAATACGATGTCTTAATTTTCGTAATAAGATGTTCAAAAGACCCTTCTTAGAGCTTATGTGGACGACATGTTGGCAGTTTCACATGTAAGGCAAGGAATTCGTGAGGCGGTACATGCAAGTTATTGTAGAGTTTTGAACACTAAACTTTGAAAGTTTATGAGATATGTCCTTGAAAATGGATGAAACTTAAACTCATCTACTTAGAAGAGAAATTTTGAATTCCCCTTAACTTGTGAAAGAAAGTGTAGCTTTGCTTAGGGTACACTAAAGGCATAGGCTCTTTTCCGACAAAAATACCAATGCTTTTTACATTAAATTATTTTTTTTTCGGACGCAAACGTCACTATTAAAGTCGTTAAAAGCGTCGAAAAAGAACTATCACTATATAGCGACAATGATAAACGTCGCTATATAGCGATGATTAACAGAACTTTTAAAAAAAGCATTAGTGGGGCTAAACAGGGCCATAGCAAGCCCTGTTTTGGCCCACTTATGCTTTTTTTTTGTCATTACAAAAAAAAAGTTTTTTATTACAAAATTTCCCTTGCAAAAAGGGTGATACAAAATTGCTCAAATGAAATGATCGAGCAACAAAAGCATATACATGTCGAACATATACACCATTGTTTGTTACAAAATTACCCTTTTGAAAAGGGTGATACAAAATTGCTCAAGGAGCGGATATACAAAATGACATACATGGCGAAGTATATGCAAACTGCTACTACTACTACTCATTCGAATCATCCTCGTCGTCCTCTCCTCGTCCTCGTCTTGTTGGCCTGATCCTTGGTCCTCGTGAGTTGCGTCTTCTCCTTGATCCTCGTCACGTGCATCTGATCCCTGGCCCTAGTGATCGCTCACCTTCGGTGATGGGACGCTCGAGCTTTGACCCTAAGAGTGAACCATATAAATTGAAAATTATATTGGAACTTAAAGAATAAAACAATTTAAAAAGTGAGATTATAAGTAAGAGTAGACTTATACCGTGCGAGCAGCCACCTCAGCCCAATCGACCGTCGCTCCCATTGCCTCTTCGGCTTTGTTCCTATGCGAAATGCATGGCGCATCTCTACATCTGTAGGAAGAGGACCCATCGCAGCTTGCTGTGGATCCAATTTACGAGAGTTAGAGTTAGATAAAGTGCATGTAATATGTAGTAAAAAAAATAGAACAATACATTAAATGAGAAGAAGTAGACTTACCATGGTTGCCTCGAACACCAACCGTCCGCCTGCACCAAAGTGCGAAGTACCTACGATGTCTAGCCGTCTCTTCGCAGCCCTCCTCTCACCCTCGAATATTTCGGGATGGTCCCTATTCTACTTCTTGAAGAACTTCCAATCAGCTTTGTCTACCCAGTTGGGTTTAGCCATCCCCTTTGTGATAGAAGTATGCAACGTTGATCTACGGTGCTTCAAGACCAAACCCATGCGCTCTCGCATATAATTCTCATTAAACTCCCAATTTGGCGGGTTAGGGTATTTTTATTTTACTTCATCGATTACCGCCTGCTTCTTTGGTCATCTTGATATCGCCAATCGGTAGCAACGCCACTCTTGAAGTGATGGTTCATCAATCGCCTCATGGTGGCCATCACTGCTTTGCCCTTTCTATCTTCTATTATCTCTCCGCCGGCAGTCGTGATTTGATAGGAGAGATCCTCTGATGAGTAAGGAGGACTAATGGTAGCAAAGTCAAAAGGAGTGGAAGCTGTGCGAGCGCTTCCGGAGCAAGGAGTAGCAGTGGGAGTAGGAGAGGGCAAGGGACCTGACTGATACTGTGTCTCCAGACCAAGTGGAGACCTATAGGGATGTGAGTGTGCTGACTCATCTACATCTCTCGAGTTAGCACAACATAAGTGGCCCCTCCTACTCTTGCTTCCCTTACGAGAGGCATGCGCAGGTGATGACCCCTCGGTCGAAGGGGCATGAGGGGACGGCTGGGTAGTAGGCCCAGTCATCAGTGTAGGGGAGGGAATTGCTGAGGTCCTCTGAGATAGCAGAGAGAAGAATCTCGCTGCCTCCTCATCGGTCATCTGCACTACAAACTCGTTGGGACTCCCAACAAAGCGATGCACGGCTAGCAAAGGAGTTCCCTAAGGGGTAGTCGTAGTGCTACATCCGAGAGGAGTCGAACCAGGGGTAGTCACAGTGCTAGGTCCGAGAGGAGTCGGACCAAGGGTAGTCCCCTCAAGTGTCACCTGAGAGGAATCAAAGTCCTCTAGAGCATATAGATGATGTTGTCTCCTCTTGTGAGGCTGTCCGTACTCGTCGGATGTGCAACGTGATCCCATGTCTAACATAGACACAAACACGAAAACTCTTCTCTCCCACTATTAGGACTGCCTCCTTGTCAAAAACCCCTCCGACCATCATCTATAGATGTCAAGAGGCTGATTGGTCAAAGATTTTTTGTATGTACAAGCAGCAAACTAAAAAGTCAGCTTCTCCCACTTCTCCATTCGTGTCTTCACTATGTGAAACCACAGCATTGATCCCATGATCTCCATTGCCCTCACCCCTTTCGTGTCCAACAGTGTCACGGTCGTATTCTTGGGTCCTACAATGTCATATTTTGCATTCTTGTGTCCCACAACATCACATTTCCATCGCCCTTTTTGTGTCCAGTAGCATCACATTTTGTATTCTTGTGTCCCACAACATCACATTTCCATCGCCCTTTTTGTGTCCAGCAGCATCACATTTTACATTCATGTGCACGCTTCTAGGCATGGCTTGTTTTTGGGATAATTCCTCACCATTGGAAGTGTGAAGGTAAGGGGATTAAAGTCAGCATGCAAGGTGTCCAGGACAAGACAAGATTCGGCAAGCCCTGCTAGGAAGTGGAATGAAAGCTAGCCACAATTATGAATTATCACTTTGAATCCAAAGCAAACACTGTGCTTTATCATTATCAACATTTTTCTCTCTAAAGATGAATTTCATGCTTATTTGGAGCTTTTCATAGAGTTGTTTTTTCGTCGTGCCATGCTCATGCAAAGGAACCCCCCCTACACCTCCTCAAATATAAGGTGCAATGTATCTAGACACTCATTCTATGACAGAAGGTGTGATGTAAGCAAAGCTAGACATTATACCTTGAGCATCAGTTTTTTAATATCTTTTATAACCTATTATTAACCATGGACAACAAAAAAAACAAAGTAACACACGTGGTGGCTTGGAGGAGAGAAGAAGAGCTCACAAAGAGGATTGCTTGGAGAGTTTTTTACAACCAAGAGAAACGTTTCACCTTTCATTTCTTGGAAAATGTTTCCTCCTCCCCCGGATCTCCTTCAACCCCCTCCTTTCCCTGTACTAATTTGCTTTCCCCGCCATTGACCTCACGATTAAAGTCCTCCCTATTTCATGAAATGGCAGTCAATGGAGTCACTCCCAATGATGTTACTTACAGTTATGCCATAGTATTGACGCATAAGTTTGCAAAATTCCCATTACTTTTGCGTTGTCCCTTTACCTAGCATGATGTCTTCCTATTGTTTTTCGTTGTTCCTGACTCTGTTCCTATCTTTTGCACACACTGTTAATGTCAGCAATTTTGAAGAATTTGTTTGATCCATTTGGTTCTAGCAGTTTTGATATTCACAAGCTCCAAATCTGAACGGGGACAAGGGCAAAGCGAGTCGAGAGAATGGAATACCTATCTAAGATGGTGTAAAAATATGGATGACAAGGAGTCGAAGCATGCGGGAAAGTACACAACTCCATCTTCATACGCTTTATCCCTCTTCTTTTCCCCCTCTTAGAAGCTAGATTGCCCCTCTTTTCTCCCACTATCAGGACTACCTCCTTGCCAAAACCCCCTCCAACCATCATTTGCAGATGTCAAGAGGCTAATTGGTCAAAGATTTTTTTTATGTACAAGCAGCGACCTAAAAAGTCTGCTTCTTCCACTTCTCCATTCGTGTCTTCACTATGTGAAACCGTAGAATTGATCCCATGATTATGTAAAAAATTATGCATTTTCTCATGAATAGCAAATAACGAGAAATATCCTATAATGAGAACATAGGTTTCTAGTATCCAAGCATTGCTATATGTCAATACATGAGCCTATCAATGGGACTTTTAAAAGAACCAATCCCTTCTAAACTAGCTAAGAAAAAATACAACTATTATGGCTAACCAAATAGAAGGATTCATTTGAAATATTGAATCAATTCACAAGCACCTCATGGAGTACTTAGACTTTTTAGTTATTTAGTTTATAACATTAATTTGTATACTTATGTTATTTATAATCTTGCAAGTATGGAAAAAAATTAAAAGGGGAATATATATATATATATTAAGCCTTGGACCATTATAAAAACATAATTAAATAATATACCCCATCCATATCCTTCTTTAGGTATTTTCAGCTTCTATATGGGACTTCAAGTTCCCTCATAGGATTTCAAGTTTCCTCAGGGGATTTCCTCCTTTTTGTGTCACTTTTGCAAGGTAGTTAGAACTCCCTTATGGAAACAAACCTCTTGATATAGGAAAATCCCTAAATAACATGTCCCATCCACATCCTTTTTTAAGAATTTCTAGCTTCCATATGGGACTTCAAGCTTGGTACTCCCATCCCATATGGAATCTTTGAAGTCCTAAATATCATAATTAAAGTCCCACAAAGAAGTTTAGAAGTCCACTTTGGGAGAAAATCAATATCCCACATGCAATATTTGAATTTCCAAATAGGATATTTCAAGTTGCGTATAGGTGTTTGGAGGTTCCTTATGGAATTTCAACTCCCACATAGGAGTTTAATTAGGGTCTTTGATGAGACTTGAAGTGCCACATGTGAGTTTTGGAGGCTCGTATGAGATGTGATCCATGTCCTACAAGGGATTTAAAGTTGTAAATAGGAGTTTAGGATCCCTCATGGATTTGAAGTCCAAAGTAGGAGTTGTGGGGTCCCTTATGAGATTTGATCAATGTCCGACACGAGATTTAAAGTCCCATAGAGAAGTTTAAATGTCCCTTATAGGATTTGTAAAGTCCCATATCAAAGGTAGAAGTTTTTCTTCTTTAACTTGATAAGTGTAAGAAAATAATACGCTTGTGCTCAATAGATAACAGGATCTCGTATGCAAGAGAGAAAAGCAGATAGTATGGAGAATCAAAAATTTGATTACTATAAAACTGATACAATAGATGGCGCTGCCTCCCAACCATGCACTCCTATGAGAGAAGCTTCGATGAAGTGCTAAAAACAGTAGAGGACAGAGGCTGGATGCTAAGGAATCGGGGTTGCTATATCCAGTGATGAATATGGGCTTCATGGGCTTGCTCCTATATAGCCACTAGTCATAGTCGGTTAGACTTAATTGGGAGACCGACCCAATCTGCCCAAACCGGCTAACTAGAGGTCGGTTCCAAAATAAGCCACCGACCACATGATAGAACCGTGGCACAAAATAAAGCAACTAACCTACGGTTTCTGTTCAGCCCACGGCCATTCGGGATCATCTGGGGCTCCAAACAGGACTAACAGCCCGAGAGTGGGTTGCCCCGAGAAATGCTCCATCTACCCTCAGTGCGGCCAGTCATGGGATGCCTTCCCACACTTGCATGTAGCCTAGTCGGCAGTACACCAACTCTATCTAAAGCTGTCCAACAATCAGGCCACACATGGCCCCCATCTGGTGTCCAAACCAGGATAACTGAGCTACTCAAATGCCTTCTCCTCATATGGGGGGCTTACAAGTAGAGTTAGCTGGTTCCCGCATAGTTACAGCAGACTGGAGCATTAATATCTAACACCCCCCCTCAATGTCCACCCGCAAGTGAACTTACTTTTTCGGTCCAATGCCAAGTCGATGAAGATGCCTCTCTAGCAAGTCTCTGCCAAGATCCTTCATGAAGATGTCCGTAGCATTCTCTGTAGTCAGAGAGTACCATAAGTCAACCTCTCCATCCATGATGAGCTCACGTACAAAGTGATATTGAATCTCAATGTGTTTTGTGCAAGCGTGGGGGTTCTTTGCAATCGCCATGCAAGTCTGATTGTCACATGATAATGGCACACAACACACGTCCCCTAAAATCCTCCTCAATCACACAAGAAGCAAAACATGTTGATTTGTACTCAGCTTGGTAGAAGAAAGAGCAACTGTAGGTTGCTTCTTGTTGACCCATGACATAGCTCCAGATCCAAGTGAGAAACAGTAACCTATTACTTATCTCCTACTGTCCACATCTCTTGCCCAATTCGAGTCACAGAATCTAGTCAAGATCTTGCCCTTGGTATAGGTGATGCCATAATCAAGTGTGCCTTTTGATGTATTTCAGCACCTGCATCCCTACCCTCCAATGGTTCTCCCGGGGCTTATTGGAAAACCTGCTTAGTAAACCAGTCGCAAAGCTAATGTCCGGCCGCGTGTTGCACAAGTAAATCAAGCTGCCCACAAGCCTTCTGTACTTCGCTTCATCCACCAGTGCTGATGAATCCTCATTTGAGAGCTTCACATCAACTTCCATAGGGGTGCCAACTGTCTTGCACTCAGCCATGCCAAATGCCTTCAATATCTCTCCAGCATACATCACCTATGAGATGATCTATTTTAGCACTTGCCAAACTTCAATCCCCAAACAAAAATCAGTCCCAGTTCTATCATTTCAAACTGTCTTCCTAGCAAATGCTTTGTCTGCGAGATCTTCTCTTCATGGTTCCTTGTTATGACAAGGTCATCCACATAAAGGACCACGATCATACACCTACCTCCTTCTCTGTAGTTATACAAATTTGCATCAGATGGGCTCCTCCTAAACTCATTTTGTAGAAAGTAGGCATCAATCTACTGGTACCATGCTCGTGGGGCCTGTTTTAGCCCATAAAGAGCCTTCTTTAGTTTACAGACTTTACCTTCTGAACCGGGGATCATAAAACCTAGTGGTTGTTCCACATATACTTCCTCCTTGAGATCTCCATTTAGAAAGGTGGATTTTACATCCAACTGAAACACGGGCCAACTTTCTTGTGCTGCTAAAGCCAAAACATTGCGAATTGCGGTTAGTCGAGATGTGGGAGCAAAAGCATCCTGATAATCAAAACCATGTACCTGTGCAAATCCTTTTGCCACGAGCTGAGCCTTGTACTTATCCAACATGTTGTCGGACTTGTACTTGGTCTTGTACACCAACTTGATGCCGATTACCTTGCATTTTGGTGGTCGATCCACAAGGTCCCAAGTGTTGCTCTTCATTATGGAGCCATACTCACACTGCATAGCCTCCATCCACCTATCATCACCCTGTGCCTCTTCACACTTGGGTTCTTCAGCACGGATCACTCTCGTGTTCCTGCGCCCTTCTTTGCTCCTCTAATCTCTTGGACCGGTGGTCTTCGGATGGTTCCCCCTCAATGGCTAGAGGTTCTCTGCCATCCAAAAGCTACTTTACCATCTTCGGGAATGGCCGTTGCTGTTGTGGTTCCACAAGCTCTTCTTCCTCTTCTTTATCTTGAATCCTCCCAAGCACCATTGGGGGATTTCGGTTTGTTGTTGATGGTTGTACTCGATGGATATCCTGGTCCTAATTGTTTGGGAAGGAAGCATCCTCCTCCAATTGATGCAGCTGTTCTGAGAAGACCACATCGTGACTTACTATTACCTTCTTGGTAACAGGGTTATAGAGACTGTAACCCTTCACCTCTTCACTGTAGCCCAAGAAAATACACTTTTGGCTCTTCGGTTCCTATTTGGTCTTGTTAGCATAAGGGACATGCACAAAATAGTCACATCCAAAAACTCTGAAATGTGCAATTGAAGGTTTCTTACCAAAAAAGGCCTGCAGTGGAGTCATCCCATTCATAGCCTTCGTGTAGCTACGATTCAGAATGTAAACTGCCATGTTACATGCTTCAGCCCAGAAAGTCTTTGGCAAGTCTTTCCCTTTCATCATACTGCTGCCCATTTTGTAGATGACGCGCATTTTGTACTCTACTACTCCATTTTGATGTGATGTATGTGGCGGGGGTTTCTGCCTCTTGATCCCGTGACTTTTGCAGTAACTTTCTAATTCACTTGATGTGAACTCTCCACCTCTGTCTGATCTCAACTTCTTCACCTTCCTCCCCATTTCTTTCTCGACCATTACATGCCATTCTTTGAACTTACTAAAAGCCTCATCTTTAGTCTTTAGGAAGTATATCCATATACTTTCATTGTAGTCGTCGATCGCGTCATGAAGTAGTAGGAACTACCCAAAGCTTTCGTCTCCATCTTTCTGTAGAGGTCCATGTGAATGAGCTCTAGAGGAGCCTTTGCCCTACTAGCCTCTTTAGGAAAGGGCTGCCGATGCTGCTTGCCCATCATGCAAGCTTCACATGCATTGGGCAGATCTGTAATTTTTGGTAGGTCTACAATCATTCCACTTTTATGCATCTCCTTTAAAGAACTAAGGTTTAGAAGACTAAACCTCTCATGCCATAGCTTAGTGTTGCTCACGTCAACTCGAGCACTGAAAGCTGAGAGTTTGTAGATGTTGTTGTAGCGTGTACCTTTACCAATGACCTTCCCTTGAAGATTCAAAATATGTGCACCATTCTTATCGAATTGAACTTTGAGGTCCCGATCCATGATCGCAGAATGGACAACAAGTTCCTCTTGATGTCTGGCACATAAAGAACATCGGACAACTGTTTTACAACTCCATCTGACTTGAGAGCAATCATACCTTTTCCTTTTGCTGGACATTTTGCATCATTGCCAACTGCTACCAGGATGTTATTCCCTACCGGATGTAGAGAGGTATACCAATCCTTCCAACTGGTCATGTGGCACGATGCACCACTGTCAATAATCCAAGGTTCATCCATAGGTACATGAACTGCCCCCCTGCAAATCTCCTCAATTGCTATGAATAGCGAGTGAATAGCTCTACTGGTACTATCTCTGCGCTATTGCTGGACTCTTTCTTTACTCTGTTCTTCGCATCTGCAATCTTCTTTCGGCACTCACTCTGCTTGTGCGCTGCCTTGTTGCAATAGAAGCACTTGATCTTCTTCTTTTTCTTTTTATCATCAAAAAAAGATGGGCTACCAAAGTCCTTACCCTTACCTTTCTTTGATCCAGCATAGAAAGCCGAATCTTCTCTAGTGCTCGTCTTTTGATGCATCTCCTCCTCCAGAAGCATTGCGATGAAATCCTCAAAGTTGAGGGGCGGATTTTTGTTTTGCGTATTCAGTGCCGTAACAAGACCGTCGTACTTTGGTGGGAGAATTCATATGCACCTTCGTGCTAGATTCTTGCTTGTGACGGTGATGCCAATCACAGTCATCTGATTGCATAGATTCTTCACCGTGGTGATGAACTTCTCTGCCATTTCAGACTCAAACAGTTTCTCGTTCGCAAGTTGAGTCTCTAGAATTTGAATCAACGTCTGATTCGTGGCCTCATACTGATTTTTCAAGACCCCTCCGCTGTGGTGACATTTTGAATTAACACCATGACAGAATCATTTACACTGCAGACAATAGAACACAGTGCATCTGCATTTCTTCTTGTCCATGCGAGAATCTCATCCGCAGTTGGTACTATCTGTTGTGCTACATTGGCTGGATTCGGTCTTGCAACCTGCTTCATGTCCACCCCTTCTTTTTCCCCCATCCATTATTCCCTCTAACTCTTCCCCCTCCACTCTATCTCCCCCCCTCCCCCCCCACCTCCCTCCTCTAGCTCTATTCCTCCACTCTATCTCCCACCCCTCCTCACCCCTCCCCCCCCTCCCCCACCCCCCTCACCTCCCCATCATGATGTGACTTGCCTAGGACTACCATTCGTCATCATGCTAGTAGGATAGTGGTCATTCTTTAGTGACATTACACCAGCTTCACAATCAGCTCTACTATCTTGCTTGATAGATCTTCCTACCTTGGTGGAGTGTAGGAGGCTTGCTAGTCTTGTTGCATCTAGAGATAGGGCAATATGTAGCAAGTTCCTTTCTAGTGTTCGTCTATCCTATGCATCCATCAAGTGTAGGAACACCGCAGATGCCTTGGCAGCACGTCGTACCATTGTGGCTGCCATTAGTAGACCACAAATGGTTGGCCATGTACGCACCACATCATGTCTCCTTGACATTGCACTGTGCACATTGCGAGTACTTATGATTAGGAGGAAGAGTCTAGAGGAGCATGATGTTGATGCTCTTTGGGCTTCAAGTGGCCGTGCACCCCGTAGCAATCGACTATTGGATGATCGCACTATGTCCATCATACAACAGTTTGGGAGCAGCATTGTAGGGCATCTCTAGTGTTCAAGAAGGCAGTGTGAAAGAGGGTGTCATGTGGTGTGTACATTGAGCATGGTGCATGTTTTTTGGAGTCTACCCAGATTGAGTTGTACACTCAGTTTGAAAAGGCACACACTCACTCCATATTGTGTGCATGAGATGGCGATAGTTTGTACCACTCCCTTGATTGTCTAGAGGGGAGTTGTACGGTGTGTGGTCACTTTGCTAGAGTGCTGCCAGTTCCGCTAGATGTCAGTGATGTGGAGATTGTGCATTGGTAGCAGTATGAGTACATCACGTTGACATTAGATGGTGGTGCATAGTCTAGGAGGTTCCAACTTGTGGAGCCGCAGACTCCACGTGTTGCTTTCATTGATACTTTTCGAGGGAAGTTGTACCACTACATATGGCACTCCCAGACTATGAAGTGGGAGGATCGATAGTTCCGTGCTTGCTTGAGCACATTTCCCGTAGGGGTGGTTTTCTCGGTGGTGGAGTTTGTGGTGTACTATACCTTTGCACCACAGCATGAGATCCAATCGGAGCATTATTTTTCCGAATAGGTGACATGTGAACGAGTATTTTTCTTACTTGTGTTTTCTTGTGCATTTAATTTATTTCTTTCCATCATCCTCATTGTTTTTTATGTGCCATCTTGTAGCTTGCTATATTTGTGCATATTAGCTATCGTCAAGCAGAGGCTTAGGTGGATGGCATTGATAGAACCATGGACTTGCACATCATTGTGCGGGAGAATCACTTCTACATTAGTGATGATCACTCGCATGATGCCTATTTTGTGTAGCATTGTTTTACTCTCCATGATAGTTTCTTGAGGGATCGGGGTGTGACATGGCAGCGGTGCTAGATTTGGTCTGACGATTGTGGTGGTGAGTTCAAGTCTGCTAGGCAGTCTTATTGGTTCTACAAATGGCACCGTGAGAGGGGCATTTTGGTGATGTGGAGCTACTTTGAGACATGGCATGATAAAGGAGAGAGGTGCTTGCGTGAAGTGTTCTTTGCACGGCGACACCAGTTGCATCACAGTGCCGCTTGCTTTTTGGTGCAGTGGTGTACCCAGCACTTAGGCACTAGTGCGTTGTCCTGGTATCAGTTGCATGATGACAAGGTGGTCATATGGTTTTTCTAGTGTGTGGACATAGGGAGCATTGATCAGTCTAGGCCTTTTGATTATCGTACCGTGCTTGGCACTCTTGATTTACATTCTATCAAGAGCACAGGCAACTTAGACCCCATGATCTTTTCTCGATGCTTTGCATGTTTTTGCTCAAAATGCATCCATGTTGATTGTTCCATGGTGCCATGGGCCGATCCATGGATGCGATGCATACTTTCCCCCATCTACCCCTAGGAGGTGGTACATGATGATTAGGATGCAGGGTTCAGTTCTAGTAGAGATTATGACCAGTTAATAGATCTCTTACATATTGATGATATCTTTGCAGTCATTGCTCAAGAGGGAAATGTTGAGCACGTGGATTACTATCTCTTGAGATGCTCTATGGTGAAGAGTGTGCTCAACGAGAATGTAGTGTATGGGCATGGGATCCATTTTGATTCTCACAGCATGATTATAGTAGCTAGGTACTACTTTTAGCAGGTACATAGGCGTGGTCACTTCTTCAAGTATCACGAGTACATGGGAGATCCTGAGGTGTATATGTATTCCCATCTTGTTGTTGTGATCAGGGTTCAGTTGACTCACGTTCACAGCCACAAGATGACATCCACGCCTCGATGGCGCCTTGCTCTTGAGGATCATGAGAGCATACTTGCAACAACTATTGGCATGAGAGTAGACCCTGAGGAGTAGTTTAGGGTGTATCATTGTATTGGGGGTTGCTAGTTTATTACATGTCATTGTATTGGAGATCTATAGTCTCACATTGTGAGCACACCATTGTATTTGGCATGGACTTTTTTTATGCATTTATTGTGCCATAGTCTCCCTCTTCATTCCGTCCCCTTCTAATCCCTTTTCCCCACCCATGATAATGTTTTGCCCTCACGTCCTCCTTTCCTCTATGGCCCTTGAGCGTTGCCATGCTTGGTGTCTAGCCTCTTGTCCTGATTTCTTTTCTAGGTAACAAAACTGGTGTGGCTGCTAGGATCGAAATCTCCATGGCTAGTGGTGTAAAATTTGATTCTCCTACGACTGGATGTGATTTTGCGACACCTTCCATATGCGGTTCTCAGCTTCTGCACCTCCAATCTACTTCTGGTCACAGTTTTTGCACATCTATGCATCCCTGCTTCTGTGCCTCTAGTCTACCTGCAATTTCGGCGCATCTTCTGGTTAGCGAATCTTCTGGTCATATCGGTCGCATCTACAAAACTATAACATCTGTGTTTCCTCAAGGGTCCTATGCGCACATTCGCACGTCTCCTGGGTGCACCGGCACATCTCTTTGTCACGATTGGCTGAGTACTCGACACTCATTTTTCGGCTACAAAAGGCACAATGACATCACGTCAAGCAACTTGAGGTGCAAGGAGATTCCCAACTAGTGTGTGAACAAGTTAGTGGAAGGTGGAAGTTGCGGAGCAAAGGCTTGGCTCCATGACATCAACAAGCATTGGAACTGTGCCAACAATTTGAAGAGGTAAAAACTCAGCATATCCCTCGAGCTCAAAATATAGTTGCTGATTTCTTGGCACGTCTTGTACTTCAATCACACATGACGCGAGTGGAAGCACCACCCCAACAAAGCCGCAAGCCATGAAGGAGGGTGATCATTTGTAAGGAATGCAAAGGTTGTGGTCATCACGAAACTAAGTGTTGGGCATATTTGATACGAGTTTACTGACTTTGGAAGATCATCAGAAAGGTCCTCAAGGACATTGCTCAAAAGAAGGATGCCAGACCGCACACCACTTGAAGTCATTGATTTTGAAAACATATTTCAATTTAGGCCACCATTATATTTTTCCCTCTCTCTCTCTCTCTCTTTCTCTCTCTCTCTCTCTCTCTCTCTCTCTCTCTCTCTCTCTCTCTCTCTCTCTCTCTCTCTCTCTCTCTCTCTCTCCCCCTCTTCTTCATTATCTTTTTAAAAAATGGTTCTTAGTTCAATTTCCCCTCCCAATAAACTAAGCATCCACGAATTAAAAGATCAGAATGCTTTTGATTACTTTGAAAAATGTATCTATCACACACACACACACACATAATCTCTCTCTCTCTCTCTCTAAAAATGGCACGTACACTTCTAAGCATGCTATAGATAGAGGCTAGAGGCTAGAGGCACAAAAGTACAAAACATCTAACACCACTATCACCCAAAATTCACATAAGACTGACGCCAGCATGACCCCCAACTTAAGGAATATTCTAAAATCAGTAATTAGTTGAAGGGAAAGGAGGGTGGAGCATATGTGTTTACATGGTGTCTACATGGGTGGAGCATATGTGTCTACATGTTGTCTGTAATAGGGTGCACACTCCCTCTTCTCCTTCTAGGAAAATCTCTCCTTCCTTGCTCAAATCATCCTCCTTTCGTTCCTCCATTATCTTCATTTTCTTTGAAGTTCTCCTTTCCTTAGATATTCAAGCCCCTATCATCTTCCCCTAGCATTCATGGACCCTACACATCTCTCTCTCTCTCTCTCTCTCTCTCTCTCTCTCTCTCAAAATGAACCACATACAAACATTCTATAAAAATCCCTGCCTCCCCCCCGCCCCCCACACACAAACAAAAACACACACACTCTCTCTCTCTCTCTCTCTCACACACACACACACATATAATCTCTCTCTCTCTAAACAATAGAATACTACAAAAATCATGTTGGCATTAAAGCTATTTTTAAATATAAGTAGGAGAGAGCCTTCAAATGCCTATTGGGAGATTATATTATTGTGGCTATATTTACAAACATTTATTAGTAAGTAAATATTTTATTAAAGGATCATAATGGTTTCATTGATTTTGAAAACATATTTCAATTCAGGCCACCATTATATTTTTCCATCTCTCTCTCTCTCTCTCTCTCTCTCTCTCTCTCTCTCTCTCTCTCTCTCTCTCTCCCCCCCCCTCTTCTTCATTATCTTTTTTAAAAAATGGTTCTTAGTTCAATTTCCCATCCCAATAAACTAAGCATCCACAAATTATAAGATCAGAATGCTTTCGATTACTTTGAAAAATGTACCTTGTCTTAAACATTTGTGTGTGTGTGTGTGTGTGTTTGCATCATCTAAAATAATAATCTAAAGCATCCACAATTTTTAAAATCACAATCATTTCAATGATTTTGAAAATGTAGCTTGTCTCTATTTAATAGAGTAACGTATTTTGCTTCTGGACACGATTAGATTTTTCCCATCTCTCTCTCTCTCTCTCTCTCTCTCTCTCTCTCTCTCTCTCTCTCTCCCCCCTCCATTACCTTTTTTTAAAAATGGTCCTTCCTTAAGTTTTCCCCTCTCAAGAATCTAAGTGTCCATTGAATAGAAAAAAACAATATTCAAGGGTTCTTAGTTCAGTTTCCCCTTCCCAAGAAGGTATTGCAATGATTTTGAGGTCCACGAACTAAATGTCCATCTCTCTCTCCCTCTCTCTCTCTCACCCTCTCCTTCATTATCCTTTTTTTATAATGGTTCTTAGTTCAATTTCCCCTCCCAATAAACTAAGCATCCACGAATTATATGATCAAAATGCTTTCGATTATTTTGAAACATGGTGCTTGTTTATTGACTATGCATAAAGAGGTGTGTAGGTGGGATAGGACGACCACACACACACACAGACATAATCTCTCTCTCTCTCTCTCTCTCTCTCTCTCTCTCTCTCTCTCTCTCTCTCTCTCTCTCTCTCTCTCTCAAATGTGGAGATATAGCTATTAGAACCACATACAAATATCTCTCTCTGTATCATTCAATAAACACAATAAAGTTTCGAACGTAAAAAATTTACCATGGCCCATACAAAAGTCAATAAACACAATAAACTTTCGAACGTAAAAAATTTTCCATGGCCCATACAAAAGTTTTAATATAGCACTGCTGAGAACACCCCTTGAGACATCCACACCTAGGCAGGACTCGAGAGCTGGCAGCGTGAGTTGAGAGCTATGCATGTGATGCAAGAGCTTCAAAGAGAGCACTGGACTCTGAAGGACTGTAGGCACCTCCTTGCAGCAGTTTAGCATACGTTCAAACTTTGAGGGAGAGCTTGCTGCATCGCTAGAGATGGTTCACTGGAGTGGAGACTCATGAAGGGCTCGTTGAAGCAGTCACGACGTAGTGCAAGGATGCCAAGGATGCCGCAATGGATGGGATAGGCTATAGACTCTAAGGAGAGGACATGCAAGTTGAGGAGCTTGCTGAAGATGGCGTAGTCATGCCACAGTGACTTAGTCACTAGTGCAACTGTGCAAGGACCGTGCTAACCTTGCTGGAAGGTGGCATGCGGGAGAGGAGGCACTGTTTTTGCTCAAGATGTGCAAGAGAAGACGTGCGAGTGGACGGAGGACGATGCGGGAGCAGGGCTACGTAGAGTGTAGAGGACGATGCGAGAGCGGAGGTGCAGGATGGCACGTCCATCAAAAGGAGGAGAATGGAGCCTCATAGTCCCTCACTGCCTCAGACTTCTCGAACGGAGAGAGAGAGGCTCATGTGAGCCTGGATACCAGGCAGAGCGGGAGCGGGAGAGGGATACAAGATCAATGACATGGCAGCGCTCGGTCCTTTAAGGTCGTTGAAGTCTCCCCCCTCCCATCGCGACATGTGGTGTCGACTCGCCATCTATGTCTAATCCGAGTTAGAGCTGTGTGACGGGACGACGGGCATTCGATTGCGCATGTGGCAGTCTCGCCCATTGTGTGCCACATGGCACCTTCATCGAGCCTCGTAGCGCAGTTTGCAGTCAGAGCCTCGCGCAAGTGGCAGTTCGCGTAGTCTACCTCCCACAGTTGAGTTTGCACAGTCTGCCTCCCACAGTCGTGACAATTCGAGTAGTTTGCAGTCCTCAGTTTGCCTCCCACAGTCCACAGTGGTAGTCTCAGTGGTCGCAATGGCTTTGACTCCTCTCTCTCTTAACTGAAACTCTTCAAGTGCTCTGTGGAGGTTTTTGCCACCATCCTTAAGGAATCGCCACATGTCAGCCTCTCCTTAAGCTCACCGTCCTTAAGGAATAGAATAGACGCAGTGGCAGTTCGCACAGTCTGCCTCCCACAGTTGAGTTTGCACAGTCAGCCTCCACAGTCATGGTAGTTCGAGCGCAGTTCTCAGTCTGCCGCCCACAGTCCACAATGGCAATCCCAGTGCTCGTAGTGGCTCTGACTCCTCTCTCTCTTAACTGACACTCTTCAAGTGCTCTATGGAGGTTTTCACCACCGTCCTTAAGGAATCGCCATGTGTCAACCTCTCCTTAAGCTCACCGACCTTAAGGAATAGAATAGAAGAAATAGACACCAAAAACCTTAAGTCACTAATCAAAATTGGATTCCCTAAAACCATTATGGACAAGGTCTATCCCAAGGATCAATGTATGTTATCATGGATTGCCATAGAGAATAAAGGAATACATCCAATTTTTAAAGAGACTGGATTGGCCAATAAATTTCCCAATCCTAATTGCTCCAATCTCGACCACACAATAAATTTGTACATGATGTCAAATGCATTTTACCTTGACATAAACTGAAGAAGATATTTACATGCTTTCTCTCCTTACCGAGAGTACATGTGTCCTAGACAAGAAGCTTCATCTTCAACACCTATGTCCTCATTCCATTAATCTTCTCAGCACAATGAACAAGCTATTGTCTACACTACTAAATTCATACACTTGTTTCAGTTTTAGGGTGTGTTCACGAAACACACACACACTCCTAAATATATGGCATGCAGGTTTTTACTAATAAATTATCATCATGGAGACTATGCAAAAGGTAGACTGAAATAATCAAATCTGATGTATTCCGTCTATGATGATGTACGATTAGTATGGAAACTGATATAGTAAACAAGCCGTGAAAATGAGTCTTAGAGTTAGTCTGTTCGTCTACTACACGGCAAACAAGCTAGTAAACAAGCCGTGAAAATGAGTCTTAGAGTTAGTCTGTTCGTCTACTACACGGCAAACAAGAAAAGACTATCGTAAACAAGCCCTGGACATTTCAAAATGGGCTGCTAGTATTAATTTGACAGTCTTCTTGATAGGGTTCAAAAATAGAGAGGCTCACACTGATTGAGCTGGTATTAGCCTGGGTTATCGTGGCGCTCGCGCAGGCAATTATTCCATTCGAGGTTGCCAAGGTCATTTCCAATACATCCGTTAAGGTCGAGGGAGCTGTGGATGGCGCTGCCATCGTCAGCTCCGGTGAGGCAATTGCCAGAGAGGATGCCGGCAGGCGTGAGTTCCATTGAGGTGCAGGTGCGGGAGAAGTCGCAGTCGCGAGTGCGAGCAAACACAGTGGGACCCATGCACACCACGCACTCCAGATTTCCGTTTGAGTTGGCCACCCGCCTGTCCAGACGGATCGAGGTCGCTAACTCTGCCCCCGCATTGTTGTCGCAGTTGGCGTCCATCTGCATCCACTGGTTGTTTTCGATGCTCCGGAACCCCGTGATGGTGCACGAGTGCTGAAAGTTTTGCCAGCAATCGTCTGCGAGCTGCAGAGCACGTCGAACGATCAAGAACAAGCAACAACAGAGAGAAAGGCAGATCATTCAAACAAGAAATTGAGGGAGAGAACTTATTGGGTCCTTACTGCTGCTCGCGGAAAAAGCATCATAACTACTAGAGAGGACAGGATGATCGCCGTCTTCATCGTTGCACGCATATTTCCTACTGGACACAGTCAGTTGAGGCTGAGATACGATCAATGATCCACTCATCATGATTTTATACTTGAAACTCGACATTAGTCGGAGATGACATTTTTAGTCGGCGGGAATATATACTTGACACTCGACTTAGTCGACACTAATCACATTCCTCTCACCGCATGTCGTTCCGCTCACCCTTGCTGAGTTTGATGGTCGGGAGAAGCTCCTTCCAAAGGAGGTTCCCGGGTTTGATAGTCTTGATAGGCACTCTTGCGACTACACCATCTCTTATCTTGGCTTTGACATGTCGATGCAAGCTTGACACAGGATAAAGCTATGGACCCTTAGTGTTACTCGCGGTCTTAATACGATGTCTTAATTTTCGTAATAAGATGTTCAAAAGACCCTTCTTAGAGCTTATGTGGACGACATGTTGGCAGTTTCACATGTAAGGCAAGGAATTCGTGAGGCGGTACATGCAAGTTATTGTAGAGTTTTGAACACTAAACTTTGAAAGTTTATGAGATATGTCCTTGAAAATGGATGAAACTTACACTCATCTACTTAGAAGAGAAATTTTGAAGTCCCCTTAGCTTGTGAAAGAAAGTGTAGCTTTGCTTAGGGTACACTAAAGGCATAGGCCCTTTTCCGACAAAAATACCGATGCTTTTTATATTAAATTATTTTTTTTCCGGGTGCAAACGTCGCTATTAAAGTCATTAAAAGCGTCGAAAAAGAACTGTCGCTATATAGCGACGATTAACGAAACTTTAAAAAAAAGCATTAGTGGGGCTAAACAGGGCCATAGAAAGCCCTGTTTTGCCCCACTAATGCTTTTTTTTTTTGTAATTACAAAAAAAAAAAATTTATTACAAAATTTCCCTTGCGAAAAGGGTAATACAAAATCGCTCAAATGAAATGATCGAGCAACAAAAGCATATACATGTCGAACATATACACCATTGTTTGTTACAAAATTACCCTTTTGAAAAGGGTGATACAAAATTACTCAAACGAGTGGATATACAAAATGACATACATGGCGAAGTATATCCAAACTGCTACTATTACTACTACTACTACTCATTCGAATCGTCCTCGTCGTCCTCTCCTCATCCTCGTCTTGTTGGCCTGATCCTTGGTCCTCGTGAGTTGTGTCTTCTCCCTGATCCTCGTCACGTGCGTCTGATCCCATGAAGCTCATGGTTGGATAGCCACATTTTCGAATTACCACTTTCGAAAACCAAAGTAAACATTATGCTTTATATGTCATACATTGTCAGCCTTTTCCTCTCTAACGATGAAGTTCATGCTTATTTGGAGCTTTTCATAGAGTTCGTCGTGCCATGCTCATGCAAAGGAACCCCCTCTACACCTCCTCAAATATAAGGTGCAATGTATCTGGACACTCTCGTTCTATGACCCAAGGTGTAATGTAAGCAAAGCTAGACATTATACTTTGAGCATCATTTTTTTAATATCTATTTTAAAGGCACACCATGAATCAATGAGCTTGCATTTGAGTTATTAATCGGGGTCTATATATCTATCTATCTATCTATATAATATATTAACGACACTAATTGGTTAGGACCATTGAAAGGATTTAGGCCATTAAATCTTTAGGATCAATTCGGACCCTCAGATTGAAAGCAGTTAGATCAATGATGGCAAGAGACATAATATGGGATGTGCCCACTTGGTACCTTGTTTTGTGAGACATCCTGGGACAACCAAAAAAAACAAAGGAAGACATGTGGTGGCTTGCAGGAGAGAAGAAGAGCTCACAAAGAGGATTGCTTGGAGAGTTTTTTGCAACCAAGAGAAACGTTTCACCTTTAATTTCTTGAAAAATGTTGATTTTCAGGCTCACACACCTTTTCTTAAGCACACCCTCTCCCTCGGATCTCCTCCAATCCCATCCTTTCCCTCTACAGCTTTGCTTTCCCCTCCATTGACCTCACGATCAAAGTCCTCCCTATTTCATGAAATGGCAGTCAATGGGGTCATTCCTAATGATGTCACTTACAGTGATGCCATAGTAATGATGTGTAAGTTTGCCAAATTCCCATTACCTTTGCGTCTTTCATTTACCTCTAGCATGATGTCTTCCTATTGTTTTCCATTGTTCCCAACATTGTTCGTATCTTTTGCATGCACCGTTAATGTCAGCAGTTTTGAATAATTTGTTTGATCCATTCGGTCCTAGCAATTTTGATATTCACAAGCTCCAAATCCGGACAAGGACAAAGGCAAAGCGAGTCGAGAGAATGGAATACTTCTCTTAGATGGTGTAAAAATACGGATGACAAGGAGTTAAAGCATGTAATAGGAAGAAAAAAGGTAGTAGACAAGGAGTTGCTAGCAGGCAAGTACACAACTCCATCTTCATACACTTTATCCCTCTTCTTTTCCCCCTCTTAGAAGCTAGATTGCCCCTCTTCTCTCCCACTATTAGGACTGCCTCCTTGTCAAAACCTCCTCCGACCATCATCTACAGATGTCAAGAGGCTGATTGGTCAAAGATTTTTTGTATGTACAAGCAGTGAACTAAAAAGTCAGCTTCTCCCACTTCTCCATTCATGTCTTCACTATGTGAAACCATAGCATTGATCCCATGATCTCCATTGCCCTCACCCCTTTTGTGTCCAACAGTGTCACGGTCGTATTCTTGGGTCCTACAATGTCATATCTTGCATTCTTGTGTCCCACAATGTCACATTTCCATCACCCTTTTTGTGTCCAGTAGCGTCACATTTTGCATTCTTGTGTCCCACAACATCACATTTCCATCGCCCTTTTTGTGTCCAGCAGCATCACATTTTACATTCATGTGCATGCTTCTAGGCATGGCTTGATTCTGGGATAATTCCTCACCATTGGAAGTGTGAAAGTAAGGGGATTAAAGTCAGCACAGAAGGTGTCCAGGACAAGACAAGATTCAGTAAGCCCCACTAGTAAGTGGAATGAAAGCTAGCCACAATTATGAATTATCACTTTGAAACCAAAGTAAACACTGTGCTTTATCATTGTCAACATTTTTCTCTTTAAAGATGAATTTCATGCTTATTTGGAGCTTTTCATAGAGTTGTTTTTTCGTCGTGCCATGCTCATGCAAAGGAACCCCCCCTATACCTCCTCAAATGTAAGGTGTGATGTATCTAGACACTCGTTCTATGACAGAAGGTGTGATGTAACCAAAGCTAGACATTATACCTTGAGCATCAATTTTTTTATATCTTTAACCTATTATTAACCATGGACAACCAAAAAAACAAAGGAAGACACATGGTGGCTTGGAGGAGAGAAGAAGAGCTCACAAAGAGGACTGCTTGGAGAGTTTTTTGCAACCAAGAGAAACGTTTCACCTTTCATTTCTTGGAAAATGTTGATATTCAGGCTCGCGCCCACCTTTTCTTAAGCACTTCCTCCTCCCTCGGATCTCCTCCAACCCCCTCCTTTCCCTCTACTGATTTGCTTTCCCCTCCATTGACCTCACAATCAAAGTCCTCCCTATTTCGTGAAATAGCAGTCAATGGGGTCACTTCCAATGATGTTACTTACAGTGATGCCATAGTATTGACGCATAAGTTTGTGAAATTCCCATTACTTTTGCGTTGTCCATTTACCTAGCATGATGTCTTCCTATTGTTTTTCGTTGTTCCTGACTCTATTCCTATCTTTTGCACACATCATTAATGTCAGCAATTTTGAAGAATTTGTTTGATCCATTTGGTTCTAGCAAATTTGATATTCACAAGCTCCAAATCCAAACGGGGAAGTCGAGAGAATGGAATACCTCTCTAAGATGGTGTAAAAATACAGATGACAAGGAGTCGAAGCATGCGGGAAAGTACACAACTCCATCTTCATATGCTTTATCCCTCTTCTTTTCCCCCTCTTAGAAGCTAGATTGCCCCTCTTTTCTCCCACTATCAGGACTACCTCCTTGCCAACTGCTTCTTCCACTTCTCCATTCATGTCTTCACTACGTGAAACCATAGAATTGATCCCATGATTATGTAAAAAATTATGCATTTTCTCATGAATAGCAAATAACGAGAAATATCCTATAATGAGAACCTAGGTTTCTAGTATCCAAGCATTGCTATATGTCAATACATGAGCCTATCGATGGGACTTTTAAAAGAACCAATCCCTTCTAAACTAGCTAAGAAAAAATACAAGTATTATGGCTAACCAAATAGAAGGATTCATTTGAATTATTGAATCAATTCACAAGCGCCTCATGAAGTACTTAGACTTTTTAGTTATTTAGTTGATAACATTAATTTGTATACTTATGTTATTTATAATCTTGGAAGTATGGAAAAAAATTAAAAGGGGAATATATATATATTAAGCCTTGGACCATTATAAAAACATAATTAAATAATATATCCCATCCATATCCTTCTTTAGGTATTTTTAGCTTCTATATGGGACTTCAAGTTCCCTCATAGGATTTCAAGTTTCCTCAGGGGATTTCCTCCTTTTTGTGTCACTTTTGCAAGGTAGTTAGAACTCCCTTATGGAAACAAGCCTCTTGATATAGGAAAATCCCTAAATAACATGTCCTATCCACATCATTTTTTAAGAATTTCTAGCTTCCATATGGGACTTCAAGCTCCCTCACAGGATTTCAAGTTTGCTCATGGGATTTGCTCCTTTCTGTGTCATCTCTTGCCTCTCTCTTGCAGGTATTTAGAACTCCCTTATGGAAATACACCAATAGCCCTTGATTGTTTAAATCAATATCCCATGTGACCACTTGAAATCTTAAACATGACATTTGAATCAATATCTTGCATGAATATTTGAAGTATTGAACATAAACTTTGAAGCCCCATATATGAATAATGATGTCTTAAACATGACATCTAAATGAATATCCCACATGAATATTTGAAGTCTTAAACATGACTTTGAATCAATAACCAGCTTGAAAATTTAAAACCTTAAACACGACATTTGAATCAATACCCATGTGAATATTTGAAATCTTTAACTAATATCCCTTGATGGATTAAATCACTATCTTGCATGAGTGTTTGAAACCTTGTTGAACATGACATTTCAAGTGCCACATATGAGTTAAGTACTCCCATATAGGAGTGGATCAGTATCCCAAAGAGAATATGTGAAGTCCTAAACATCAATTTAAAGTCCCACATACAAAGTTTAGAAGTCTAGTTTGGGAGTGAATCAATTGTAAGAAAATAATACCACATCTGTGCTCAACAGATAACAGTATCTCGTATGCAAGAGAGAAAACAAGATAGTATGGAGAATCAAAAATTTGATTACTGTAGAACTGATACAATAGATGGCGCTGCCTCCCAACCGTGCGCTCCTGTGAAAGAAGCTTAGATGGCATGCTGGAAAAAGTAGAAGACGGAGGCTAGATGCTAAGAAATCAAGGTTGCTGTAGCCAGTGATGAAATGGGCTTCACGGGCTTGCTCTTATATAGCCACTAGTCGTAGTCAGTTAGGCTCAATTGGGTGACGAACCTAGTCTGCCCAAAACGGTCAACTGTGGGTCGATCCCGAAATAGGCCACCGACCATACGATAGAACCGATGCGCAAAACAGAGCAACTTACCTACAGTTTCCGTTCGGCCCAGAGCCATCCGGGATCATCTGAGGCTCCAAACGGGCCCCGCAACCTGAGGGTGGGCTGCCCCGGGAAATGCTCCATCTACCCTCAGTGCGGTCAGTCAAGGGATGCCTTCCCACACTTGCACGTAGCCTAGTTGGCAGTGTGCCAACTCTATCTGAAGCTGTCCAGCCATCAGGCCACACATGGCCCCCATCTGGTGTCCAAACCAGGACCTACCGGATAACCAAGCTAGTCAAATGCCTTCTCCTCATATGGGGGGCTTACAAGTAGAGCTAGCTGGTTCCCGCGTAGTTACATGAGAGTGGAGCATTGATATCTAACATCAATATCCCACATGGAATATTTAAATTTCCAAATGGGATATTTAAAGTTATTTGGAAACTTGATGAACATGACATTTGAAGTCCCATATATGAATTTGACCTAGTGGTTGTTCCACGTATACCTCCTCCTTGAGATCTCCATTCAGAAAGGTGGATTTTACATCCATCTGAAACATGGGCCAACTTTCTTGTGCTACTAAAGCCAAAACACTGTGAATTGTGGTTAGTAGAATTGTGGGAGCAAAAGTATCCTGATAATCAAAGCCATGTACCTGTGCAAATCCTTTTGCCATGAGCCGAGCCTTGTACTTATCCAACGTGCCGTCGGACTTGTACTTGGTCTTGTACACCCACTTGGTGCCGATTACCTTGCATTTTGGTGGTCAATCCACAAGGTCCCAAGTGATGTTGTTCATTATGGAGCCATACTCGAACTGCATAGCCTCCATCCACCTATCATCACCCTATGCCTCTTCAAGACACTTGGGTTCTTCAGCAGAGATCACTTTTGTCATTAAAGCGTAGTTGACCAAGTGTTCCTGCACCCTTCTTTGCTCCTCTAATCTCTTGGACTGGTGGTCTTCGGATGGTTCCTCCTTAATGGCTGGAGGTCTTCTGCCATCCAAAAGCTGCTTTACCCACTTCGGGAATGGCCGTTGCTCATGTGGTTCCACAGGCTCTTCTTCTTCTTCTTTATCTTGAATCCTCCCAAGCACCATTGGGGGAGTTCGGTTTGCTGTTGGTGGTTGTACTGGATGGATATCGTGGTCCTGGTTGTCTGGGAAGGAAGCATCCTCCTCCAATTGATGCGGCTGTTCTGAGAAGACCACATTGCGTCTTACTATTACCTTCTTGGTAACAGGGTTATAGAGACGGTAACCCTTCGCCTCTTCATTGTAACCCAAGAAAATACACTTCCGGCTCTTCAGTTCCCATTTGGTCCTATTAGCATCAGGGACATGCACAAAATACTCACATCCAAAAACTCTGAAATGTGCAATTGAAGGTTTCTTACCAAAAAAGGCCTGCAGTGGAATCATCCCATTCATAGCCTTCATCTAGCTACGACATGTTACACGCTTCAGCCCAGAAAGTCTTTGGCAAATCTTTCCCTTTCATCATACTCCTGCCCATTTCGCAGATGATGCGCATCTTGTGCTCTGCTAGTCCATTTTGCTGTGATGTATGTGGCGGGGGTTTCTGCCTCTTGATCCCGTGACTTTTGCAGTAACTTTCTAATTCACTTGATGTGAACTCTCCACCTCTGTCTGATCTCAACTTCTTCACCTTCCTCCCCATTTCTTTCTCGACCATTACATGCCATTCTTTGAACTTACTAAAAGCCTCAAATTTAGTCTTTAGGAAGTATCTCCATATCCTTCTACTGCAGTCGTCGATCAGCGTCATGAAGTAGTAGGAACCACCCAAAGCTTCTGTCTCCATGTTTCCGCAGAGGGGAGGTAGCAAGCTAAGGGTGTCCACTTCCGGACCACTTTCGGGTGAGTGTGACACCCGCTCGAGTGAAAATACAAAGGTTTTGCTTCGGTCTCCTATACCTCGATCGAGGTATAAGCTCCAATGAAAATCACACACGAGCACAACCGAGCCTAGCCAATACCTCGATCGAGGTACGTAGCTTTTTCACCGGACCGAGCCTCTACCTCGATCGAGGCTTGCTGGCAAGCCAGCTATACATGCCACATCTACCTCGTTCGAGGTATTGTGGCAATCCAGCTCAACCTCGATCGAGGTCAGGTGGCATGTCCAGGTCTTGACAGAGCACTACAGGGAGGAGGCACAGAGAGCATTGCTGATGCAAGAGGGTGCGGATACATCGGTGGTTGCATCATGCATTCCACGACGCTTTTCGTACGGTGATTTCATGCCAGGTGACGAGGCACGAGCGGAGGAGGCACGCCGGATTGAGTGAGAGGCAGAGCTGCAGACATCATTGCAGCAGTGGGTGGAGCAGCAGCTAGGGCGGGGCCGAGACTAGCGTCTTTCACATGTAGAGACGATTACTCGCGCTCGATTTGAGGCATGAGTATTCGCAGATGCACGGCTATGGGAGCTGAGACGCGCGTACATAGAGGAGGCGAGGGAGGCAGAGATGGCAGCAGTGGCGCATGCAGCATGCCCTCCTCTTCATCGTGATGAGGTTGGCCCATCTCATGCAGGTGATGAGGCTGGCCCATCTGAGCCGGCATTGCCTGAGGGCACACAGCGGACGGTTGGGCAACGAGTCATATAGGAGCCACGTCAGCGTTCCACTAGAGGATCATATGTAGAGTTATCAGATTCAGATTCAGATTGATTGTTTAGGCTTCACACGTTTCTTGTATAGGGGTGCACTTTTGCAGCATGATGATGATGATGTACAGATTCATTTTGGTACTTTCATGATATTGTTCCCACTTTTATGATGTATGAGCATTTTCGTACTTTCATGATGTTCTTCACACTTTGTTTATCTCAGTTTATCTTAGTTTATAGTTTGTTTAATACATAAGGTATTTAAAAAAGAATGCCATGTGAAGTAATTGTAAACATTAAACATTAATTGCAAACATTAAACATTAAACATATCAAAATTCATCTTTTTTTGGATGAAAATTTTATTTTGTTGATAAAAGTTTTTCATTTTTTAAACAAAAATTTTATTCTATTCATGTTTGTCAATAAAGTGTGTTTCAAAATCCAAATTTTCATCAATTTTTCAAAAAGACAACTATTGTCATATTCATGCTTCCAAATCTAGCCTTCCGATCTTAATATCAAAATATGTTGAAATTCAACCATTTGATAAACTAATTTGTATAAAAAGAAAATTACTTTTTTTAGACAATGCCATAGCCCAATGTAAAATTGTTTCATCAAATGAAATTAGATATTAAAGTAACATCAATTTTACCAACTTTCAATTTATGCTATTTACAAAAAGTATTCTAGAAATGTATATTGGTACAAAACTTATCCATGACTCCGAGGGCAATGTTGTTACCTATGTGTAAATCAATTGATAAAAAATTCTTTCAACACCAATGAACTTGAGGGAATGTGTGATCTAGAGATACTTAAACAACATGACAAAAGGAAAAAATTCGAGAAATCACCAATGTGTGGACATGCTTAGTTTGTAGGGTGTAGAAATTCTTTTATGCATTCTTTTTTCACAATTCTAGTTTTTTAATATTATTGACATGAAGCGTATATTTTGTCCCTACAATTTTTAAAAAATATAAAATTTTTGGGGATTTTTTTCAAAAATGGAGTTAGACTTGTCCTTTGCATGATTTTGCTGTTATTTATTATGACTCAGTGTTTAATTTGTCTCTTATTGTTAACAATACTTGTGCTAATTGGTGATCAAAGAAAACAAGACCTAATTATTTGTCATATTCGAACCACAATCACATGTGCCTTCCAAATCACAATCGCATATGCCTTCCAAGTTTCTAAGGACTATTTCAATTTCCTTAATATGACATTTGCCAATGCACCAATGTAATTATTATGCATGTATAAAAGATAATGAACATAAAGAAGAGAAATCAACACAATTGGCAATTAATGCATCTATACGGGAATACAAGGAAGGTGTGGCATGCTAGCCCACCATTTTATTTCACTATTTTCTTTTGCATTTAGTGGTTTAGGTACAAGAGAAAGGATTGGCGGTTGGTATAAGGAAAAGTGTTGGTATTTGGTTTATGTAAAAAGAAAGGGTTGTTGTGGCTATGCACCAAAAAAATATACACATATTAACAATCCCACTTCTCCCTTTTAAACTCTACTCATGTATGGGAGTACAAGGAAGGTGTGACATGTTAGGCCACAATTTAATTTTACTATTTTCTTTTGACTTTGGTGGTACGCTAACGTGTAGTCGTGCTAGTAGGGATTGCTTCTACGTGGCGCAAACCAAATCAGTTGGAGACCAAATCTTGCATGGATGTACATCTAGGGTAGCCTAAGAGGCGTGTGAAGTTTCGTCCCCAACAGGGTTTAGGATTTAGGGTCCAGGGTTTAGGGTTTAGGGTTTAGGGTTTAGCCGTGCTAGTAGGGATTGCTTCTACGTGGCGCAAACCAAATCAGTTGGAGACCAAATCTTGCGTCGATGTACATCTAGGGTATCCTAAGAGGCGTGTGAAGTTTCGTCCCCAACAGGGTTTAGGATTTAGGGTCCAGGGTTTAGGGTTTAGGGTTTAGGGTTTAGCCGTGCTAGTAGCGATTGCTTCTACATGGCGTAAACAAAATCAGTTGGAGACCCAATCTTGCGTGGATGTACGTCTAGGGTAGCCTAAGAGGCGTGTGAAGTTTCGTCCCCAACAGGGTTTAGGATTTAGGGTCCAGGGTTTAGGGTTTAGGGTTTAGGGTTTAGCCGTGCTAGTAGGGGTTGCTTCTACATGGCGCAAACAAAATCAGTTGGAGACCAAATCTTGCGTGAATATACGTCTAGGGTAGCCTAAGAGGCATGTGAAGTTTCGTGCCCAACAGGGTTTAGGATTTAGGGTCCAGGATTTAGGGTTTAGGGTTTAGGGTTTAGTCGTGCTAGTAGGGATTGCTTCTACGTGGCGCAAACCAAATCAGTTGGAGACCAAATCTTGCATGGATGTACGTCTAGGGTAGCCTAAGAGGCGTGTGAAGTTTTGTGCCCAACAGGGTTTAGGATTTAGGGTCCAGGGTTTAGGGTTTAGGGTTTAGTCATGCTAGTAGAAATTGTAAAAATGTATGCATTTGTCCTTCCACGTGGCGCATACCAAATCAGTTGGAGACCAAATCTTGCGTGGATGTACGTCTAGGGTAGCCTAAGAGGCGTGTGAAGTTTCGTGCCCAACAGGGTTTAGGATTTAGGGTTTTGGGTTTAGGGTTTAGGGTTTATTGTAAAAATGTATGCATTTGTCCTTCCACGTGGCGCATACCAAATCAGTTGGAGACCAAATCTTGCGTGGATGTACGTCTAGGGTAGCCTAAGAGGCGTGTGAAGTTTCGTCCCCAACAGATAAGTCCACGTGCGTATTTCATTAGTACGTGCGCCATTTTTCATACGTAGTCACGAGTGCTAGTAGGGATTGTAAAAATGTACGCAACTGTCCTTCCATGTGGCGCATACCAAATCAGTTGGGCACCAAATCTTGCGTGGATGTACGTCTATGGTAGCCTAAGAGTCGTGCGAAGTTTCATTTCCAACAGATAAGTCCACACGCGTATTTCGTTAGTACATGCGCCATAGCTCATACGTAGTCGTGCTAGTAGGGATTGTAAAAATGTACGCATTGTACCTTCCACGTGGTGCATACCAAATCAGTTGGGCACCAAATCTTGCGTGGATGTACGTCTATGGTAACCTGAGAGCCGTGCAAAGTTTAATCTCCAACAGATAAGTCCACATGCATATTTGGTTAGTACGTGCGCCATTTCTCACACGTAGTCGTGCTAGTAGGGATTGTAAAAATGTACGCATTATACCTTCCACGTGGCGCATACCAAATAAGTTGGAGACCAAATCTTGCGTGGATGTATGTCTAGGGTGGCCTAAGAGTCGTGCGAAGTTTCATTCCCAATAGATAAGTCCACACGCACGTTTCACGTTTTTAAAATGTCCTAATGCACAAAACAAATTACAACATTACTACTAATAAACAATTTTTTGTATTACAAACACAACAAATCCCATTGAGAAGACATCGGACATCATGTTAAAAATAGAATCTAATACAATGATGTGTATGAACGTGTATACAGCCATCATAGTGAAATACAAAATATGAGTCCATGAAAATTACAATGGTACGGTCACACAGTGAGCCTATACATATCGAATACAAAAAAGTGTAATCAACTAGTGATACCCAATAAAAATCAATCTGATCAACTGATGATCCCAAAAAATATGATATGTAATGTGCTACTCCTTAGGATCAGCTCTCATGCCAATAGTTGCAAGTATGCTCTCGTGATCCGCCACTGCAAGGCGCCATCGTGGAGTGGACGTCGCCTTGCGAGTGCGAACACGACTCAAAGTAATCTTGATCCCAACAACAAGATCAGAATACATGTATGCCTCCCGATCCGCCATGTACTCCTGGAACTCAATATAGCGACCACGCCTCTGTATCTGCTGAAAATAGTGGCCACCGACGATCATGCTATGAGCATTGAAGTGCATCCCATGCCCATCCACTGTATCCTCATTCAGCACACTCTTCAGCATAGAGCATCGCAACAAGTAATAATCCACACCCTCCTCATTGCCCTCCGAAGCAATAACCGCGAAGATATCACCAATATGCAAAATATCTGTAAGCTGGTCATAATCTCTAGAGGAACTGAATCCCGCATCCTGATCATCATGTATCTCCTCCCAAGGCTGGAAGGGAGAAAGCACTCGCCGTACCCATGGATCGGCCCATGGTATCATGGAGCACCCTCCCCAATCATCATCAATGCATGCAGAGCAAAAACATGCAAACCGTCGAGAAAAGATCGCGGGGTGAGACTCACCTACGCTCCTGATGGAATGGAAATCAAGAGTGCCAGGCACAGAACGACAATCAAAAGGCCTCGACCGATCAAGACTCCCAATGTCCACGCACCAAAAATACCGGCTCACCACCCTATCGTCACGCGACTGAAACGAGGACGTAGCACTAGTGGATAAGTGCTGGCTGCACCACCGCACCACATCATGTGCATCCTTGAAGCGATCGGCACTGTGACGCAACTGGTATCGACGCAAAGCACGCTTCACGCAAGCACCTGCACCATCGTGCTCTCCCTTACCGTGCCCTGTCTCGAAGTAGCTCCATGTGATCGGAATGCCTGTCTCACGGTGCCATCTGCAGAACCAATAAAACTGTCTAGCGGATTTGAACTGACCACCGCAACCGTCTGACCAGATCCAGCGCCGCTGCCATGTGACACCATGATCCCTCAAGAAACTATCATGCAAAGTGAAGCAATGCTGCACAAAATGGGCATCATGCGATCGATCATCACTAATGTAGAAGTGATACTCTCGCACAATGATGCGTGAGTCCATGGTGCTATCAATGCCATCCACATGAGCCTGTGCATGACGATAGCTAATGTGCACAAATATAGCAACCTGCAATATGGCATTGAAAAAAAAATATGACTATTGAAATAATTCAATATAATGAGGCGGGGAAAAAATCAATACTCAATCACACGTCACCTATTCGGAGAAATAATACTCCGATTGGTGTCGTGCAAAGGTGTAATTCTCCGCAAAGTCCACCACTGAGACAACCACCCCTATAGGAAATGTCCTCAAACATGCACGAAACTGACGATCCTCCCATTTCGCAGTGTGCGAGTGGCGTATGTAGCGGTACAGCTTCCCTCGAAAACAGTCAATGAATACAACACGTGGTGTCTCCTTCCCCACAAGCTGCAACCTCCTCGACTGTGCACCACCATCTAATGTCAAGGTACAGTACTCATACTGCTGCCAACGAACCATCTGCACATCACAAGTATCTAGTGCAACTCGTGGCACTCTGGCAAAGTCACCACACAAAGTACACGTGCCTTCCACACAATCAAGGGAGTGGAATAAAGCATCACCATCTCATGTACACAATATGGAATGAATGAAGTCGCGAGGGCTAGTAGGAACCACTCCCCTATGACCATCAAGGGAACGGAATACGTCATACATCAATCCAAAATCCACATGCTAGCGACAATAGCATGTGTCACGCTCCTGAGAGCATCGCACAAACCATGGCCTGCATCGCTCAAATGACCTCTGCCCAATCTTGAACTCCGGGTGCGCCTCTACAAACTGAGTGTACAACTCAGTCTGGGTACACTCCAAAAAACATGCACCATGCTCACAATGTACACACCGCATGACACCCTCTTCCGCAATGCCTTCTTGAACACCGGGGATGCTCTGCAATGCTCCTCCCAAAACTGTTGTATGAAGGACCTAGTGGAATCATCCAACAATCGATCGCTGCGATGTGCACGACCACTCGAAGCCCAAAGAGCATCAGTCTCACTATCCTCTAGACTCTGCCTCCTAATGATGCCTGCTCGCAATGTGCGCGGTGCAATCTGAAGAAGACGTGAAGCGGTACGCACATGGCCTATCATATGAGGTCTACTAATGGCAGCCACAATAGCACGACGTGCTGCCAAGGCATCACTGGAGTTCCTATGCTTAATAGAAGCATAGGAACGTCGAACACTGCTAAGGACCTCGCTAGATACAACCCTATCTCTACGTGCACCAAGACCAGCAAGCCTCCTACACTCTACCAAGTCAGGGTGATCAATCAGGGATGTAAGAAGAGAAGACTGCGAAGCTGGCGTGAGGTCACAAAAAAAAGACTGCACAATCTTGCTAGTACGACGACGGATAGTGGACTTCGGCAAGTCACGTCATGAAGCAACACTGCTGCTGCAAGGTGGGGCAATGGGATCAATGGGAGATGGTAGGGTGGACGGGGGAAGGGAGGCGCCAAGCGGAGCGGGGGGAGGGGGAGGGGGAGGGGGAGGGGGGAGGGTGGAGGGGGAAGAGGTAGAGGTGGAGGCCAAAATGTAGGTGGCTAGGGGAAGGGCGGAGGCTAGAGGTAGGGGAGCGGATGAGCATGGGGGGACAATGGAGGTGGGGGTGGGGGTGGAGGTGGGATGTAGAGGTAGAGCTGGAGGTGGATCAGTGGTGGCAGTGCGAGCTCGAGCTCTAGAGGCTCTCTTGCGCTCACGAGCCTTTCGCTTGCGCTCCTCGTCAATGAGATTTGGGGGGGGGTTCCTACATCTTTCACGTCTACTAGCTCTACGGCTTTGAGAACCCATTCTCAATGAAAGTAGGATGGAAGGTGTGACAAAGTGATGAGGAGGCAAGAATGGCTAAAACGTGGTGTCTTATAGAGAGCCTCAACTCATCCACTAGATTGCTCTTCATTATTATTGGTGGAGAGGTGCTAAGATTGATACTAATTGGCTTAGTTTTGGTGGAGAGGTCTGCTATGCCCAGAGCCGCGATCAGACCTTATACCTCGATCGAGGTATTTAGTGCATTGCGCATGCATGTATGTATGAACCTCGATCGAGGTATCTCTATGTGTCCTCGGTCACATACCTCGAACGAGGTATTGTATGCCTCACCCATCATATATACCTCGATCGAGGTATTGTATGCATCGCACATCGTCATGTGTATACATCTGGCTGATGTGGCACCATGCATGGTCATGATGTGGTAATATAGTCTCTTCCTGCATGGTCATGATGTGGTACTGGGCATGATGTGGCATGATGAGTTGGCATTCATGAGGTGGTAGATGACATGGCAAATTGAGGTGGAGGATTGGTGACGTGGCCAGGAGAGGAGGTATGCCAAGGTGGCATTGTGTGATCACATGGCTGATGATGTGGAATGATGAGGTGGCACATGTGGCAGCACGTGTGGCAATGTAAGGTGACATGGCAAGGAGTGATGTCACATCTGCTTGATGAGATGGCACCACGTGGTCTAACAACGTGGCATGGTTTTGATGACTCAGCCTTCCACATGGGCAGCATGCAGACTCCAAAGGCTTGCCACTAGGATCGGTGATGCTCCTAGCCTACCTCACCAAGCCTAATACCAAGCCTACCTTGTCTTGGTATTAGGCTTGGGTGGCCCTTTTTCCCCCACAAAAGGGAGATTTAACTCTTGGAGGCCATATCGTACGATTCCCTTACTCAAATTTAACCAAAATTTTTTCCTCTTATTCATCATGCAGAGGACTAAAAATATTGACATTTTTGAAATGTTTGGTTATGTTTGAGAATTACTAGATTTATTTTTAATATTCTTTGTTGATCCTCTAAGGAGTAAAAGTAAAAATTAAACTTCAATCTTCCTAAATCTAACCGTTGGATTTGGGATTTGATGATTCAACCACACACCCTTATGTGCCTACTAACCTTCCACCGAATTGGATTTGCTTAATTATTCAAAATACTTAAAAAATGTGGTGTGCTACTAAAATGCATGTATTTTATGACTTTATTTATTATAAATAATTATTTATAATTAGATAAATCATTCAAAAAATTACCAATAAATCAAGTTAAGCTCTACATAATGCAAAGAGACCACTTACAAAGTTTCAATAACATTTAATCTAAAATGAGTGAGAAATTTAGAATTTTATATGACACTCTTTGTTCGTGACAAACGTGTGACCACCCTTGAACCATGCCGTGTGACACAAAGAAATTTTTTGTGTGTGCATCAAATTTTCGATCAGACTATACGATTGTGTGCACAATAGCAAGTGTGATGTTGTGTCAGAAGACTTCAAAGACTAGATCCATAGGGAAGTAGGTGAGATTTGCATTTTTGTGTGCTAAAAAGCTTGTTTTTCCACCTCCTTAGGATTGGGGAGTGAACAAAAAGTGGACACCCTTAGCTTGCTACCACCCAGAGGTCCATGTGAACGAGCTCTAGAGGAGCCTTTGCCCTGCTGGCCTCTTTAGGAAAGGGCTGCCGATGCTACTTGCCCATCATGCAAGCTTCACATACATCGGGTAGATCTGTAATTTTTGGTAGGTCTACAATCATTCCACTTTTATGCATCTCCTTTAAAGAACTAAGGTTTAGATGACCAAACCTCTCATGCCACAGCTTAGTGTTGCTCACGTCAGCTCAAGCACTGAAAGCTGAGAGTTTGTAGATGTTGTTACGCCGTGTGCCTTTACCAACGACCTTCCCTTGAAGATCCAAAATATGTGCGCCATTCTTATTGAATTGAACTTTGAGGTCCCGATCCATGATCACAGAAACGGACAAGTTCCTCTTGATATCTGGCACATAGAGAACATCGGACAACTGTTTTACAACTCCATCTGACTTGAGACCAATCATACCTTTTCCTTTTGTTGGACATTTTGCATCATTGCCGACTGCTACCAGGATGTCATTCCCTACCGGATGTAGAGAGGTATACCAATCGTTCCGACTGGTCATGTGGCACAATGCACCATTGTCAATAATCCAAGGTTCATCCATAGGTACATGAACTGCCTCCGTGCAAATCTCCTCAATTGCTATGAACAGCTCTACTAGTACTATTTGTGCACTGTTGCTGGACTCTTTCTTTACTCCATTCTTCTCATCTGCAATCTTCTTCTGGCACTCATTCTACTTGTGCCCTGCCTTGTTGCAATAGAAGCACTTGATCTTCTTCTTTTTCTTTTTATCATTAGAAGAAGATGGGTTACCAGAGTCCTTACCCTTACCTTTCTTTGATCCAGCATAGAAAGCCGAATCTTCTCCAGTCCTCGTCTTTTGATGCATCTTCTCCTCCAAAAGCACTGAAATCCTCAAAAATGAGGGGCAGATTTTTGTTTTGCGTATTCAACGCAGTAACAAGACCATCATACTTTGGTGGGAGAATTCGTATGCACCTTCATGCTAGATTCTCGCTAGTGATGGTGATGCCAATCGCAATCATCTGATTGCACAGATTCTTCACCCTAGTGATGAACTTCTCTACTATTTCAGACTCAAATAGTTTCTTGTTCGCGAATTGAGTCTCTAGATTCTAAATCCGCATCTGATTTATGGCCTCGTACTGTTTTTTCAAGACCGTCCATGCCGCCTCCACTATGGTGACATGTTGAATTAATGCCATGATAGAATCACTTACACTGCAGACAATAGAACACAGCGCATCTGTATTTCTTTTTGTCCACACGAGAATCTCATCCGTAGTTGGTACTATCTGTTGTGCTGCATTGGCTGGATTCGGCCGGCTTCATGTCCACCCTTTCTTGTTCCCCCATCCATTATTCCCTCTAGCTCTTCCCCCTCCACTCTAGCTCCCCCCCCTCCCCCCCCACCTCCCTCCTCTAGCTCTATTCCTCCACTCTATCTCCCACCCCTCCCCTTCCCCCTCCGCCCTCACCTCCCCATCATGATGTGACTTGCCTAGGACTACCATTCGTCATCATGCTAGTAGGATAGTGGAGTCATTCCTTAGTGACATTACACCAACTTCATAGTCAACTCTACTATCTTGCTTGATAGATTACCCTACCTTGGTGGAGTCTAGGAGGCTTGCTTGTCTTGTTGCATCTAGAGATAGGGCACTATGTAGTAAGTTCCTTTCTAGTGTTCATCTATCCTATGCATCCATCAAGTGTAGAAACAACGCAGATGCCTCGGTAGCACATCATACCATTGTGGCTGCCATTAGTAGACAGCAAATGGTTGGCCATGTACGCACCACATCGTGTCTCCTTGACATTGCACTGTGCACATTGGGAGTAGTTATGATTAGGAGGAAGAGTCTAGAGGAGCATGATGTTGATGCTCTTTGGGCTTCAAGTGGTTGTGCACCCCGTAGCAATCGACTATTGGATGATTGCACTAGGTCCATCATACAACAGTTTGGGAGGAGCATTGCAGGGCATCTCTAGTGTTCAAGAAAGCAGTGCAAAAGAGGGTGTCATGTGGTGTGTACATTGAGCATGGTGCATCACTACTACACACGCATCCTATTGCGACGTTTACGTACCGATGATTAGTGCCCGCTTAGCGTTAATCGTCGGTATAAAAATTGGGTTTCGTAAATCGTCGCTATATAGCGACTTTTGCTAAAAGTCGCTATATAGCGACGTTAGTAAAAGTCGCTATATAGTGACTTTTAAAAGTCACTATATAGCGACACTGAGACAAAATATTATAGTGACATTTTACAGAGAGGTTTTTTTTTTTTTTAAGGCCGTAAAAATTATTTTTTTCCAATGACAAAATTTTTAAAATTTTCATACATGTTTGAGCTCATAGAGAATTAAAAAATGAGAGCATGTACATCAAGCCTTTGAAGCTCATATATTCATGTCCAAGTTTGATATGAGAAAAATCAAATAAGAGCATTTAGATCAACTGTTTCATCTTGAGCCAAGTCTAAGGCGCCAACAAGTCTATCTCCAACTCTATACCGAGTTGATCTCCTATATCATCATCGTACTCTAGTATCGTACGTTCACCTAAAAGTATTTGATCATCTTCTTCAATAAAGCTTAAGTGTGGTGATTGATCTTGATGATTGTTGTCTTCTTCGTCAATATTGTGATCTCCATCCTCCTCCCGTGCGATGTCATTATGCGCATCTTCCTCTTGCCTCATATGGTGATCTACATCTTCTTCGCTAGATTCATCAATTGGATCCGGCATTGGTAGTGGCATCTCCATAATTACATCTCGATCTTCAAAAATTTGCTTACTTCGTGGTGCAACTTGGATCACGTACCACCATCTTGGATCAGAACGATCCGGATGAAAAACCACCTATATTGAAGATGGGTGCCAAATGTCGTCAATTATATATATATCAATGGACTTTAAAAATGAAAGCTTCGACTAATTAAATCATTAGTATGCACCTACTCACAGTGCTCGGGAAGAACAAAAGTATCACTTTCATCGGTCCAATGTTTGGTGGAGTCTATTGCAAAGAGACCGCTACTATCTTTTCTCACTGTTGCATGGGGACCGTTGTAAGTAGTTCTAAACCATTTTACATCAAGAATGAAAATAGTAAATCGTCTGAAATCAATTTCATAGATGTCGCGTATGGTTCCACAATAATCCAACTGTGAGGAGAGAAGATTGGTATCCAAAGCACTTGCTCGGCTATCTTGTGTGAAGTTAGCCATGACTCCACAATCATACGTGACTCTCTTTGAATCGATGCGTTCCACGCAAAAATGTCGTCCATATGACCATAATGCACTGTACTTTTTGTACTGTAAAAGAGCATCATTAAATCAATGAAGATGCACCTATTTTATAGCATATATTGCCACAAATAATTACTTAATTACGTCAAGAGATAAGAAACTTACATGCACCATACATCCAGATGATAACTCCCGCTCGCGCTCGTTTATTGTCTCTCCATCACGTTCGGCTTTACGTACAGCTAGTTGTAGCCAATCAAGTGACATGTGAGTAGGGAGAAGAGCCAGATCTCGTGGATATGGTTGTGATCGCCTGTACATTACTCTGAATCTCGTCCTTGCATTTATTCTTTCTGCTTTGGCCACTTCATATCTCTCAATCCACTTCTGCATCTCAAGGCTATTGAGGATACAAAACTTATTGAATTTCTCCATTTGCTCTTCGCTCATCTTTCTTTCAATCCCTTTTCCTTGGGGGACCTCGCCAATGATGCGATCATCATCCTTGTTGTGCCAAGCTTGCGGCATATCAGGATCCGTGGATGCAAGAAACTCTGTGATATATACTAATGACTCTTGCACAAGCCATCCCTCTGCCATGCTTGCTTCTAGTCTTGCTCTTTGTCTTACAAGCCCCTTTAAAGTTTTCATAAACCGCTCGAGAAAAAACATCCATCGATTATGAACGGTACCTGCTATAGCCACCTCATCAACTATGTGCACAAGCAAGTGGACTTGAGAATAAACATCTCTTTTGTTCCATTTGCTGAATCCTTCATGCTGTTCCATCAAGAAGTAGCAATAGAAACATAATGCTCGAGGGAAAGTGCTTCTCAAGCAAGCATACGGCTTCGATGGATTCCACCCTAGCCTTCTCGATGCTCGATATAGAGATCTCTTTTTGAGATATCCACCTATTTCACATGTCCATGAAGAAAATACATAATGCGAATTGATAGTAAGCATACCTCACAATACCATAGATCTTGAATATAGCATTTCTAACATCTTCTTGTAAGCACCCTTTTATTGTAATTGGAAGGATGAACTATCAAAGCAACAATGAAATCATGTCAACAATATAACAAAATAATAATTACGCTAACGCATCACTATTATCGGTACACTAATTCTACTTAGAATACCTGTAAGACCTTGTGCCAATCATGGGACTTGAGGCCACTAAGCTTATTGTCCTTTGAAAATGCTCCTTTCAAGCAACGCATGTACCCTGTCGGTGTTTGAAAAGAGGCAATGTCTGCCTTGATCGCTGCCTCCTCCCTCGTAGAGAGGATCCACGTTGCTTTCGGGAGGACAACTTTTCCGGAAGCATGCACTTGGGGCCACAAACGAGACATCCTATTCATAGCACGCAAGTCTTCTCGCACTCCTCTCGAGTCCTTGGAACCAACCAAGTGTGCCCAAATGGTAGCCCCCACATTCTTAAAGATATGCATGGGATCCAAGAGATGATTGATTTGTAACTGACCCCAATAAGGAAGCTCGTGAAAGATCAATAGCCTCTTCATACCAGGAGGAGGTTCCTCTCCATTCTCCCTCCAAGCTTGAATCCAATCACTTGCTTTCAAATATGATGGTGGTGGATCAAGCTGACCTCCACGTGCGAGATGGTCGAGCGGAAGGTATCGAGCATGACCTTCATAAACATTTTTCCTCATATGTTTGGAGTAGCGTGCAAGCGATTTCAGAGCGGGTCCACAAACAGGACAAGCATGGTACCCACTTGTAACAAGTCCTGCACGCGTGCATGAATATGTTAGTACAAGACATGCGTGCAAAAGAGAGTAAAAAAAGCATAATCCCTCATTGTACATGTAAAGACATAACCATGTACCTGCGCACTCTCCATATCCTGGGTAGTCATGCATGGTCCACATCAAGATACCCCTGACCAAAATATCATTGGTATGCCTAGGAGCTCTGGAAATATCAAAGACCTGCACTCCTCTCCATAATATTTGTAACTCCTCTATCAAAGGTGCCATGTACACGTCCATGTTTTTTGCCTTGTACTTTCCTGGCACAAGTAGTGCAAGCATGAGGTGTCCCTTTTTTATTGTTAGCCATGGTGGGATATTGTAATTCACCACGACTATGGGCCATGTCGACCAAGACGTCGAGCGTAACCCGAAAGGATTCACGCCGTCCATGGCTAGCCCAAGATGTAAGTTGCGTGGCTCTCTCGCAAAGTCCATCCACAGATTATCTATGTGCTTCCAAGCTGCACAATCTACGGGAATCCTCAATGTGTGATCAGTGGACCGATGAGATGCATGCCATGTCATCAACTCCGCTATGGATTTGCATCGAAACATGTGTTGTATTCTTGCAATGATGGGAAAGTGTCTTAAGACCTTTACCGGTATCCTCTCACCCTGCAAGTCATCTCTATATCGTTGTTCCCCACACTTTGGACAACTAGCCAAATCTCCATGCTCACGATGAAAGAGAATACAATCATTACGGCAAGCATGGATGGTATCATAATCCATACCCACCATTGTTAGCATCTTTTTCGCTTCATCTCTTGATGCGGGCATGGTATTTGGTGCAGGCAACATCTTTTGGAGCAACCTATGACAAAGACACTATCCAAATGATGATTCTCAAAACAAACAATATCCAAATAATGAGTCAAATTAATGCAAGGGCTAACCTCATTAAGGCCGAGACACTTGTATCCGACCACCCATACTGTACTTGTAGATTCAAGATTGAGAGACAAGCACGTAGTTTAGACATCCTAGCACCCTCGTATAATTGTGTTGATTGCAACTCTCGCATTTTCACCTCAGACTCTGACATCACGTGTATGTGGGATGTAGTGCCCCTAAAAATGGAATCCATCATGTCGACCATACCCTCGTCGTCATCCGGGAGACTATAGTCTTGTTGAAAGTGAGAAGGTATATGTGTACCCTCGTCACCCTCCTCATCCTGTCATAAGCTCATTCTTGTAAATAGAAGATCTTCTATTTCCGGGTATACAATAAGATTGCGAACTTAAATAGCTTTGACTTACCGATGATCCATCAACATGTGCAACACCAACGGGGGTACTGGTTCCAGCTCCGCCCCATACATCCGCAAGTGGTGCATGATAATACGACGTTGATGTCGTACTTCTCGCTTGCAATGAGTGCAATGACAATATAACCTCTCCGTAAGCCACTTCGTGCTCCCGGGCGTTGGCGCATCATCGGCGGATGAGCTTCCACTCGTCCCTTCCATCTACACTTATAAAACCACAACATAAGCATGAAGAGGAGATATTGACAATTATGAGCATAGCATGTTTAATTTGAGCTTCTCTTGAGGCCATATAAAAAGAATGACGTCGCTATATAGTAAGGATTGAAACAAAAAATCCTATATAGTAAGGCTATATAGTAAGAGGAGATATTGACAATTATAAGCATAGCATGTTTGAGCTTCACAAGAGGCTATACAAAAAAATAAACAGTAAGCGTCGTTATATAGCGACGCTCTGTTTCGTCGTTATATAGTGACGTTTTTAATTTAAAACGTCGCTATATAACGACGCTTTAAATTAAAAACGTCGCTATATAGCGACGAAACAGCGTCGCTATATAGCGACGCTATTGGTTAAAACCCGAAACGACGAAACGCACGGCGTTTTGCATAAGCCATTCCTAATCTCTCAAGTAAGCAACCCAAAATCTCCTCCCACCTATTTTCGATGACCTCCCATCTATTCCAAGCAACCTCCCACTCTATTTCCCACTCCTCACCCTTCTCCTACCTCTTGTACTCCCTCTCTCTCCTTTTTCCCTCTTTGGTTTCCAGAAAGAAAGTTCTTCAAGAGGTGAGTTTGTTTCAACAATGTAGGTTGTTTGTTTGTTAGCTTTGGTTTTGTGAGTGTTTCTACTTGTATTGCTAAAGTTGTAAACTAGTTTTCATGCTTGATTTGAAAGGATTGAAACAAAAAACGAAATTTCAAGAAAGAAAGAAAGAAAACTCACCTCTTCTTCCTGTATTTCTTTCCTTCTCTTTCTCCTTGTCTCCTCAATCTCCTCCTTTCCTTGTCTCCTCAATCTTCTCTTTCCTTGTCTCCTTTCAAGAAGTTGCTTTTGTGATCTCCTCTTTCCACTAACATCTTATTTGAAAAAATGGGTTGTTTTCTCTCTTTTGTAGGGCCAGTCCACTACACCGAGCGGGACATACTCTCTCTTTTGTGGGGCCAGTCCACTACACCGAGCGGGACATACTTTTACAGGTAAGTGCTTCCTCTTCTTTCCATTTAATATTTTTGTTATTTGCATTGGCCTGCAGCTAGCGCCTTAAGCGCTAGCTGCAGTGATGGGCGTAGGAACCCTCTCTTCCCCTCTCTCTCTTTCCGTCTTCCCCCTTGTCTTTTTCTCATTTTTCCCCCTTCTCTTTTTTCCCTCTTCTCTTATTCTCTCTTTCCCCCTTCTCTCTTTCCCCCTCTCTCTTTTCCCTTCTCTCTTTCCTTTCCCTCTTATTCTCTATTTCCTTTCCCTCTTATTCTCTTATGCTTATGCTTCTCTCATTCCCCCTTCTCTATTTCCCCCTTCTCTCATTCGCATAAGCTCTTTTTCTGCATGAGCATAAGCTCCTTCTCTATTTCCGCATGAGCATGAGCTTATGCGTAAGTTTCCGCATGAGCTTATGCTTCTCTCATTCTCTTTTTCCGCATAAGCTCTTTCTCTTTTTCCGCATAAGCTCTTTCTCTTTCTCTTTTGCGTGAGCATATGCGGAAACATGAGCATAAGCTCATGCTCACCCATGAGCATAAGCATAAGCTCATGCGGAAAAAGAGAAGGAGCTTATGCGGAAATAGAGAATGAGTTAAGCTTATGCATCTCTCATTCTCTTTTTCTGCATGAGCATAAGCATAAGCTCTTTCTCTTTTTCCGCATGAGCATAAGCTCCTTCTCTTTTTCCCCATGAGCATAAGCATGAGCTTATGCTTATGGTTATGCTTAAGCATAAGCATAAGCATAAGCTCATGCTTATGCTCATGCATGAGCATAAGCATAAGCATAAGCTCTTTCTCTTTCTCTTTTGCATGAGCATATGCGGAAATAGAGAATGAGAGAAGCTTATGCTTCTCTCATTCTCTATTTTCGCATATGCGAAAACATGAGCATAAGCTCATGCTCACCCATGAGCATAAGCATAAGCTCATGCGGAAAAAGAGAAGGAGCTTATGCGGAAATAGAGAATGAGTTTCCGCATAAGCTTCTCTCCTTCTCTTTTTTTGCATAAGCTCCTTCTCTTTTTCCGCTTATGCTCATGCATGAGCATGAGCTTATGCGTAAGTTTCCGCATGAGCTTATGCGGAAATAGAGAATGAGAGAAGCTTATGCTTCTCTCATTCTCTTTTTCCGCATAAGATCCTTCTCTTTTTCTGCATGAGCATAAGCTCCTTCTCTTTTTCCGCATGAGCATAAGCATGAGCTTATGCTTATGGTTATGCTTAAGCATAAGCATAAGCATAAGCTCATGCTTATGCTCATGCATGAGCATAAGCATAAGCATAAGCTCTTTCTCTTTCTCTTTTGCGTGAGCATATGCGGAAATAGAGAATGAGAGAAGCTTATGCTTCTCTCATTCTCTATTTCCGCATATGCGGAAACATGAGCATAAGCTCATGCTCACCCATGAGCATAAGCATAAGCTCATGCGGAAAAAGAGAAGGAGCTTATGCGAAAATAGAGAATGAGTTAAGCTTATGCTTCTCTCATTCTCTTTTTCCGCATGAGCATAAGCATAAGCTCTTTCTCTTTTTCCGCATGAGCATAAGCTCCTTTTGCTTATGCTCATGCATGAGCATAAGCATAAGCATAAGCTCTTTCTCTTTCTCTTTTGCGTGAGCATATGCGGAAACATGATTATAAGCTCATGCTCACCCATGAGCATAAGCATAAGCTCATGCGGAAAAAGAGAAGGAGCTTATGCGGAAATAGAGAATGAGTTTCCGCATAAGCTTCTCTCCTTCTCTTTTTCTGCATAAGCTCCTTCTCTTTTTCCGCTTATGCTCATGCATGAGCATGAGCTTATGCGTAAGTTTCCGCATGAGCTTATGCGGAAATAGAGAATGAGAGAAGCTTATGCTTCTCTCATTCTCTTTTTCTGCATAAGCTCCTTCTCTTTTTCCACATGAGCATAAGCTCCTTCTCTTTTTCCGCATGAGCATAAGCATGAGCTTATGCTTATGGTTATGCTTAAGCATAAGCTCTTTCTCTTTCTCTTTTGCGTGAGCATATGCGGAAACATGAGCATAAGCTCATGCTCACCCATGAGCATAAGCATAAGCTCATGCGGAAAAAGAGAAGGAGCTTATGCGGAAATAGAGAATGAGTTTCCGCATAAGCTTCTCTCCTTCTCTTTTTCTGCATAAGCTCCTTCTCTTTTTCCGCTTATGCTCATGCATGAGCATGAGCTTATGCGTAAGTTTCCGCATAAGCTCCTTCTCTTTTTCCGCATGAGCATAAGCATAAGCATAAGCTCATGCTTATGCTCATGCATGAGCATGAGCTTATGCTTAAGTTTCCGCATGAGCTTATGCGGAAATAGAGAATGAGAGAAGCTTATGCTTCTCTCATTCTCTTTTTCCGCATAAGCTCTTTCTCTTTTTCCACATGAGCATAAGCTCCTTCTCTTTTTTCGCATGAGCATAAGCATGAGCTTATGCTTATGCTTATGCTTAAGCATAAGCTCATGCTTATGCTCATGCATGAGCATGAGCTTATGCTTAAGTTTCTGCATGAGCTTATGCGGAAATAGAGAATGAGAGAAGCTTATGCTTCTCTCATTCTCTTTTTCTGCATAAGCTCCTTCTCTTTTTCCGCATGAGCATAAGCTCATGCTTATGCTCATGCATGAGCATAAGCATAAGCATAAGCTCATGCTTATGCTCATGCATGAGCATGAGCTTATGCGTAAGTTTCCGCATAAGCTTATGCGGAAATAGAGAATGAGAGAAGCTTATGCTTCTCTCATTCTCTTTTTCCGCATAAGCTCTTTCTCTTTCTCTTTTGCGTGAGCATATGCAGAAATAGAGAATGAGAGAAGCTTATGCTTCTCTCATTCTCTATTTCCGCATATGCGAAAACATGAGCATAAGCTCATGCTCACCCATGAGCATAAGCATAAGCTCATGCGGAAAAAGAGAAGGAGCTTATGCGGAAATAGAGAATGAGTTTCCGCATAAGCTTCTCTCCTTCTCTTTTTCTGCATAAGCTCCTTCTCTTTTTCCGCATGAGCATAAGCATGCGGAAACTCATTCTCTATTTTATGCATAAGCTCCTTCTCTATTTCCGATGCCTATGCTTAAGCATAAGCTCATGCTTATGCTCATGCATGTGCATGAGCTTATGCTTAAGTTTCCGCATAAGCTCATGCTTATGCGTGAGCTTATGCGGAAATAGAGAATGAGAGAAGCATAAGCTCATTCTCTATTTCTGCATAAGCTCATTCTCTATTTCCCACTCTATTTCCCCCTTCTCTCATTTCCCCCTTCTCTCCTTCTCTATTTTCCCTCATCTCTTTCCCCTTCTCTATTTCCCCCTTCTCTCATTCTCTATTTCCTCATTCTCATTCTTTTCTTTCCTTTACATCTTCTTTCCCTCTTCTTTCCCTCTTTCCTTTCCCTCTTCTTTCTTCTTGCCTATGCCTATGCCTATGAGAATGCTCATGTTTGTTTTTTGTTTTCTGTTTTCGTGTTTGTGTCTATGTTAGACATGGGATCACGTTGCTCATCCGACGAGTACGGACAGCCTCGCAGGAGGAGAGCTCACGATCTATATGCTCCAGAGGACTTTGATTCCTCTCAGGCGACTACCCCGAGGAGTACCCCTGGTCCGACTCCTCTCGGTCCTAGCACTGTGACTACCCCTGGTCTGACCCCTCTTCCACGTAGCACTGCGACTACCCCTCAGGGGACTCCTTTGCTAGCTGCGCATGGCTTTGTCGGGACTCCCGACGAGTTTGTAGCGCAGATGAGCGATGAGGAGGCAGCGAGATTCTTCTCTCTGCTCTCTCAGAGGACCTCCGCAATTCCTTCCCCTACACCGACGGGTGGACGTACTGCCCAGCCATCCCCTCGCGCCCCTTCGACCGCGGGATCATCACCTACGCATGCCTCCCGCAAGGGAAGGAAGAGTAGGATGGGCGGCTCATGTTGTGCTGACTCAGGAGATGTAGACGAGTCAGCACACTCACGCTCCTTTAGGTCTCCACTTGGTCCGGAGACACAATATCAGTCAGATCCCTTTCCCTCTCCTACTCCCACAGCTACTCCTCGATTCGAAAGCGGTCGCGCAGCTTCCACTCCTTCAGACTCTGCTACTGTCAGTCCCCCTTACTCATCAGGGGATCTCTCCTATCAAATCACATCTGCCGGAGAGATAATAGAAGACAAAAAGGGCAAAGCAGTGATGGCCGCCATGAGGAGGTTGATGAGTCATCACTTCAAGAGCGGCATAAATATCGATTGGCGGTATCAAGATGCCCAAAAGAAGCAGGCGGTGATCGATGAGTTAAAACAAAGATATCCTAATCCGCCAAATGTGGAGTTTAATAACAATTATATGCTCGAGCGCATGGGTTTGGTCCTAAAGCATCGCAGATCAACCTTGCGTACTTCCATTACAAAGGGGTTGGCTAAACCCAGCTGGGCAGACAAAGCTGATTGGAAGTACTTCAAGAAGCAACATAGGGACCATCCCGAAATGTTCGAGGGTCAGAGGAGGGCTGCGAAGAGACGGCTGGACATCGTAGGTACTTCACACTTTGGTGCAGGCGGATGGTATGCGTTCGAGGCAACCGTGGTAAGTCTACTTCTTCCCATTTAATGTATTGTTCTATTTGTTTTACTTACATATTACATGCACTTTAGCTAACTCTAACTCTCATAAATTGGATCCACAGCAAGCTGCGATGGGTCGTCTTCCTACGGATGCAGAGACGCGGCGCGCATTTCGGATAGGAACAAAGCCGTGGTTCATTGAGCAAGAGGCAATGGGAGCGATAGTCGATTGGGCTGAGGTGGCTGCTCGCACGGTATAAGTTTACTCCTACTTGTAATCTCACCTTTTAATTTAAGTTCCAATCTAATTTTCGATTTATATGGTTCACTCTTAGGGTCAAAGCTCAAGCGTCCCATCATCAGAGACGAGCGATCAACAGGGGCAAGGATCGGACGCAGGTGCCGGACGAGGGAGAAGACGCAGGTGTCGGGGACGAGGGAGAAGACGCAGGTGTCGAGGACCAAGGAACAGGCCAACAAGACGATTCGGATTCGGATTCGGATTCGGATGAGTAGTGGTAGTAGCATTTTGTATATCCACTCATTTGAGCAATTTTGTATCGCCCTTTCACAGGGTAATTTTGTTACAAACACAGTTGTATATGTATATGCATTTCTTCCTCATCGTTCACAAGAACAATTTTGTATCACCTTGCAAGCAAGGGAAATTTTGTTATAAAAAAATTTCTTTTGTAATTACAAAAAAAAAAAAGGATTAGTGGGGCTAAACAGGGCCAAAAGGAAGCCCTGTTTAGCCCCACTAACCCTTTTTTTTTACTTCTGTTAATCGTCGCTATATAGCGACGTTTACCAGTGTCGCTATATAGCGACGATTAACAGTGTCGCTATATAGCGACGTTTTCATCGTCGCTATATAGCGACGATTAACAGAGTCACTATATAGCGACGGTTTATAGCGACGCTCCTTTTCCGACGATTTTAACGACTTTTATAGCAACCTTTGTGCCCGTGAAAAAAAAAATTTTAATGTAAAAAGCGTCGGTATTTCCGTCGGAAAATGGCCTATGCCTTGTAGTGCATGTCTTTTGGAGTGTACCCAGATTGAGTTGTACACTCAATTTGAAAAGGCGCACACTCACTCCATATTGTGTGCATGAGATGGCGATACTTTGTACCACTCCCTTGATTATGTAGAGGGGAGTTGTACGGTGTGTGGTCACTTTGCTAGAGTGCCACCAGTTCCGCTAGATGTCAGTGATGTGGAGATTGTGCATTGGTAGCAGTATGAGTACATCACATTGACATTAGATGGTGGTGCATAGTCTAGGAGGTTGCAACTTGTGGAGTAGCAGACTCCACGTGTTGCTTTCATTCATACTTTTCGAGGGAAGTTGTACCACTACATACAGCACTCCCACACTATGAAGTGGGAGGATCGATAGTTCCGTGCTTGCTTGAGCACATTTCCCATAGGGGTGGTTTTCTCAGTGGTGGAGTTTGTGGTGAACTATACCTTTGCACCACAGCATGAGATCCAATCAGAGTATTATTTTTCCGAATAGGTGACATGTGAACGAGTATTGTTCTTACTTGTGTTTTCTTGTGCATTTAATTTATTTCTTTCCATCATCCTCATTGTCTTTTATGTGCCATCTTGTAGCTGGCTATATTTGTGCATATTAGCTATCATCATGCAAAGGCTTAGGTGGATGGCATTGATAGAACCATGGACTTGCACATCATTATGCAGGAGTATCACTTCTACATTAGTGATGATCGCTCGCATGATGCCCATTTTGTGTAGCATTGTTTTACTCTCCATGATAGTTTCTTGAGGGATCGGGGTGTGACATGGTAGTGGCACTAGCTTTGGTCTGACGGTTGTGGTGGTGAGTTCAAGTCTGCTAGGCAGTCTTATTAGTTCTACAAATGGCACCGTGAGAGGGGCATTTTGGTGATGTGGAGCTACTTTGAGACATGGCATGATAAAGGAGAGAGGTGCTTGCGTGAGGTGTTCTTTGCACGACGACACCAATTGCATCATAGTGCCACTTGCTTTTTGGTGTACCCAGCACTTAGGCACTAGTGCATTGTCCTCGTATGAGTTGCATGATGACAAGGTGGTCATATGGTTTTTCTAGTGTGTGGACATAGGGAGCATTGATCGGTCTAGTCCTTTTGATTGTCATACCGTGCTTGGCACTCTTGATTTACATTCTATCAGGAGCACAGGCGACTCAGACCCCGTGATCTTTTCTCGATGCTTTGCATGTTTTTGCTCAACATGCATCCATGTTGATTGTTCCATGGTGCCATGGGCCAATCCATGGATGCAATGCATACTTTCCCCCATCCAGCCCTAGGAGGTGGTACATGACGATTAGGACGCAAGGTTCAGTTCTAGCATATATTACGACCAGTTAATAGATCTCTTACGTATTGATGATATCTTCACAGTCATTGCTCAAGAGGGAAATGCTGAGCACGTGGATTACTATCTATTGAGATGCTCTATGGTGAAGAGTGTGCTCAACCAGAATGTAGTGTATGGGCATGAGATCCATTTTGATTCTCACAGCATGATTATAGCAGCTAGGTACTACTTTGAGCAGGTACAGAGGCGTGGTCACTTCTTCGAGTATCAGGAGTACATGGGAGATCCTGAGGTGTACATGTATTCCCATCTTGTTGTTGTGATCAGGGTTCAGTTGACTCACGTTCATAGCCACAAGATGACATCCACTCCTCGATGGCGCCTTGCTCTTGAGGATCAGGAGAGCATACTTGCAACAACTATTGGCATGAGACTAGACCCTAAGGAGTAGTTTAGGGTGTATCATTGTATTGGGGGTTGCTAGTTTATTACATGTCATTGTATTGGAGATTTATAGTCTCACATTGTGAGCACACCATTGTATTTTGCATGGACTTTTTTTATGCATTTCACTGTATACAACATGATTGGTTTTATACAGTGTCATGCACATCTTGTATTTGACTCTATTTTATTCATGCAAGTCATAAACCCTATGCTTTCCATGCTCTTGCAAGTTTTGAGTCCAATCTGACACCGTATGTGGGCACAGCAAGGTCAGAGGGCCCATTTTCACCTTATGCACCTCGTTGCATCTATGAAGGAGCAAAATAAGGAATGGGTCATTAGAATTTGCATGTCTGTGAGTCTAATCGAGCTCAAAACTTGCACAAGTCCTAAACCCTATGGGTTCTATGCTCTTGCAAAATTTGAGTTCCATCTGACACTGTATGTGGGCACAGCAAGGTCAGAGGTCCCATTTTCACCCTATGCACCTCATTGCATCTGCGAAGGAGAAAAATATGGAATGGGTCATTAGGATTTGCATGTCCATGTGTCCGATTGGGCTCAAAATTTGCACAAGTCCTAAGCCTTATGGTTTCCATGCTCTTGCAAAGTTTTAGTCCCATTTGACATTGTATGTGGGCACCGCGAGGTCAAAGGGCCCATTTTCACCCTATGCGCCTCGTTGCATCTGTGAAGGAGCAAAATAAGGAATGGGTCATTGGGATTTGCATGTCCATGTGTCCGATCAGGCTCAAAATTTTTAGAGGTCCTAAACCCAATGGGTTCCATGCTCTTGAAAAGTTTGAGTCGCATCTGACACCAAATGTGGGCACGGCGAGGTCAGAGGGCCCATTTTCACCCTATGCACCTCATTGCATCAATGAAGGAGCAAAATAAGGAATGGGTCATTAGGATTTCCATGTCCATGTGTCCGATCGGGCTCAAAATTTTCATAGGTCCTAAACCCTATGGGTTTCATGCTCTTGCAAAGTTTGAGTCTCATCTGACATCGTATGTGGTCACAACGAGGTTAGAGGACCCATTTTCACCCTATGTACCTCGTTGCATCTATGAAGGAGAAAAATATGGAATGGGTCATTAGTATTTGCATGTCCATGTGTCTGATTGGGCCCAAATATTTCATAGGTCCTAAACCCTATGGTTTCCATGCTCTTGCAAAGTTTGAGTCCCATCCGACATTGGATGTGGGCACGGCGAGGTCAGAGGGCCCATTTTCACCCTATGCACCTCGTTGCATCAAAGAAGGAGCAAAATAAGGAATGGGTCATTAGGATTTGTATCTCCATGTGTCCAATCGGGCTCAAAGTTTGCACAGGTCCTAAACCCTATGGTTTCCATGCTCTTGCAAAGTTTGAGTCCCATTCGACTCTTGATGTGGGCATGGTGAGGTCAGAGGTCCCATTTTCACCAACATATATACATGGGTCATCGGGACTTGCATGTCCATGTGTTCAATCATGTCCATGTGTCCGATTGGGCTCAAAACTAGCTTACACGCACATGTTTCAATGGGTCATTTTAAAAAAGGATCACATTGGAGAACAATGCAAGCCACCCTTGGTCTATTCTTCTAAATGACATCAAAACAACGTTAACTTATTTAGTTGTAATAATGAGCAACACTATGTGAATATTTTAATTATTATTTAATAACCTATTTAAATAAAGCTAGAAATACTGTTTTGGGGAGTGGCATCCCAAAACTAATTTATTTGTCTTTAATAATACTAAAAATATAGGTGGAATGGTAGAATTTCATCAAGTTGAACTCTCATTTGAAGAGTTGTTATGGGTCTTTCTTTTTGTTGTTTCGAGGACACTTGAGTGTTTTGTGCATTGCTTTGCCCATTTTGTGCACTAAGACAGGCGAAGAGGAGATAGATGAAAGTGAGCATGGAGTGTATGGGTCCCTATGACATGTCACATGAGGCTAGAGTGTGGACCATTAACAGTATAGAGTCCCTATGACTAATAATATGATATTATTAGTGTGGACCATTAAAAGTATAGAGTCTAGAACATTAGCAAAATAGTTGTCTCACAAGATAAACATATCAATCTATTGGAACAATTTGTTTATCGAAAGCCAAACATCTAGCTTGTTGTCCAAAACTTAATTTTAAAGAGCGTTGTAGTCATGGTGGTCCTTGTACCATAAGTGTTGATGGTGTAGATACAATTGAGGACAAACATATGTATATAAATTACCTTTGTCTCAAATTCAAATATTTAACTTCGTAAAGCATGTATACACATTGTGGTACACCTAGTTAAAACAATATTATTCTCTACCTATGGTTCTTGATGGTTGTTAAATCCCCTTTAGCATATATACACCCTTAAACTACTTGCAATGCAATGAGTGCTTTGATGGTTCGTATTTCTTCTATCCCTTCTATTGTACAATACAAATTCATGGCATATAATGCATTCAAGGCCTAGCCCCAAATCCCACTTCTTTTCTCAATCATTCATAACAAATTTTTCTTTAAGGTGTTTGAATTAAATCCATTGCATTATTCACATTTTATGCGAGATAAGATTGGAGAGAGAGAGAGAGAGAGAGAGAGAGAGAGTATCATGATAAACAAAGATACAATATAATCACATGCTGAAAATAACATAACCACCATAATCATCACATATCGTGCAACACGCATGTCATCTACAGTCATCAATCATCATCATCAATGTATATACAGCATCATCAAAGTAGATAACCCATAGTACTGTTATGGATAAATTTGTCTAAGGAAAAAGGCATAAATATGTGTGTGTTTGTATCTGTGGCAATAGTATAATTAAATATGGAGTGCATAGGGCCCAGGGTTAATGTGGCAGGGCATGACCATGTGCCATCCTTCCACTTAAGAGGACCCATAAGGTGTGTTGTACATAATCCATGGTAGTAATATTATAAAATGTAAGGTGGCATGGTTCCTCCATGTGCCACCCTCCACCTAGGCGGTCCCATGCATGCATTTAGTGAGATATGGCCTCTAAAGTCCATGAGAGAAGTAATATAAAATAGGTGGAGATGGATATTATATTTGATTATTCCCTCCATGTAGGATAGGCCCATGTGGGGGGGGTATAGATAGTCCAAGGATTGAAGTTAAATAATGGGAAAATAGGATGAGGTGGCAACATTCCTTGTGCCAACCCTCCACTTGTCCTCCTAGAGGTTTGAAAGTATTATAAAATTGGGAAGAGACTAAGGAATTATCATAGACTTGAGATATGGGGCTTGATTTATGTGGAAAAATGAGGCAAAGGGTTGTCGCACACAATTGAGAGTGCGTAACCGCCTAGCCCACATGGGAGACTTTTCCACACACACCATGCATGTGGGAGGATGCATTTATTGGGAGAGACCCCCTCTCTTGGCTATAAAAGGAGGGGGCTACTCCTTGATGCGGCACGCTCATTCTTGTAAAGCCACCTAGCTAGTACGTTGATCTCCCCCTTCCCTTCCTTTCACATAAAGAATGGCCCTCTTCCCTTGATGTCTCCATCTTTACATTCCTCCTCCCATCATGTACATGCTTCTCTTCCCCCTCTCTCTTTCCCCTTGTGCCATAGTCTCCCTCTTCATTCCCTCCCCTTCTAATCCCTTTTCCCCACCCATGATAATGTTTTGCCCTCACATTCTCCTTTCCTCTATGGCCCTTGAGCGTCGCCATGCTTAGTGTCTAGCCTCTTGTCATGATTTCTTTTCTGGGTAACAGAACTGGTGTGGCTGCTGGGATCGAGATCTCCATGGCTAGTGGCATAAAATTCAATTCTCCTATGACTGGGTGTGATTCTGCAACACCTTCCATCTGCGGTTCTCAGCTTCTGCACCTCCAATCTACTTCTGGTCTCGTAGTTTTTGCGCATCTGTGCATCCCTGCTTCTGTGCCTCTAGTCTGCCTACAATTCTGGTGCATATGTTGGTTAGCGAATCTTCTGGTCGTACCGGTCTTTGCAAAACTATAACATCTGTGCTTCCTCTGGGGTCCTGTGCACACATTCGCATGTCTCCTGGGTGCACCGACACATATCTTTGTCACGACTGGCTGAGTACTCAGCACTCATTTTTGAGCTACAAAAGGCATAAGAACATCATGTCAAGCAACTTGAGGTGCAAGGAGATTCCCAACTAGTGTGTGAACAAGTTAGTGGAAGGTGGAATGTGCGAAGCAAAGGCTTGGTTCCATGACATCAACAAGCATTGGAACTGTGCCAACAATTTGAAGAGGTAAAAATTCAGCATATCCCTCGAGCTCAAAATATAGTTGCTAATTTCTTGGCACGTGAAGCTTGTACTTCAATCACGCATGACGCGAGTGGAAGCACCACCCCAACAAAGCCGCAAGCCATGAAGGAGGGTGATCATTTGTAAGGAATGCAAAGGTTGTGGTCATCATGAAACTAAGTGTTGGCATATTTGATACGAGTTTACCGACTTTGGAAGATCATCAGAAAGGTCCTCAAGGACATTTCTCAAAAGAAGGATGCTAGACCGTACACCCCTTGAAGAAATAGCATGGCAATTACAAGAACTGGAAGAAGCTGAAGGTGATGTGCAAGCTCTCCAACTATTGACATTTGTTATGACACTCTTGATTGCCTTGATGAACAACCTCATGCAGTGTCGTGTCTCTAACCCTCGCTTGTAAACATGGATGCGATATCATGAGGGTTGTTCCTTTTAAGATTGTTTATGAGCTATTCTATGCTGAAGATTCTTCCCGTGTAGTATTTCACAATACACCAGTCACACCCTACCCTGCCTATGTGTGCTTTGTGGATGTATCTTCACCTGATTTTCACTTCAAGCTACCTCTTTCCATTGTTTGCCCATAGATAAGCCTCATTTTGTCTCTCTCTTTTCCATTTTCCAAGCATGGCTATCATTCCCGTGTTCTATGGATGGGTTGAAGAAAATCCAAATGAGTATCTTGTGGCCTTCAAGCGCCATTGTGTTTCAACTTTCTTACTGAAGATAGATGGCTATTGGTTCTTCCCACATTTCTAGAGGGTTTGGCTCAAGTATGGTATGAGAAGCAGGCCGACGACGTTTGCCAAAGCTAGCCAAGGTTAACAACAGTGATGATTGAGTATTTTGGCAAAGAAGAGGAGCCGGAGAATGTGTACCTACAGGTGGCAAACTTGAAGCAGTCAGAAGGTGAGATAGCGTGTCGATATGTGGATCGAGCAGCCGTGCTCCTGGACCGTTTAATTGGCCATGTAGGAGGACAATGCCGGATTTTGAGCTGGAATGACTCAGCATGTGCTAGGCTACCTTGTAGCAGGAGTAAGTGACGAATTCTACTTCAAGCTTAAATGGGAGAATCCAGAAACTATGGTGCTAGCACATGAGATTGCTCAAAAGTTTGATAAAGTCAATCTGACCCCGCTTCAAAGAAGACGGTTGTCCCTCCGCAACCCCCTCAATTCTTGCAACAACAACCTAGGGGGTCTAACTCAGGGGCATACCCCCACCCCTCATCAGGGATGTATCCACCGCCTCCATCTCAAATATATGGTCCTCCCTTAGATGCTTACCCTCAATAAGGGGTATATCCTCAACCTCCACCTAGAAGATTTCCCCAGCCTTGCCCATGAGCACCCCTCCTTCCTACTCCCCCAGCCCCTCCTGCTAAAGGACCTGGAGTCAATGACCTAGCCAAGGCCCTGAATGATCTTCGGCTTGAGATGTTGGGCATCAGAAATCAATCCAATCGCCCTCCAAGAGAACATGCAAATGTTGTGTGCTACGAGTTCCACCAGAAGGGTCATTATCGCACAGAATGTTCCAATATTCCAAGGGTGAATCTTCTAAGTGAATGAGGCACTGAGGATTCTGACATAGAGATCCTTGACCTCAGGAAAAGAAGTCGTACCACCTCGGACCCCTCTCCAAACCATGCTGGGCCGCCCCAGGAAGAAGGTGTCCTTCTCAGAGCCCTCAGATGTTGAGATGGCAGACCCACCAACAGAGAAGACTAAAAGATCTCGCAAGAGTACAAGTAGTCGCCCTCGGATTTTCCCATCGGCTCGAGACAAGAGGACTATTCGGTCATTTAGGACCTTGCTCACCGGTCTTTGAGCATCACGCTCCCTCAACTAATAGCATTAAGCCCTAAGGTGAGATGTGAGCTACAGCAAGGGCTCTCAACAACAAGGAGCAAGAAAAAGGGAAAGGTACGAGAGGTCTCTTCTATCTCTGAAGAAATTGATCGGCACCCACATATAGTAGATGTCATCATAGATAATTGCCATCTCAAAAGTGTGTGTGTTGATGGGGGAGCTGCATGTAATATCATGGTGCCCCGAATCATGAAGAAATTGAATTTGAAATGCACAAGGCCTTCCTCCACTTGAATCAAGGTAGTAGATGATCAATGACTCACCACCCTAGGAGTCATTGAGGATTTGCCCATCACTGTCAACAGGTTGACCACCACCATCAATTTCTATGTATTGGACATCAAAGATACAAGCACGAGTTACCCAACCATACTCGAGAGACCATGGTTGAGAAAGAGTGTTGCAGTCAGCTATTGGAAGACAAGACACATCTTTTGGTGCTTCTAAGGAGAAGATCCCAGTGCAATTAGGTGCCACAGAACCAGAAGAAGAAGAGGAGCAAGACAGTGATACTCTCTCATCCTTAGTGTCTGAATCAATGAAAGGATCGGACGGGGGGGAGGAGTTCTCAGAGGAGGAAGTTTACATGATGGGGGTGTCTCTGACCCCGCCACCTACAGAAAAGGTAACAGCTAGTCCTCAACAGCTTAAATCTATGCTTTCCCTAGACCTCACTCCAAGTGAGAAAGACGAGTTCCTAGAAATGTTCAAAGATTTCCCTGACCTCTTCGTAACTAGCTACCGCCACCTTTGCCATGTGACTGCCATAGAGCACAACATAGAGCTGAAGCCTGATGCGAAGCCTATGGCTCAGAACTATCAGAGATTAGGGCCCCTACAGACCAATGCTTTGCGCTCAGAGTTGCAGAAACTTGTAGAAGCTGGGTTTATTGTTCCTATTCACAATACTAAATGGGTTTCACCAGTGGTAGTCACCCCAAAGAAAAACAAGTGGCGGGTTTGCATCGACTATAAGAAACTCAATGTAGCCACCAAGAGGGACCATCATCCTCTTCCCTTTCAAGACCTCATTCTTGAGAAGGTAAGTGGTCATGAGATGTATACTTTCTATGATGGTTACTCTGGGTTTTATCAAATCAGAATTGCCGAAGATGATGTGCTTAAAACCACATTTGCCACACCCTGGGGGACATTTTCATTCAAAGTAATGCCATTTGGCCTCACCAATGCTCGTGCTACCTTTCAAAGATTTATGCAGATGTTTGCTCCTTAATTGGGGGATTTCTTGGAGGTGTTTTTTTATGATTTTTGTATATTCTCGTCACGTAAGGAGCATGTCATGAAGGTTAGGTTGGCCTTCCAAAGGGTCAATGATGCAAATGGCAGTCTCAACCTTGAGAAATGCACCATTGGAGCCACTCAACGGAGGTTACTGGGACATATTGTCTCATCCGAGGGTGTCAAGCCTAACCCTGAGAAGGTAGAAGCTATCCTCAAGCTCTCCCTACCAACAACCACACATTAGGTATGCTCATTTATCAATCTAGCAGGATACTATCGCCGCTTCATTGATCAATATGCTGCTTTGACATGACCCATGACTATGCTATTGAAAGATGGGGTTGATTTCTCTTACAATAAGGATTGTGATCATGGGTTTGCACAAATCAAGAATGCTCTAGCTTCAAAACCCATTCTACGCAATCCAGATTGGTCAAAGACTTTCTATATCAATCATGGGTTTGGTGAGCACACTCTGGCAGATATTCTTCTCCAGCAAGGGGAGGATCGGTTCATGTATCCCGTTCAATTTGCTTCTCAACAATTGCTCAACACCGAACGATGCTACTCAGAGGTTGAGAAGCATGCCTTGTCTTTGGTGTTCTGCATGCTCCTGAAGTAGTGGGCCATTGCAAAACCCTTTCTTTACAATCTAAAAATCTCTTATCCAATGACTTTTTCTTTAATCTTCCCCAAATTAAGCTCTGAGATGTTGACTCTTATGAGTGCTCGAGTACTTCCCTGATTGCCAGAACTAAAGGACCCATTAATCAAGACAAAGTTTGGGATTCCAAGAAATTTTTGAAGAAATGCCGGAACACTTATCATCCCTTTCTCAAGTGCCAGTGTAAAAGATCTGACCTTAATTCTTCTTTCTCAGCCTCCATTATTTGGTTAGATCCCTTGCTTTGGTTTTATTTCTAAAAATCTCTCTAGCTTCTTCCCATTCTCCTCAGGACAAACCTTGGTGTATCCTTTGATTGGTTGGGTGGCCTCATTCCCTTCAGAAATTAGAACCGCTCTTATTGCGTACTTTTGGTTCCATGACTTCATGCTAGAAGTAGCACATAATTTCCCACTTTAGTCCCCAACACGCCCCTACTTTTGTGACTCCAAAACACACCATTGGCCAATACTATTGAAGCTATTCTCTTGCAATCAAAGACAAAGATCCAAAAAATTGTTTATTACTCTAACTACCATGAAGATTTCTACCAAGAAAACTCGAGTGTTCCGAGGCCTAGAAGACTTTGGAGAGATTCAAAGACTTTAGATTACAATACAGATGGTGATCAAGTAAGATTCATTACCAAGAAAGCCAATGGTTTGTCAGTACTTCATAAACATAATAAAAAAGGGAAAAGTTTTATTCTTATTTTGTTTGTCAACAAACTTTTTTATTTCATTATACCAAAAAAAGTTCTTATGGCAATATTTGATAAATTTGAGATTAAGAAAACCTTTTACATGTCTAATATCAGCATTGGTTGGAAATATCCCAAAAATATTGCAACAACTTTCTACAAACCCTTGGATACTTTTTGTAATTTTTCAATGGATTCCTTATCTTGCATTTTTTCTACTTCTATAAGATTTAAACCTTTTTTTACAAGACATGGATGACTTTGGGTCTCATGTTTTATCAATAGACCCACATAATTTTAGACACCCAGTTCTTCAAGCCTTTTTGAAAAAGGGTCTTAACCATATTCCCTCTCTCCTAGTGAATCCTTATCCAGTTATCAAGGAATTTGGTATGGCATGGTCCAAACTTGGTAATTGGATGTGCTTTAACTCCACTTTAGACCACAAGAATTTCATCAAGGAAATTCTCATTAGAGACTTCAAATAACTTTTTCCAAACCATAGGTTTAATAAAAAACCTTGGTTCTTTGACCAAAATATTATGGATGAAGTGGAGTTTCTTAGTCAACGTTAGTATTCGGAAAGACTTCACAAAGATATTTGGGTTTTTACACGAATGCGTACTAATGCCTATTGGGTTATCCAAAATCAGTACAACTTGCTCATTAATTTTCCTAAACATATCTTCTCTGTTTTCACCTTTGACATCAAGTGCTATTATGAAGCACTTCCTCACCAAGGAGATAAGAGCCTTATTTAGTCGCTCCAAAATTTTATCAAACTCTTACAAACCTCTAGTTATCTTGGGTTTAAAAACTATAAGAAACTTTTTGTGCTTACTAAGAAAAATAAAGGATGTACTATTAATTTTAAAGATTTCATTAATCTTAACATCTTTATTTTAAAAAATTGTTATACAAAACTTGGGGAAACTATATTTCTACAAACTAAAGGCATCCCCATGGGTTATTTTTGCTCACCACTATGGTGCAACTTTTACCTCGCATGGTTTGAGCTACAATTTATCATTAAATTATCCAAACTTAGAGAAGTGGAAATGCTTAAAGCATTTGATTTATCTGCTCGTTTCATGGATGATCTAATTTTTATTAATAATGACTTTGTGGTAAATTGTCTTTCCCATGACAGATCCCACACCTTGCAGATCCCACTGGAATCCTGGATTCAGATGTTTCTAAAGTTGCAGTTAAAGTGAATAATGATTATATCTCTTGAGCTTAGGCTAGGAATACATGGAATTTTGTTTGAGGGTTTTCATGTTGAGATTTTACTTTCTCTGGTTCATGATATTTTTTGGATTCTCGTAGTGCATGTGAGTGATGACGAGTGGGCAAAAATGGAATGGCTTCTTGATGACATGTGGTTTGAAGATGTACTGAGTGTTGATGTGTGTAGAGATGAAGAGTTTGAATGAGTGTCACTTTGCTCTGTTTTTTGATTTCCAGTAGCATATAAAGTGAATGCAACTGGCTATAAAGGCAAGATTTGCTCTGTCATTTTTGTGCATCCATGTATTGGTGCCTCCATGGAGGAGTTGTGCACTTTAGCTTACAAGTGAGTAAAGCTTGTACAGATAGACTGCAGCTGTTGTAGAGCTATGAAGGATGGCACAGGAGTTTCCTAAATTTTGGCGATGCCTTATGACGATGAACAAGATTGTTGGAGAAAATGGAGCTTATAGCCCTCATGAAGGATAGAGTAGCTCGAGAACTCTTGTTCCAAAATTTGTGTTATTGCCTACAAGGAGATGCAAAATCTTGGCTACAGACTCAGACTGCTACTTTCAGAACTGCTCATCCCTTGTAGCAGTCTCCTGAGTATGGTGTGGTAAGATTTTCCTTTCTTATGAGACTTGCAAAGGATTTGGACATGTAAATATCCCAAAGGAGGTGTGGAAGGAGTTATGCAAGATGAGGTAGGAGGAGGATCATGAAGTAAATCAATCATCAGTACATGATGGAACCTTCATCATCCTAAAATATGACAAAAGGGATTTCCTCCCCTTTAAGGTTTCAAGATTCATCAAAGTGGATAGCAATAGACCGTCAAAACTTTGCTATATAAAAGACCTTTTGTTTTAGCCAAAAATAAAGCAACAACCAATATACACAGTTCTTACCCAAGGTAGCTCTCCAACTCAAGCAAATCCAACAACAGTTGCGCGCTCTCCAAAGATCCCCAGCTTGCAACATCTGCAATTTTCTAAAAGTGAATGACTATACTATTAAATAGGTCGACATAGAACGTGGTTGTCAAAGCAACTATGAGCAACTATGTACCTTGCACTTGCACTCCTGTTTCAATGACAAACATGAAATATTACGTCTCACTTCATATTTGTATAAAGAGCCAGATTCTCGAAGACCTATGATAGTTCTTGGATGGAATATTGAAAGAACTTTAAAAAATCTATACAAAGATTACCAAAATGAAGATTTGCCACCCAAGAAAGTCTGAGGTGGGGCTTGAAAGAGCAATGTCGTACTCCTAGGCTCTTGTTGTTGCCAATTGCAAAACTTCCTTGTACAAAACATTTGTTGTAGAAGTATTACCCACCTCCTCGCCCCTGGCATCAGACGCACTCTCTGGAATGAAAACCTTAACAGTGTTTGATGCTCGGTTACGTGAAAATGCCACGTATAGTCAGTCATGATGAAATACCAATGTTGCCAAGTACAGCCCCAAAATAGACAATGTTTGGCCTTGTGACTTATTGATTGTCATGCCGAATGCCAATTCGATAGGAAATTGCCATCTCCTCATGTCGAATGGAAGTTTAAGGTTAGTTGGAGTGAATGTTACCCTTGGAATGAACGTTCTATCACCAGCATTGGTATCGGTAATGATTTTAGCTTCTAACACTTTCGTGTGAAACTCTTTGCATATCAACCATGTCCCATTGCACAAACTTTGGCGAGGATTCAAATTGCAAAACAAAATTATAGGAGCATTCCTTTTCAAAACCAATCGATGTAGGGGATATCCACCACCAAGATCAAGACTGTTCAAATACTCGACTGCAAACAAAAAGGAATCTCCCCCTGAGTTGTCCACTGAGTCTGCGCTTAGGTACTCCCTTTCCTCATCAGGCACTACCTTCAATGCCGTAGCATTAATTGCATCAACCTCAATATTTCGAGGTGCAAGAATAGCATGCTCTCAAAAGTATGGTGCATAGTCCAAAACAGTTGCAAGCCCTTGATACACCCATCCAATAAGGCCTTCCAAGGACTTTGTTTCTAAAAGCATCTGTGATGGAACAACAACAGTATCTTCTTTTGTACATCCATTTATCCCATTGCCAATGTCCAAAACCCATTGTATGAACTCTTGCTTGACACAATTATCACCATTTCGAAGGACCCGCATATTCTGAATCAACTTCAATACTGTAGTGCGACCCCAAATCCTTGAGTGGCATAAGGTAGCATTGACAATGTCCTCTCCTCTTGCCTTTGGAAGCACTGGCAAGACGTGTCTAAAATCCCCCCCCAACAATGCCACCTTCCCACCAAAAAGTTGCTCATTGGACATGATATCTCGCAATGTTCTATCTAGTGCCTCGAAAGAAAACCAATGAGTCATGGGTGCCTCATCCCATATTATTAGCCTAGCCATCTTCAAAACATCTACAAGGTGACTATTAACCTTAATATTGCAACTGCTAGTACCATCCAGCTCCAATGATATCTTGAATCGTGAGTGTGCCATGCATCCATTGGCTAGTAACAATGCAGCAATCCCAGAAGATGCACATGCCAAAGCAATCAACCCCTCCCCACGCAATCGAGAGAGCAAGCAATTGTAGAGAAAGTTCTTTCTAGACCCTCCTGGACCATCAAGAAAAAAGACCTCACCACCGTCTCCATAGATCCTTGCCAAAATCTGATCGAATGCAACACTTTGGCAGTGATTCAAGGACATTTCCATTTGTTGGGTAGTCTGTCCTTCTTTCACACAATCAAACGTTCTTTCTTCTTGCAATAAGCCATTTGCAGCTTCTGACAAAGATGTTCTATCTACCACAGGCATTCCATCAAACTCAACCAACCTTCACCCATGTTGTTGAAGAATGTGCTCCAAGTGCAATATAGCCTTCTTTATCACTAGTACATGATGACCAATTAAATTCCCCATACTTGATTCCAATACATGAAAAAAATCGTCCAAAAGCTCAGCAGAAAATTTTTCCCACAAAAGTCCAGGAGACGTTGGCTCACAAAAAACCAATATTCTGACAAACAGGTGTCTCAATTATGCACTATTTTGGTAAAACACAGCCTCTTGCATACATACAAACCATTTATCATCACTCTCCAACAATCCCCGTGCTATGCATGCTGCCTTGAAAGTAGGGTAGACTTGATTGTCAAAAGTACATAGGTCATCAAAGGACTTGCATCCGTGCACACATTAAGAAGCATACACATGAAGTAGAGCTCATCAGCTGAGGGGGAAGTATTGTACATCCGACTGATGGTATTCCCCTTTTGTCACCGCTTACTAGTTTTGTTCCAAACCAACTTGTCTAGCAAGTCACCATACAGCAAGTTGCTTCCCTCATAATGCAGCTCATTGTAAGTGAACCATTTTGTGAGGGTCCTGGTCTTATAATTTTGTTCCCTGCCTACAAAATTTTGCAAATCATCATCATCTCAAAATATGACAGTATTACGCATCGGAAGATGAACCTGCAATCTTTGCACATCTGGTTTTTCATCGTGCATGGCATACTCGTACATCTGCCAACATGCTTATGATGCTGACACATAACGTGCATCCAAGTAGATACTAATCTCATCAATGCCACTATTATCTGTGTTGTCCAAATGCCCTTTCTCTCCTGCATTATTTAGCTACATCCTAATGATGGCTCTGTCATGACCTTTGTAGACATATTTATACAAATACTTAACTGCAGTGATTGTGGAGCATATTTCAACGTTTATGTACGCCTTGTACTTCACGGAGAGGAAAGGATTAAATGGCACAATCCAACAATTATCAATCACGCCCCCTTTCACTGTTATCTTTCTACCATCATCATGACACATGTAAACTAGATAGCCATCATTGCCAACAATAGTAGTGTGTGAGAATGCACATGGATAACGATGAATGCATTTTCCATCAACCATGCAAGCTACAAATGGATTTAGTGCACCACACGGAACATGGACATTACATTTCCTAATAATATCATGTAACTTTGGGAACATTCCCTTATCTAGCAACTCTGCACACACTGATCGGTCATAGTGACCGATCTCCATGGGTTTGAAACCACCTTCTAATATCAACAATATGTGTGAGTGTGGCAGACCTCTCTTTTGAAACTCTATCACATTCATGTATCTAGCCACCTTCCCAAACAAATTATGTTTTGTAATTGACTACATCATGTCCTTATGCTTTTGAAAAAATGCATGGGCTGTTAAATCTGGCCGGTCTTGCATGGTTTGCCCTAGTAATAATGCTACATATATTTTAGGCCATTGGGATTACAGGTGAATGTAATGAATAAATCAGGTTTACCCCTTTTCCTAACAATTTCCATAGCATCTTGGTATAGCTGACACATATACCAAGGCCCTCCCGTAAAAGAAGAAGGCAACACCACCCTACACCCTGCAGCATTTCCCAACACAGTACGTGTCCCATCAGATGTATTCACCATGTCCATCAACCCTTGATAGACTTCAGCATGTAGGGAAGCTTGGTTGTTTTGTATCCACACCAACCTGGACTCTTCCATGCTACTATGTGCATCAACCATGTATTGCTGCATGAGCCATCTAACCCCATGCAAAAGACATGCATTTGTATCATGTCTCATTTGCAAATGATATGTGTAGTACTGTCTTTGGGTGACACGACTCTCTCCACATATCTCATGCAATGATGTGTGATTAGGAACATCACTATATGGGATATATGGATGTTAACCATCTTCCCCCTGAGGGAACAAAAGAACATACATGAGAGGCATGTATGAATGTCTCGATTTTCGATATCAAAGTCATCCCCTTGTCCTGGCATGATTGCAGCAACCTCGCTAGCCATAGGAGCCAAGTACTGCCTTGAGTTGGAGCAGCTCTCACAAATAACCATCCTCAAGTTTGTATGTGGAATCTTTGTTCTCAGCACTTTCCCGATAGCCATCAATGCACTAGCATATGGATTGCACTCATGCATCATTCTCTACAACTCCAAAATGCATGGATCCAAACCAGGCATCCCATGCAAACGGTGTTCTAGTTCATGATCAGTGTCATACACATACAACTGTGCAAAATGTGGCATCTCTTGCCTAGTCTCATCAAGCAACAAATTTCCAACCCGGTGATACACACTACCATGGACCCAAAAGTCCTGTATACCACCATTCCCATGAAACATTTGATCATGGGATCTCAATGAAACAAATGCCATGGCACCCTTATAAGCCCTAATGTTTTTCTTAAACAGTTTGCTTCTAGCATCATGTTTGTGCATTAGAACTCTCAAAATCTCTAGCGGTTCTTCTAAGGGCAACAATGACACACGACCAACTTTGCAACAGTGCTTGCCGACAACTTGATGCATATGCATTCACGTCTCTTGTATCCACAGTTGAGCCTAGCAAAAGCTACATGTATGATCCATGGATCCGAGTGCATGAAGAGAGGGAGCATTGAAGACCAGTGGATACAAAGATGGATGCTCTACATTATCTCTCAAAGGAAAAATATGCAAGATAGAGAGGCTCCCCCCTGCACCCAAAATCACACCCCTGTTGTGAACAATGCGTCTTCGAGCTCTTAAATGAGTAGCATCCCTGGTTGCATCCATTTGAGTAGTTGTACCCACTACTGGAGTAGGTTCATGCTCATTACCTACTATTGGTGAAGTATTGAGGTCCATTTTATTTTCAGCAATGCACGCTACATTACTATGCCCATGCATTTGATTTTGTTGTCTGCACAAGCCGACTTCTACATCCATAGATTCCACTGCCACCCTCATGCTTCTAGTAACTTGTGTTCTTGCCCTTGTTCTTTGTATAGCATAAACGTGATGGGCCGCTCACATTGAATCCATTTGAGTAGTTGAACCTATTATTGGAGCATGTTCATGCTCATTATCTATAGTTGCTAAAATATTGACATCCATTGTATTTTCAATAAAGCACACTACATTATTGTGCCCATATATTTGATTGTGTTAAAGCGAAGGCCATCTTCTATATCCATAGATTCCACTGCCACGCTCATGCTTCTAACTCCTTGTGTTTTTTACCTTGTTCTTTGTATAACATAACTACGATGGGCCATCCGCGTTGAATCCATTTGAGTACGTGTACCTATCACTAAAGCATGTTGATGCTCTCTACCTACTGTTACTGAATGCTCTCTACCTATTGTTACCAAAGTATTGAGGTCCATTGTATAGTTTTCCCCTCCTAATACAGTAGTAGCATCCACAAATTATAAGATTAGAATGGTTTTGATGAGTTCAATTTTGCCCTCCTAATACAGCATCAGCATCCATGAATTATAAGATTAAAATGGTTTCGATGATTTGAAAAATGTAGCTTGTCTTAAACGATGCAAATGTAGCTTCAACCTATAGATAGATAAATCCATCAGTACTCTCTCTCTCTCTCTCTCTCTCTCTCTCTCTCTCTCTCTCTCTCTCTCTCTCTCTCTCTCTCTCTCTCTCTATCTATCTATCTATCTATCTATCCATCTATGTAAGTAAATATACAATCTAAACATAGAGCTACCCTTCTATGTAAGTAAATGCTAAAACATTTAATCTATACTCCTAAGAACCATTTAAATCTTCTCTAACTAATAGACTAACTTATTTCACTTCTGGCCACCATTATATTTGTCTCTCTCTCTCTCTCTCTCTCTCTCTCTCTCTCTCTCTCTCTCTCTCTCTCTCTCTCTCTCTCTCTCTCTCTCTCTCCCCCCTCTCCCCCCCTCTCTCTCTTGCCTCTATTATCTTTTCAAAAATATGGTTTTGAAATCAGCCTCCCATTACAGTAGCAGCGTCCACGAATTATAAGATTAGAATGGTTTTGATTATTTCAAAAATGTAGCTTGTCTTCAACGATGCAAATGTACCTCAACATATAGATAGATAAATCCATCGCTACTCTCTCTCTCTCTCTCTCTCTCTCTCTCTCTCTCTCTCTCTCTCTCTCTCTCTCTCTCTCTCTCTCTCTCTCTCTCTCTCTCTCAGAAAATTAACCACATACCAAAATTTGCCATGGCCCATGCTGAGAACACAACTTGAAAAGAACATTTAAGTGTTGACTATATAAGTAGCCTCGATGTCGTCCCATTTTACATACAAAAAGGCTTGCCTGGTGCTAAGAAGAGCAAACTTGCTATGAAGAACACAATTGACTCTACCCTTTGATAAGTTTTCCCCTCCCAATACAGCAGCACCAGCCCATGAATTATAAGATGACAATGGTTTCAATGATTTCAAAAATGTAGCTTGCAAAGTAGCCTCAACATAAAGATAGATAAATCCATCGCTACTCTCTCTCTCTCTCTCTCTCTCTCTCTCTCTCTCTCTCTCTCTCTCTCTCTCTGTGTTCAGTTTTGAAAGAGAGTAGATAAATCCATCCCTTGAAAAAATGGTTCTTAGTTCAGTTTTCTCCTCCCAAGAATATAAGCGTCCACGAATTAAAAGATCAAAATGGTTTCAATGATTTTGAAAAAATAGCTTGTCTTAAACGATGCAAACACACACACACACACACACACACACAATGTGTCCTAAAGAAGCAAAGAATTCCAAATAGAAAGCAAGGGCAATTGGTAAAAAAGTAACACCTACCTGGGTAAACAAAAGTTGTCGAGAGAAGCTAGTGCTAGTCCAATAATAAAATGAAGAACCTGCAAGAAAAATAGCCCAAAAAAAAAAGTATATTGAGGGATCAGAATGGTTTCAATGATTTTGAAACATATTTCAATTTAGGCCACCATTATATTTTTCCATCTCTCTCTCTCTCTCTCTCCCTCTTCTTCATTATCTTTTCTTTAAAATGGTTCTTAGTTCAATTTCCCCTCCCAATAAACTAAGCATACATGAATTATAAGATTAGAATTCTTTCGATTACTTTGAGAAATGTATCTCTCTCTCTCTCTCTCACACACACACACACACAATCTCTCTCTCTCTCTCTCTCTCTCTCTCTCTCTCTCTCTCTCTCTCTCTCTCTCTCTCTCTTAAAATGGCACATACACTTCTAAGCATGCTATAGATAGAGGCTAGAGGCACAAAAGTACAAAACTTCTAACACCACTATCTCCCAAAATGCACATAATACTGACGCTAGCATGACCCCCAACTTAAGGAATATGCTAAAATCAGTAATTAGTTGAAGGGAAAGGAGGGTGGAGCATATGTGTCTACATGGTGTCTACATGGGTGGAGCATATGTGTTTACATGGTGTCTATAATAGGGTGCACACTCCCTCTTCTCCTTCTAGGAAAATATCTCCTTCCTTGCTCAACTCTTCCTCATTTTGTTCCTCCATTATCTTCATTTTCTTTAAAATTCTCCTTTCCTTAGATATTCAAGCCCCTCTTATCTTCCCCTAGCATCCATGGAACCTACACATCTCTCTCTCTCTCTCTCTCTCTCTCTCTCTCTCTCTCTCTCTTCAAATGAATCATATACAAACATTCTATAAAAATCCCCCCCCCGCACACACACACACACACAAAAACACTCTCTCTCTCTCTCTCTCTCTCTCTCTCTCTCTCTCTCTCTCTCTCTCTCTCTCTCTCTCTCTCTCTCTCTCTCTCTCTCTCACACACATATAATCTCTCTCTCAGCTTGAAAGGCCCAAATTGTCCTAAGGATCATGATTTGCAAAATATTATAGCACTTGGAGGATCTTGGTTTGAACTAGACACATTAGATCTGCTGGAATGGGAATGTGGCAGAATACAAGAGAATTTCGATTGCACCAAATGAATTGAACTAGTGTTGCTTTGATGAGGTTCCATATAGAAGAATTTGAGGCTTTGAAACCTTCTCTTATCACCCAATAATGCAGCCTTACATTAGAACAAAATCATGATTTGTGCTTTAGCCAACCACTTGAGGAGATATTGCCAAATTGATCAAGCAACCAAGCAATCTCAAAAGAGAGGAGAGGGAGAGGGAGAGGGGGGCTGAGTGGAGGGAGAGGGGGATGAGAGGAGATAAAGACGGGGAGGGAGAGGCATGAGGGAGGGGGTGGGGGAGGACAGAGAGGGTTGAGTGGACGGAGGCACAGGTACAGAGACCGGTGTGAGAGGGGAGTTATAAGGGAGAGGGGGTTGCACAAGGGAGAGGAGTAGGGGAAGCAAAATGTTAATCAAAATAATATTCCCCTTAGACAAAACTAATTGGTTGATCAAGCCCTTACATAGATAATCAAGTAAAGAATTCCCTTACATAAAAAGTGGTTTTTCCATCCAATTGTCAGGTGAATAGGCTCTACAAAATGGCATTTATCAACACCACATAATTTGTGAGAGGAATTTTATTTCTTTGATTTCTCAATGGCAACCTAGGGAAGTGAAAATAAACCCCTATTATTTGTCTAGCATTAAGAAATTTAGAATAAACTAAATTATATTATTTTATATTTAAAAACAATAAATTTATTTATTAAATTAATTTGTTCAATAAATAGTTTAATCTTTTTAGTAAACAAAAATTTATTTAATTCCTTTTAGGCTTAAAATTAAGTTTGAGCCTTCAAAAGAATATTGCGCGTATGTTAAACAAAAATTTATTTAATTCCTTTTAGGCTTAAACTTAAGTTTGAGCCTTCAAAAGAACATTGCACGTATGTTACACTTGAGTTTGAGCCTTAAAAGGAACATTGCACATATGTTACGCTTGAGTTTGGTCCTCCAAAATTTCTTTAAGCTCAACAAAGCAAGTATATATACAATTGCAAGTGCATTAGTCCAAAAATTGTCTCCACTTCATTTGCTTAAAGAATACCTTCATGCTTATTTTTTCCCTATAATAGTAAAAGATTTTGAAAGGAATCTTAAAAATGGCAATCGGGTAAGTGCCAAAATTTGTAAATTGCACTTGTGGAGGAAATGTTTGTACAGAACCAGTTGGTTGGACATTATCTATAACCAGATACTCAAGTTGGTTAGCATACTATTAGCCGGAAAAGTTTTTGAGACCAGAAGCTAGAGGCTAAGTATGGCGACGCTCAAAGGCCATAGAGAAAAGGAGATCAAGAGGGCGAAGGGATGTCATAGGAGCGAGAAAGGAATTAGAAGTGGAGGGAAGGAAAAGGGAGACTATGACACAAGGGGAAAAGGAGAGGGGGAAGAGAAGCATGTACATGATAGGAGGAGGAATGTTGAGATGTAGACATCAAGGGAAGAGAGCCATACTTTATTTGAAGGAAGGGAAGAGAGGGAAATATCAAAATACTAGCTAGGTGGCTTTACAAGAATGAGCGTGTCCCATCAAGGAATTGCCCCTTCCTTTTATAGCCAAAAGAGGGGGTCTCTCCACATTAATGTATCCTCCCACATGCATGGTGTGTGTGGAAAAGTCTCCCATGTGGGCTAGGTGGGTACGCACTCTCAATTGTGTGCGACAACCCTTTGCCTCAATTTTCCACATAAATCAAGCCCCATATCTTAAGTCTAGGATACTCCCTTGGTCTCCTTCCAATTTTATAATATGTTCAAACCTCTAGGAGGACAAGTGGAGGGTTGGCACAAGGAATCTTGCCACCTCATCCTACTTTCCCCATTATTTAACTAGCTCTCTTTGTCCTTCTATACCTCCCCCACATGGGCCTATCTCATATGGAGGGTATAACTCAATATAATAGCCATTTCCACCCATTTTATATTGCTTCTCCCATGGACTTTGAGGCATATCTCACTTAATGCATCCTAGGTGGAGGGTTGCACATGGTGGAGCCATGCCACCTTGCATTTTATAATATTACTATTATGGATTATGTACAACACACCTTATGGGTCCTCTTACATGGAAGGGTGGCACATGGTCATGCCTTGCCACCTCAACCTTGGGCCCTATGCACACCATATTTTATTATACTATTGCCACATATACAAACACACATACATATTAATGCCTTTTTCCTTAGACAATTTTATCCATAACAGTTCCCCCCCCCAGGCAGGGAATGCACAGCATTTCCATGCCTGGGCCCATCACGCACAAAGAAAGGCTTGAGGTAACATTTGTTGATCACCTTCTTGCCATATGGTTCATGCAGCTCCTGAACTTGTACAGACCCATTGCTACGTTCTTTGATGACTTTGTATGGACCAGCCCACAATGGCAGAAACTTCTTATCCATTTGGTGGTCCAATCTGTTATCAAAGCATAGCACAACATTCCCCCTCAGCAAAGTGTCTTTCCCATCCCTTGCGAACCTTAGCATCCAATCGGGCCTTTTGTCGATTCTTTTGGATCTCTGTTTGGTGTAGTGCAAGGCGTCGGGTCTCATCTAACTTCTCAAGTTGTATCAATCTGGCCTCAACATGTTCATCTTCTGTTATCTTTTGTTCCTGTGCCAATCTCAAGGCCGGAATCTCTATCTCTAGTGGTAAAACTGCCTCAGTACCATACACCAACTCAAAAGGAGTGTGACCTGTGGATGTTTTATGAGTGATGTTGTAAGCCCACACGGCTTCTGTGACCTTCTGATCCCATTGGCTCCTGTTCCCTGCGGCCATTTTTCCCATGGTTTTACACAAGAGGCCATTGGTCCGCTCTGTTTGACCCATGGAGGCTGGATAATAGATGCTAGAAGTGTGATGATCAATGCCCATGCGATCCATGAGTAACTCCACTGCTTCATTTAAGAATGGACTCCCATGGTCAGAGACTATCTCCATGGGTGTCCCAAACCTTGTGCAGATACGTTCAAATATGAAATTTGAAACGATTGACATTGTACATTGCATTGGATAACACCATGATTCAGCTCTTTGGGAGAAACACAAGGTTCTGTTGCAGGGGAGGCCTCTTTAGTTGGAGGGGCCACGGGAGTAGAGAGGAGGGGAGCTCGTGGGCGAGGCTGGGGAAATCTTCGAGGCGGGGGATGAGGATATCCACCTTGTTGAGGGTAAGCATCTAAGGGAGGACCATACATTTGAGGTGGAGGTGGTGGATACATCCCTGATGAGGGGTGGGGGTATGCCCCTGAGTTAGACCCCCCAGGTTGTTGTTGCAGGAATTGAGGGGGTTGCGGAGGGACAATCATCTTCTTTGAAGCAGGATCAGACTGAACTTTATCAAACTTTTGAGCAATCTCATGTGCTAGCACCATAGATTCTGGATTCTCCCATTTAAGCTTGAGGCGGAATTCATCACTCGCTCCTGCTACAAGGTAGCCCAGCACATGCTGAGTCATTCCAGCTCGAAACCCGGCATTGTCCTCCTGTGTGGCAATCAAACGGTCCAGGAGCACGGCCGCTCGATCCACATATCGACGCGCCGTCTCACCTTCTGACTGCTTCAAATTTGCCACCTGCAGGTACACATTCTCCGGCTCTTCTTCTTTGCCGAAATACTCAATCATTGCTGCTGTCAAACTTGGCCAGCTTTGGCGAACATCTTCGGCTTGCTTCTCATACCACACTTGAGCCAAACCTTCTAGAAATGTGGGAAGAACCAATAGCCATCTGTCTTCTGTAAGAAAGTTGAGAGAAACACAACGGCGCTTGAAAGCCACAAGATACTCATTTGGATTTTCTTCTACCCGTCCACAAAACACGGGAATGTCAGCCATGCTTGAAAGATAGAAAAGAGGGGCTTATCTAAAGAACAATAGTAAGAGGAAGCTTGAACTGAAAATCGGGTGAAGATACATCCAAAAAGCACACATAGGCAGGGTAGGGTGTGACTGGTGTAGTGTGAAATATTACACGAGAAGAATCTTCAGCATAGAATAGCTCATAGACAATCTTAAAAGGACCAATCCTCATGATATCACATTGATCATTACACGCGAGGATTAGAGGTGCGGCGTTGCATGAGGTTGTTCATCAAGGCAAACAAGAATGCCATGACAAAGGTCAGCAATTGGAGAGCTTGCACATCACCTTCAGCTTCTTCCAGTTCTTGTAGTCGCCATTCTATTTCTTCAAGGGGTGTGCGGTCTGGCATCCTTCTTTTGAGCAATGTCCTTGAGAACCCTCCTAATGATCTTCCGAAGTCGGTGAACTCGTATCAAGTATGCCCAACACTTAGTTTCATGATGACCACAGCCTTTGCATTCCTTACAAACAATCACCCTCCTTCGTGGCTTGCGGCTTTGTTGGGGTGGTGCTTCCACTTGCATCATGCGTGATTGAAATACAAGCTTCACGTGCCAAGAAATCAGCAACAAGATTTTGAGCTCGAGGGATATGCTGAATTTTTACCTCTTCAAATTGGTTGCAAAGTTCCAAGGCTTGTTGATGTCGTGGAACCAAGCCTTTGCTCTGCACCTTCCACCTTCCACTAACTTGTTCACACACTAGTTGAGAATCTCCTTGCACCTCCAATTGCTTGGCATGATGTTCTTGTGCCTTTTGTAGCCCAAAAATGAGCGCCGAGTACTCAGCTTGATTGCAAGTACTTGCGGGCGAAGACTTGCTGTAACAAAACTCCTCACCACCCGGCGAAGTGAGCTTCACACCCACACCTGCCGCCTTGGTCGAAGGTTTGTAAGCTCCATCAAATTGAAGAATCCAAGATGTCATCACACCAAGACGAGAATTCGGACATCCCAAGTTTCTCGATAGTCCAAGATAGGTAGGAGGAGAGGGTGGGGAGAATTCAACACTTGAGCCAAACGTTCAGCACCAAACAAACTTGCAATTCTTTGTTGATAGTTTATCTTAAGCCCAAAAAGAATTACAATTTGAAGCTCGAAATGAGGCACAAAAGGCTGATTAGGTACAAATGGATTCCTTGGCCGAAACATTACCAACCATAGCCGAGGCCTAGAAACCTTTGTAATGAGATTGTAAATAAACCATTTAGGACGAGCTTTTCCACAGGAATCAACAGGCAGATGCGCCAAATCTCTCCCCAAGCTTGGGGAGCATCCCACCCTTCGAAGAAGGAAACCGTTTTGATTACCTCTGAAGCAGCAAGTAGTTCGATCACCACACAATGAGTAGAAGTAAAGTCAAAATCCTCCCAGCGTATCAGTAGTTCGTCACCATGAATCATCCACGGTGTGTCATTCCACCCGTCATCTCCATCAATGATGCACTGGACAATCAGCCGTTGAAGGTCGACATGAAGATCAAGGAAGACATCTCGTGCATTGGTAGCCGTAAGGTGTGGAGGAACAGGCACCAATTCTTTAAACGCGTCGAAAAGTGACATAAATGTCCACTCTTCTCGTGAGGCGTGCGTCCGTGAAGTGAGCTTGGAGAAGTTCTGAATTGGCGATCTAGCAAGAGAAGTGGATAGAGCACATAAAATGAAATATTTTTGCTTTTTACAGCAAGAGCAAACTCCTTGCGGTTAGAGAGTTACAGCTCCCGCAATTTCAATATATGAACAAAAATCATTACATTTTTACCACTTCCAACTTGTTGGCCCAATGATAAGACTTTCTTTTGTGAAAGGGGAGGTCTTGGGTTCCAATCCTACTCTTTAATAAAAAGAGAGGAGAGGAGAGGAGAAGGAGAAGAGAAAGAGAAAGAGAAGGAGGAGAAGAAGAAGAGAAGAGATGGGGGGGCGCGGGATCTGCTGTTACTCTTTTGCAGGGGCTCAGAAAACAGACCGCGACCAGAGCAGCAGTCCAGAGAACTGTCGCGCAGAAAACAGTCCGCAACCAGTGAACTGTCGCGCAGAAAAAACAGTCCGCAACCAGAAATCGCAGCAGTCCAGAGAACTGTCACACAGGTGAGCGCGGAAAACTGTCCGCAACCAGAAATCGCAGCAATCCAGAGAACTGTCGCACAGGAGATGCACGAATCGGATGCATGCGCAGTAGCTTAGGAAGAGCACAGATGGTATAGTTTTGTTGATGTAACTCGTACAAAAAGAAGATTCGCCACTAGCCGTGGAGATTCGTATCCCAGCAGCCACACCAAAACTATTAGCCGGAAAAGTTTTCGAGACCAGAAGCTAGAGGCTAAGTATGGCGACGCTCAAAGGCCATAGAGAAAAGGAGATCAAGAGGGCGAAGGGATGTCATAGGAGCGAGAAAGGAATTAGAAGTGGAGGGAAGGAAAAGGGAGACTATGACACAAGGGGAAAAGGAGAGGGGGAAGAGAAGCATGTACATGATAGGAGGAGGAATGTTGAGATGTAGATATCAAGGGAAGAGAGCCATACTTTATTTGAAGGAAGGGAAGAGAGGGAAATATCAAAATACTAGCTAGGTGGCTTTACAAGAATGAGCGTGTCCCATCAAGGAATTGCCCCTTCCTTTTATAGCCAAAAGAGGGGGTCTCTCCACATTAATGTATCCTCCCACATGCATGGTGTGTGTGGAAAAGTCTCCCATGTGGGCTAGGTGGGTACGCACTCTCAATTGTGTGCGACAACCCTTTGCCTCAATTTTCCACATAAATCAAGCCCCATATCTTAAGTCTAGGATACTCCCTTGGTCTCCTTCCAATTTTATAATATGTTCAAACCTCTAGGAGGACAAGTGGAGGGTTGGCACAAGGAATCTTGCCACCTCATCCTACTTTCCCCATTATTTAACTAGCTCTCTTTGTCCTTCTATACCTCCCCCACATGGGCCTATCTCATATGGAGGGTATAACTCAATATAATAGCCATTTCCACCCATTTTATATTGCTTCTCCCATGGACTTTGAGGCATATCTCACTTAATGCATCCTAGGTGGAGGGTTGCACATGGTGGAGCCATGCCACCTTGCATTTTATAATATTACTATTATGGATTATGTACAACACACCTTATGGGTCCTCTTACATGGAAGGGTGGCACATGGTCATGCCTTGCCACCTCAACCTTGGGCCCTATGCACACCATATTTTATTATACTATTGCCACATATACAAACACACATACATATTAATGCCTTTTTCCTTAGACAATTTTATCCATAACAATACTCAAGAGACCGAGTTCTCTTTTCAACCTTAATGCTATTTGCTAGTGTCACATTGATGGCATCTTTTGTTACCATGTGCTCGAATGTAGGGTCTACCATATCTCTTCAATGACCTCTATATTCTTCTACTTCTTCATTTGCTATTATATTTCATTCAATCTATGACATTTTGCTTACATGTAAGTACTATTGCTTGAAGTTGCTCTCCACACTAGCAAATGACCCACATTTATCTCGTTCTATGTCATTTTGATCCAAGATTCAATTAAAGTAAAAGATTTAGATTTTGTTGCTAACTAGTGAACCATCTTTGTGGATTGTCTATGAGGTTGCTTTTCTTGGTTTGCTAGTGTATTTCAAGGTGTTGGACTTGGGCTGCAAACTTTGTAGCTCAGTTGTTGTTGCTTGATGTATTGCTTTGTATCTTTTCTTTAAACCTCTATTGCTACTTTTTTATTCAATTGTAGCTGCACAAAAGCATTTTAGATGGATAGAGAATCTTGTGCCTATCCAATATCGTCTTCTTTAGTTGAACTTTCAATAGTGATGGTAGAGTAGCTCTCATCTTCATATTCGACTTGGTTATCTTTTTTTCCATCACTTAATAGGAGAGGTAACTACTGTAGGAGAAGTCCTTATATTGGAACTGACCACATGGTTTAAATAGGGGATGTCTTACGCAATTGCTTCACTGCTTCTTGCAGTTCTTTGACTGAGTGCCCAACTTTCAGCAAACCTATAAATATAGAAATTGGATTACTTGCGGCTGGGGGTCATCATGTAAACTATCTATTGTTGCTATTGGTTTCAAGGGAGTAGTTAAAATTGATGTTTGTATATTTTGATGCTGAAAGGGTTCCTACAGGGCAAAAATGGTTCTAGTTTGGAATCCTATGGATATTTTATTTTATCCTTTCCTCGAATCTCACCCATGATCCTTGTGTACACATAGCTATCCCAATTGATTTTATGCCCATTCTTGGTTGCATAAAACAATGCTAATTGTTCTTTGACATATAATCTATTTTTACCTGCAACAACAAAACCTTATCTAAAAGCCATGCCCTATACATTCTACGCTAATGATTTTTAATGTTCCTCATAACATAATAATTCTTGTCATTTCTAGCTAGATTTGTCCCTTGAATTGTTAAGTGTCTTAAACTATGTTGGCACCTAAGTATTCCTCTTCTCAGCATAGCCGATTAAGCCAACTTGATGGAGTCACATCCAATCTATCACCAATTCAAGGTTGATATGAAAGTGGACATTTTAAAAAGGATACATCATGTTTATCGCTAGCTTCTTTAGGTAGCTTATCTTTATGCTCACGGGTGTCAGATGTTGGAGGAGAGGAAAGTGCTTTAGCAAGTGGTATGTTCTTTCAAGGGCTTCTGCAAAGAGGAGTGGGAGTTTCTAATTGCATTGTCTTTCCTAGATCTACCTCTTAAAGAGAAGATATTAGCTATACATTGGGAGAAGGGCTATCAAAGTTCACTTTCAAAAGCATTGTGAATAAGTATGTGAGACGGCGAATCAAACTGTGAGTTTGGAGGACTGACATTTGACATGCAAGAGTGATAGTTTGAGCAGCTATTTTTATAGGCTGGCCAATACAATCAATTGTTATGTAAAGAGAAACTAAATCAACTATAGAGAGCAACTTAATATAACCAATTTTAGGCCTTGGTGCCACATATGGTTTTAAGAGAAAACCATTAAGCAGTTTCTCAAAGGCCATGCCATGCATACCAAAAACTTGGAATGCACCTTCACCTAGTACTTCTATTATCTAAAATGAACCACCATATTTTAGCTTCATCCTACTAGGTTAGGAACCCAATTTAGAATTGTACAACCAAATCACCTTTTTGAAAATTTTGAGCTTTATGCTTTTGTTCACCCATGCTTGTCTAGGTTTTAGAATTATGTCAAAGATCAAAGAACATTTTGTTTGAATCCAATTGTAAAAGGTTTTTCAAGTTTCTTTTTATCAAAGACTTTTTAGGCGATCGTTTAGGTTGTACAACAATTTGAGAGTTGGAACAATGAATACCATTGGTACTACAACTGCAATCCCAGAGACTAACTTGAATGGCATCATACCTATGGTCACCTTGGATGGTGTTTTGATGCACATACTACAGAATGCAGTCTCTAAGCCCAGTCTATTCTATTTTCTACAACTTTTTTCTTTAGAATTTGGAGTAGAATGTTGTTAGAGCTTTTCGTCTATCCATTTTATAGTGGCTATTATGTTGTGGATTTATTATGTACATATGTGGAATGGTTAATTTGTATATTACTTCATTCACATTATATATTCCTTGATAAAAAACTAGCTTTATTGGACATCCAAACTTGGTCATAATGTTTTGATACAAGAATTTATAGCATTGCTAGCTTTATTATCTCTTAGTGCTACTACACCCACTTTGTGCAATAATCTATAACAACTAATATATATCAAATTGTGTATATTTTGCAGGCGGTTTGATTGGTCCAAAAAGTTGTAATTCCTACCCTAAAATGGTTCTAAAGGAAGTACCAGATGATGAGGTATTTGATCTAATTGAAATGCTGTACCATCCTTCTCACCTTGTAAAATTTATTTTGCAAAATTAAAAGAATCTTTAAAAACTATGTGCCTCCATAACCTTCTTTTTACCTTTTTGGATTGTTGCTCCTCCTCGGCACCAATTGTGCTTTATTTTGGCTATTACCTTTTTTGATTGTTGCTCCTCCTCAACGCCAATTGTGCTTTATTTTAGCTGTTTTAAACGATGGTCTACCTAAGATCAAAGTGTAGGCATTGGCACCTTCTTCAAGCCAAATAATGATAAAATTAATTGGATAAGTCAGATCTAAAACTATAATCAACAATCCTCGTATGATATCCAGTGGATGAACTCTTCTTTGATCTGCCATCTTCACCTAAAATGATGCAAGTTTTAATCGAGATAAATCACACTTTTTGTACAAAAATTTAGGTAGAATAATTACTAGTGAAAAATAGGTATAATATTTACACTTGATCCATCATTGCGAAGAATGCCTTTCCTATGGCAAAACAACATTTGTTTGATTCGTGGATTTTAACAATTTTAATATTCGGCACCATTAATTTTGTAGTCAGTTGATTACAAAATGTTGGAACTAAATTCAAAATCTGATCTTATGTCATGTGCAACTGTGCTCTAAGCAATGCTTGAAAAATTTAAGTAGACAACCTCACAAATGTTGGACACTAAGTTTTTCATTCAAGTACATTCAATTTGATTTTGTCATGATAACTACTCTAGGTAGATCTAGTTTGATTTCTAAATTGATTGAAACCTTAGGACTTCTCAAATGTAGCCTGAGGAGAATTAGATGTCATTGTTTCTTACTTGCTTTGAATTTTTGAAATTTTAGCATGACTTTGGTTCTAATCTAATGTCATCAATCAATTGGAGGATCTTTATCTTGACTTTGTTGAATTGTATCTTTGCCCTTTCGTTTAGTTATGCTTTCTTATTTTTCTCGTCTTTCCTTGATGTCACACCAAAGCATCATTCTTCTCTAGTTGCTATTCCACCAAGTCCCTGACCATCATTTATTTTTGTACCAGCTTCAGTACTTCTCAAATTTTTGTTTTGTCCTGTGTTTTGAAATTTGCTAGGAACTAGCATATTGCCAATCAAACAAAGCGGTGACTTCAGCTCAACCCACTACCACATGTTGCAACAAAAAGAAAATTAATTTCCATGTAATGACAAGTACATTTATGCCTAATTCAACACCTCCTATGCAAAATCCTAATGTAAAACCAGCAAAGCTCTTCAGAAGCCCAAAGATGATGTAGATAGCCACATTGGCCAATTCAAGACAAAATTGGCAAGCTAGTGGCTTTGATGTTTTCTATGTTGATGATGATGTGAAAAAGCAACATTTGTTGCCACATTGGTTGGCTATGAGTTTGTTTACTCAATGTGAATTGCCCAATTTGCCCGTTACGATGCATTGAGATTATTTTTCTTGGGAAGGTTTTGAAAAGAAATTAAGGAATATGAAACAAGAAAATCCCTTAATAGAGGATAATGCCTAGAAATTCATAAATTTAAAGCAGAGGCTCACTTCATGTGGAGACCAACTTAGAATTTTGTGTCAGATTAGGATTTGGTTGAATACTCATTCTAAAATGCACTTACATAAGTATCTTCAAAGCTTGATGCTTGCAATTCACATTGTTGGTGTGCACATGGTCTCCTCTAGCAGCCTTGGCCATGTTCCGATTGAGCTTTTTCATCCATGCATTACAATCAACATATCTACATTCAGTTCAAATTTTGCTCCCGTTACATTTGTACAACTCTTCATATGCCAAAGAGTCATATTTAAGAATACGTATCCTAGTCATAGGCCAAGCACCCATTAAAAAAATGCAATCCCAATGTCCAAGTGACGGATATGCATCCATACAATGCATCCATGGCAACCACATACTTAATGGTAGTAATAAAAGAAGTGGTACCAGTTGCCTCATCCTAATCTATGCCCTTCTCTGTGCATAGCCCTTTGCAACAAGATAGGCTTTATACATATCTATAGATCCATCTAATCTATGCTTCAACTTATATACCCACTTTTCTTTCTTTCCCACAAGCAAGTCTATCAATTCCCAAGTGTGGTTTTTTAATGGAGTCAATATCCACTTGCATAGCCTACATGTGATGCACATTGTCACAAATAATTAGCTTCATTCAGTTTTAGCAAGACAATAGCCCAAGCTGAGTCACAATATGTGGCATCCTCAACATTTGTAGTGTCATTACATGCGTGGCTAAGAGGTGTAGAGAGATTGCTCTCCTAGGGAGTACGGAGTAGCCAATGAGGGACTCTCGTAGCTTTTTGTACTACTAAACTTTCTTGTGCCCCCATCGCATCCTCAATTTCTTGTTGAGGTATAGGACCAACCATCGGCTAAGGTGAGGCATCAATGACTTGTCAAACCCACCACAAATTTTGATTTTCAATAGGCACCTAAACCCCACCATCAATAGAAATGGGTAGGGCATCAACTTTCAAATGTATCTACAGAACCCTAAATTTCATCAAAATAGCAATGTGCAGGTCCAATTTCTCTACAAGCTTTTTTGAGGCATCATCTTCCCTTGTATTGGTACTATGGCTCGAAGCTCTTCGGCCACTAGACTCTTCCTTGTTCTTCTTTGCAACCCTCTTTGGGTGTTGTTGGCCCTGCAAGGGTCCTTAGTGATGGATAGGCTAGACTTTTTGCTAATAAGGCCCATCCAAGTTCTTTGAGTTCATTTGGTCAACTTGACCAGTTTAAGTTTTGGTTTAGTGGTTGTTTAAGGCTTTCTAATCTACTCCTAATGTGTTGTTAGGGTCAAGTTTTTATCCTCTTGTGGAGGTTTTAAGTGATTTTGTCTTTTATTGGGTATTTCTCTCTAGAGATGGAGGCTCTCTTTGTCTCTTGTATGACATCACTCTTGCCAAAATAGCCATGTTTCCACTTTTGTTTAATGCCCCGTCCCACTTTTATTTAATGGTCCATCCAACACACACACACACCCTTTCACCTCTTTTCTATAGTCTCTTTCACTCATCTAGTAGGGCCAAAAATCTTAGGGAGGCTCAAAAGGAAACAAGATCATGATAAGATAGAAGGTGAGAGACAAGCAATATCATTCCTTTAGAGGATGTTTTCTTAAATAGGTAAGTACAAGATCAACATCATCTTATTTCAATACTCATGTCATCAATCCATTGACGCAATCTACTCTACCAATCACATAATTTCTCTTAGTATCCTATGGCACCACATTTCTCAACACCCCCAAGCGACTTTACACTTAGACTTATAATGACATTCCAAAAGGCAGGGCCTTAGTGGGATCCCCACCTTGTTTATTTACGACGATTACCCAAATTGGATCATGCCCACCACAAAGTCCATGGGTAAATCTACCACAAAATCCATGGAAATACTTTGCTATTTGTTCTCCGGTATTTCCAAAGGATGCAACAATCCACCTCATCTCGGCCAAGTGCAAGATCTTCATGACTTCAAGGGTCTTGAGAGTTGGATAGTTCACAATTGCAAAAACCTACGCAAATGCAAGTTGGTAGACTGTGCCGATGAGTGGATGTTCAAACCAAAAGCTTCTCACTATGTGCAGTACACAGTTTGCTCAGACTCATCAGCGCCATGATTGAGTGTTCAATGTTGATTTCAACCAAAGGTTTGCTCTTCTCCTGAAGCTCATCAGCAGCGTGACTGATTTGCTTGAGCCAAAGCAAAATTTCCGCAATGCCTACCCGTAGACGCATCAGTGGGTGTTCAAGTTTTGCTCATGCTAAAAGAGTTTCAAGGAAGCATGTTGGCAGTTTTCTCTAAAGAAGGACCACTCAGTCAAGGAGAATCGGTCGACGCATGGCGAAGAATCCTTATCTCAAAACCCCATCAGATTTGCTATTTCTGAACGAAGCCATAGTCGCATGTGCGTCTCGATTCTGCAAAGCCTTAAAACTTATCGATTCAAAGTCCCAATGCCTCTATACCAGCTCCTTCAGCCTTCATTATTCCTGTACACCAGGTCAGCCCACTACAACAACCTACAGCCACCCAAGCGCGCCGAACGTGATCAAAAATGCCAATTGGTTATAAAAGAAGTCCCCAGTCCTCTTCTGAATCCTCTCGATCTCCATTGAAGTGGTTCTAGAGGAAGAGATACCAAGGCATCGCTCCAGCTGCAACGTTACCTGTCATTCTTGTTCGCCTAGTTATTTCCTGTCAGCAGCCAATATCAAATTGAAGCGGACGAGCAGGAGTGAAGAGCAGTTCGACGTGATGCATCTAGAATCCTAGAAGAAGTCGCAACACCAAGAGGGTCAAGTTTGAACTTTCAGTTTTAATGCTTGTCTCAGGTGGTTGGACAAATTGAAAGTTCATAGGTGACAGTCACAGCCATTACTGCATACAAGCTTGTCGTAGGTCCTCATAGCATCTCCACAAAAACATCTTTTACCTCGGAGCTGCCTAGTTTGAGCCCAGTCCCTTCTAGGAGTTGCTTCAAGGAGAGAAGATTTTGTTAATCACACGTATCCTCTCCTTAGAGATCTTAGAGTAGAAAAAGGATGGTGAAGAGAAAAGCAAAAATGCTTAAAAACACTCCTGTCTCCCTTTTTGTGCAAAACAAATTCAATAGTATGTCTTGCGGACATGGGACCTTGGATAATTTGCAATGCAGCTACTCACTTTGAGCATGCTGTTAGTGCACAAGGGAAACTTCCACATATAGATATTCATTTGACTCCATGATACATGTTGTGTAGAAGAGTTAATTTTGGCTATTTAAACTTATCAACTTTGTTTCGACTTGTGCAAAATTTGTCTTTATCAGTTTCATTGAGAATGTCTCTGTGGCTCTAATACTCAGATACCCTCCCTCGCCTCTCAGCCCCTCTCTAGCCTCTGCCTCCCTCCACTCCTCCGCTCCCTCCTTCTCCCCACTCCTGCTTCTCCCCCTCCTCTTTCCTTCTCCCCACTCCTCCGCTCCTTGCTTTCTCCTTCCCACTCCTCTCTCCTCTCTTCTCCCATTCTTCCTCCTTGTATTGGGAGGGCTTCATAGCCCCCCCTACCTATACTCCACCGCCCCCCTCTTCCTCTTATAGTGCGCGGCGCAGAAGTTTTAGAATTTTTAAGCTTCTTGAAAAAGCCACCGACAATTACCATCACGCATCCCCTCCCCGCATTAATTAATCGCACATCTCCCTTAGGTTAATTGTGCATCTCCCACCCCCCTTCACACGTTAATTAATTAATAGGCCCCTTCTACCAACCGGGGGGGGCCCCTATTGGAGGATGATTTGAATGGCCTAAGAAAGAAGGCTATGTTGGACTGGGGAGAATCTACCAGGGATGCACTTGTTTCTTACATGATATGCAAAGATGATCAAATGTTGGTGGCTTTCAATTCACATCGAACAGTCTCTAAACTCTTCAACAATTGGCATGGCTTCCATGGGTAATCAATAAAAAATATCTAAAAAAGGAGCAAACATGCCTAAAACATGAACCTCACAAATGTCCAAGTTTCCTTGTTAGAACCACGAGATAGGAGTGGCGACCTGTCACATAGGGCTTCTTCTACCTAATTAATTAACTCTCTTAAATTTCCATCCTTATAAGACCCTTTCATTTCTTTTGATATCATCAACTTATGTACAATGAAGGTGAAAGATCAATACTCTACATGGTGGAATGTAGCTTAAGTAGGCTGAGGTGTGGCATTACCAAGTACATGATTGCAATCTCTGTCTCCACAATGGCCGGCTATCTTTGCTTTGGGCCTCTCATGAAGCACGATACATTGTTGGATCCCTTCGTATCTCATTTCGAGGGAATTTTTCTTGAAATCATAGACCCGAAAAATAATCCTAGGGTAAACAAATGGCATGATTATCTCAACAAGCTCTCAAAAATATATGAAGATTTGTGTCTACACGATTGGCCTTGACATATCAAAGATCATATCCTTTTAAGGCTGACCTTCAAATCTATATAATTTGCACTATTTTCAAGGGTTCGTACGTGCTATCTAAGGCGATGGAGGTAGACATGCAAAGCAAATTATTTGTGTAAAGCAAAATTGGCACAATTGATTGAGCCATCAAGGATAGCTCTCCGTCGTGTCAACAAATGCGGTCAACTCATTAATGCAGAGAACAAACAAATTTGGTGATTGAATATAACCTCGTTTAACCCTATGGTAGTGATGATCTCCTAAGCTCATCCTCCTATTGTACAAACAAGCCTTGACCAAGGATAACTCAAATAGTCCCCCTAGTATTTGTAGCTCTTGAGGTCTCTTATTTAGGCAAACACAAGGAATGGTTTCAAGTATTTTGTTTAAATCCACAAGCACTTAATAAATAGTTTGGTGTTTTTACTTTATTGATGACCGATTTAGTGTAGAAAAGTGCTTGCAAAACATACTTTCTTGTTCGTTTGCTCTTTACATGTCTCTCCAATACACACCACAAACTATGCACTAGCCTTTGAATTTCATGGATCCCCTCACCTTGAGGATGGATATGAAAGATTGCGTTGAGGGTTGGTAGCTTTAACTAAAATCTTGAACTGGAATAACTTAAACAAATCTAAGAAACTCACAAGTGATCGACAATGCCTTTCTATTGACTCCATTGATTAGCAAATGGCAACACAAAGAGCCTAATATTTATTGTGGAAAACATGTGTATATGGAAAATAATAGTTCTCTAACATATGAGCCTAGCAATTGGGACAAGCATACCTAAAATAGAAAGCTAGCTTGTCTACAAAAGGCTTGATAAAGCCAAGGCAAAGAGAAACAATGATGACAACCCCTCCCACCGGACTACAAATGTAGAGGACTACAACAATGCATCATTGAAGGAGATAAACAAATAACGGAAGACTAGTATAGTTGTGCCCTCGTTACTAACATATAAATTATTTTATGATCACCAAGTCTCCTTGGGAATATATCCTTATGACACATGGCATCTCTCTTCTGAAAACCCATAAAAACGTGTGTAACTTATGCAAACAAAGGAGGAGAGATGCAAGGGAGAGCAAAGATGAAGCAATTACAGAATATTGTCAAGAAGTGGCCCCGCTGTACCTAGTTGTCAATTGTACATGAAGCAATCTATGATTGTCGTAGAGGTCTTGTGGCAAGGTTTCTTAGGTGATTTCCAATTCTCTTGTGAGTGATTGTCTTTAAGATAGACAAAGGGATGCCACCCTTCTTCTAAGACTTACCTAATAGAGCGATCTTAAGGGATCTCCCGTTTGTCATCCTAAAAGGTGCCTTCAAGTCACGCTGCTTAGTGACCTTTAACAAATTCATGTTACCCAATACCATCCATTTACCTAGAATGGATCATTTGTAATGTAACTATTTCTCATTAACCTAGCAAGAAAATTTCCACGTCAGTTGAAATCAACATGTCTTATCGGAAAAAAGAGCGCCATGAGTTATCGGAAAAAAGAGCGCCATGAGGACATTTTCTTCTTCTTCTTCTTTTTGTCTTAAATATTTTTGTACTCACGTGTGGTTCAGTAGGTCTAACCACAAACTTAGCTGCTTCTTTGCATATGAGATCTGAAATCATACCATGTCACATTCCCAACTTAAATAATATTTGCATATGACATCTAGAATCATGTCATGTCACATTCCCAAGTGTTCTACACTTGTGTTAAGTGGAAACCAGTTTTCAATTTTGGAGAACCTAGCATTTATAAGTCTCAAGACATAGTTTTCCTCGAGTTGGAAACGCAAAGGCTTTTTGCACTGTTGAATTGCAAGATTTTGTTTTTTTTGAAGGGGAAAGGAAAAGGGAAAGAGGGGGGGGGACTAGAAGAATAATGTCATGTACTTAAACGTTGCTGTCCAAAGAGATAGATGCCTATATCATGCTTAGGGACATCACAGTTTCAGACCTCTATGGCTGCGTTCATAAAACCTATATCTGCTGCCGAAACGCTCACTACCGGATCAGTAGGGGAGTTATTTGCCATGCTTGGTAATGGCGTCTTCAAAAGCTGAATTCCCTTCAGCATGTATGACTTCCGAACTCCAGTTAGAAGCGTTCCTGTGTTACTACTAGGGGTTGTGCTTCAGGCTTCTCTCTCGTAAGAAAAGGTCCTCTTTTGACAGCAGCCTGTAACTGTGGCAAGAACCTTGAGATTCAGTCATGTTGAAAACAAAGAAACAGATATAAGAAACAACAAGAGCCTTTGTAGGCCTACAGCATAAGCTTTTCAACACAGCCTAAAAACTCAACTCTCGATTGGAATTCAAGATAAAGCTACCTTTTCTAAGAGCTCCTGCAGAAATGCATCCATTCTGTAGCCAGAGGTTGCTAAAGAACTGCTCACTGCAACACAACATGCATGCCGCCATTCCATTCCTGCAGAGAAAGCTATTCCCACTCAGACCATCATAATACCAAACAAGATAATAGATGCCTTGAAAATTAGTAATAAAAACATGTGTACCCCATCAGCAACAACCGATAGCCATACTCATATACTTCTCTTGTTTGATTTGTCTCACCTTCTTTGGTTGTCTCGACTTGAGGATTGGTCAAAATATTGATTATATCTTTGTTTGAGCAGACAGCAAGTAAAAACCACAACCGTGCAACCATTGGTATAATCAGCCTATACGCCTGAACAATATTTCAATAAATTTATAAATCAGTAACAGCTGAGGATTTGCATATGGTAATAAGAACAACACTAAAAATAACTATGGATAAAAGGGCCTTACTGCCAGTCTTGTTTCACGTGTCTGTTGTAAAAGCCACAAAATGAAGTCCTGCACAAACAATGAAACAAAAGTGTGAGGTCATAATGCAAAAGACTGATGTGATATGAATATAAAAGTTATTTTTACAAGCACTAGCACTAATAAACAATTATGGAGCCAATACGGGGAGTTACCTTCCTCTCATGCATCTGGCACAAATTGCCACTAAACTAGTGGTTTTCTAATTTTCCAAGGGCGGTAAGTTGTGTCTCTAATTTCCTTTAGAAGGGAAAAAAATTTAATCGAGTAAAAGAACACACAGAACAAACTTTTGTGTTGGTTCTCGGCACAAGAGCCAGGCAAAGGAAACAAACTAAACCGAATATGCTTGGTTGCACACCTCTCAACAATAACAACCAAAGCAACCTAAGTAGAAAACAAGCTAAACTGAATATGCTTGGTTGCCCCCAGTTCAGTTATTCTATACACACACACTTTTTTGTGAGAAGAAAGCTTTTATTTCTATATAATAATTACACTCATAGCTGCTTCAAAAAACGAAGTAGCTACTACTCAAGAAAAGATCTCAGTATAGGCTGTATACACATCCTGATCAATCAAACGAGTCTGAAAACAATCGTAGAATGATTGTTGCAGAGATCGTTTGAAAAAAAGAAAGGATGAAAATAGTGGATCACCAAAGACTCTATGATTTCTATCCATCCATAAAGTCCATAGGGTCCAATATCGCACCCATATAAAAAATAAATCAAAACCCTGTCTCTGGGGATGAAATCCAAACAACCAGAAAAATCTGCCAAAAGTAACAGTAGGAAATCGCTGTCGAAGCCTCTGTCTGATGAGAGCAATGAAATCAGAAGTATTTGGACAGGACCAAAAGATGTGGAGCACTGATTCAGTAGAGTGCGAGCATCTGTGACAAACAGCTGAAGCAATATGTCTGTGTGCGAGTAACTGTCCAGATGGAAAAATGCCAAGGAGAACTCGCCATAGAAAAAGCTGTTGTCGAAGAGGGACTTTGTAATGCCAAAGGAGACGCAGCCTTTTTCTCCACCACTTCATTGGACGATCCATATGCCAAACAATATTTGCTCTGTTGGAAATCCAAGGTGGAGGTAATAACACTCTATACAATGATGACACTGTGATATGTGAAAGCTTCAAAGGACGGACATATGAGGAAGGAGAGCATAAAATCCAATCCTCAAGCCGATGCTGTATTTCTAAATGAGGTATCGGCAAGTACGGTTGGAGCATTGCTGAAATTTTATGCCATAAAGGACGATAATGAGCTCCCAAGCCGTATTTGCGAGCAGCAAAAGAAAAAGATAGAATTGTGCCATCATCGTGAAGTACATCCGCCACATATGAAATGCCTTTGAAGGAGAGAAAATAAGAACGTCGAGGTTCTTGTATGGCCAAAGGTGGGTGGAATACTTTAGACCAAAAGAGATTCTCTACCCTCAGAGTTGCCCAAGAGAGAGTCCCTGCCTTTCCATTCCAAGTGGGATAAAATGTGTTTCCAATCAAGAAGCAGAGAAGAAACAAATGGGCATCCTCTGATCTTGCCTTGGATAGAGCCAAATAAAAAATCCCATTGAGTAGGCTGCCAATTTCCAAAAGCAGATGTATGAAGATGTAATAAGAGAGAGCGAATCATAAAAGCCCAAGGCTGATCTCCTTGTATAAATTGCATCATCATTTTCCCCCTGTGAGCAAGTAAATGCATTTGAATATTGAGAATGTTCGGACCCCCGTGCATCTTTGGAGAACAGAGACGATGCATGGAGAGTAATCTGAGACTTTTCTTGCCATGTTTTGAACGCCAGAAAATTTCCATGATAGCTGACATAAATGAAACCAAATCTGCCTTAGTAAACATAGTGAGAGGCAGATAAAATTGTATGTATGCTATCAAAATGGATTGTGTAATTCGCAGACGAACATGTAATGGCCAAGTTGCAAGCTTCCAATATTGAAGTTTTGCCCTCAACTTTACTAGCACCCAATCAGTTTGTTGTGAACGGGTGAGTCCCCATCCTAAAGGATAACCAAGATGTCGAATGAATTGAGAAGCAGGAACAATTTCCCCAGGCCACAAAAGGTTATGCCAGTCCTGTGAATGTAAGGGCAACAATTTTGATTTTTGAAAATTTACCCGAAGGCCAGCAGCCAATCCATATGTAGAAAGAGCATGCATAATCATGGACATATCAGCCCGAGTATTTTTTGGAGTAAAGAAAGAATCATCGGCATATGCTTGAGCAATCCTGCTGCGACTGCCATGGATCTCCAAACCGTGCAGCTGGTCCGTGTCCAAGAGGTGATCCATATATTGAAGCAGTGGATGAGTGGCTATGGCAAAAAGTAAAGCACTCAGTGGGCATCCTTGTCTGACAGAGCAAGCAAGAGTCCAGGATGGAGAAATATCTCCTGAAAGTATGCAGGCAGCTTCACTATCTTGATAGAGCCAATTGATGAGTTGCTGCATTTTTGTGCCAAAACCCAAAGCCTGCATAGCCGATGAAATGAAATCCCACTGAACTGTATCAAAAGCTTTGGCAATATCAACTTGCAATAACAGAACATCCTGCTGTGTGTATTTGGCATATTCAATTCCAATGTAGGCATTAGCAATGTTATCGGTGATATGCCTACGCGGGACAAAGCCATATTGCGCAGGATGCAACCCATCATGTAAAAACCCCTTTAGCCGAGCAACAATCATTTTGGTAGTGACTTTGTATATTACAGGCATAAGAGTGATAGGTCTCCAGTCTGCCAAAGACTCACAAATTTGTTTTTTAGGAAGGAGTTTAACAAGACCTCTCTTCCATGTGTTTGGCATTTTCTGATGTTGCCATGCAGCATTCACCATAGATAGTAATGGATGCTTCAAAATGGGCCAGTATGCTAGAAAAAACTCGACTGTCAAACCATCCCATCCAGGGGATTTCCATCTGCCACATGATTTGATGGCATCTGACAGTTCCCTCTCAGTAAAGGGTTCTTCCAATTCCAAAGCTTGAGTAGGGGAAATGATTGGAGAAACATTTTTCAACAGTAAATTTCGTGCAAGCAAAACCTGTTGCGAGGGAGGAGCTGCAGAGCCAAATTGCTGAGAGAAGTGATGCACACAAACAGAGGCAAGCTGTGACCGTGAAGTAGTCCATGATCCATCAGGCATAAGCACTCTGCAAATTTCTGTTTTGATTCTCCTCTGATGCAAACTCTTGAAAAATTCTTTGGAAGAGCAACCTTTATCTGTGAAGGCTCTTTGTCTTGCTCTAGTCTCCCATTTTGCCAGTTTCCTGTGATCATTTAGTTTAAGACAAAGTCTTGCCTGACATAATGTGGTTTGCTCATGCATGGACAGCAAACGATGATGACTGAGTTCAGTGAGGTCTTGACAAGTAGACTTGGCCTGAGCAATGGTTTCCCTCAGAGTCTTCATGTAAGACTTGCCATAAACTCTAATCTCACCATTTGCATTTTAGAAATAAAAGAAGCCCAGGCATCATCAGCATGAAGATGGCTGCTTGATGAGAGACAATGAGCTGCTTCAGTGACCATTGCCTTAAATTCAGCATGTTGCAAATAACTGTTGTTGATGATTAAATGTCGCCTTTGTGGCAATCTATCATCTGGCATCTTATGAAAAGGTAACCGCAGCCATAGTGGTGCATGGTCTGAATGCACAAAGGCGTAGTCAATCCACATTTTGCATGCGAAATCCCCATTTTGTTGGGGAGCAACACTATACCAGCGATCCAATCGTGCCTTATAAGCGGAAAGAGCATTATGTTGAAAAGTATAGCCCGGTGACAAAGGCTGCAATTCCTTCCAAAGGTCCACTAGATCCAAATGCAAGAGTAGTTGAGACCAGGCATGCCTTTCAGGAGCTAACATATGATCGTGGCTGGAAGTGTTGTCTCCCTGTTGTGGAGCATTATTGAAATCCCCACATATGTAGGCATGAGATCTCCACGGGTATTGTTGCATAGAATGCCAAATTACAGTTCTGTCTCAAGATGACTGAGGTGCATAAACTGAAGCAAATTCAAACACCTCTCCTCTAATAATGCATTGGAGAACAAGCCATCTGCCTTTGTTGTCATTTATTGCAATGACTGGTTGAAGCTCATGTTTGATCAGAAGGACAACCCCTGAGAAAGAGTGCTCCCCAGCATAGAAAATGTCATACCCACAGTAGTGTCATGTCTTGCCTGCATAAATATGTTGGTTGTGCTCTTGTAATGCCACTATGTCAGGTTGAAATCTGTTGATGTACAACCACACAGATTTCCATTTCCTACTGTCACACATGCCCTGGACATTGAGTGTAAAACAGGTGATGTGAGCAGTCATATATACAGATATTTATAGTAATGTAACAACTATGTACAGCAGCAAAATGCATGAGGTCAGCCTGTTGGAGATAAGTGCACACTAAGTGTACTATTTCCTAGTCTAAGTCTAAGTCTAGTCTTTATGTCTTGAGTGTGTGCCATGTGGCACTTCTACAATTATCCCATAAACACTCTTGCATTATGTCTTGTACTTTGGCCCATATATTCAATGGGTCACATCATTCTAATCTATCAGTCTAGCTTGTGTCTTGTCTACACTTTTCTCAAGGTATTTCTTGTCTTCTAGTCTTGTCATTTCATTTCCATTTCCAGTTTCTAGTTCTAGTTCTTTTTCATATTCCAACATGGTATCAGAGCTAGATTGATCCCTCTTCTCCCCCCTCAGTCTGCTGTAGCCATAGCTGCCTCTTCTCAGATTTCTCCCCCGCTCAGCTGGTCGCCATCTTCCTCTTCTGCCCGTCTTCTCCACGCTGCTGCCGTCCCTGCTGCCGCTGTAAATCTGCCCGCCATCTCTCTTCCAGATCTGCGCGCCAGATCTGCACGCCATTGCGCTGCTAGATCTGTTGCGCAGTTCCATTCTCTACCAGATCTGCACGTCAGATCTGCGCAGATCTGGCGCTGCTGTAGCTTCCGCTCCTGCTGTCACTCAGCCAGATCTGAGCGCCAGATCTGCTGCCACCGACAAATCTGCGCAGCATCCATCTCTGCTCTCCGTACGACCGCCGCTGTACGCCGCCGTACTTCGTTCGTCCTCGTCCGTACTCCGTCGTCAGTACTCTGCACCATCGTCCGTACATCCGTACAGTCCGTACGACTGTACGGAATCCGTACCTGTACAGGCTGAAGACTTCTTCGACTTCATCTGCCTCTTTCAGTTTGCTGAACAGTCTCCTTTTTTGCTGGTTCCTCCTACTTCGATGGGCTGTCATATGCTATGGCCCTGACAAAGTGGTGAGAGAACCGGCTTCTGGGATCTCTTCCTCTCATTTATTTTCTGCAATATTGTAAGGGAATAGACACTGCCCTTGCATCCTAGCAAGAGGTAAGACCTTCCCACATGGCATCTTCCTCTCATTCTCTCATATCTATCGACAAATTCAATGGGTCCAACTTTCATACTTGGCAGATCAAAATCAATAGCCATCTTATGAAAGAAGGCCTTTGGGACATTGTTCACCGTGATGCTCCCGAAGGTCCATCTGAGCAAGTTGTTGCTGCCAAGAACGACAAAGCCTATGCTATCATATTGCTCGGCCTTGGAGATGATTACATTCATCACATCTCCGACATACAGTCTGCTCCTCAAGCATGGATCACTTTGGACACTCTTTTTGGAGCCCGATCTAAAAACTCTAAGATTGCACTTATGATCTCATTTTTTGATCTACATATGCAGGAAGGAGCTACTATAGCCTCTCATGTCAATTATCTTCGCAGTCTTATGGTTCAGCTTGCGTCAGTCAAGTCTCCCATCTCCGAAGATATTGCTATTGCTGTGCTTCTCAAAAGCTTACCTGACTCCTATGCTACTCTTGTCACTACCTTCAAGTATCATAATAATCCTTCTCTTGAGGGAATCATCAATGCTCTCCAAGAGGAAGAAAGAACTCAACAACGCAAGGTAACTGACACTGCATTTTTAGCAAAGAAAGGCAGTTCTAAGGTAAGAAAGCCTTGCACCCATTGTGGCAAGACTAATCATGTGGAGAAGGACTGTTTCAAGGCTCATCCATGCACCATTTGTGGCCGTGATAATCACCGGGAGAGGGACTGCTACTCCAAAACCTCTACATCAGCTCCTGCATCTACCTCAGCCCATGTTGCTGCAACATCTCCATCAGCTGATCCTGCTGTTCCTTCCTTACATGATGAAAAGTGGGCTTTCTGATTACTTCTATGTTTTGTCTACCACCTTGACCACCGATGATGTAGGTCAAGGGGTTCTAGTGTCTTGGTCTTTCTATCTACAGTCAGTCTTCTGTCTATCTAGTCTTGTCTGTCTGTCTATCTGTCTATCAATCTGACCGTGTCTTGTTTTAGATCCATCTTGTCCCTACCCTTGTGGACCCATATGAGGATATCACTTGAGGAGGGGTGTCTCAGGATCTTTTGTCTGTCATGTCTTCTATCTTGTCTCTCAGTCTATCAGTCTTTATGTCTGTCCTCTAGTCTTGTCTTTCTGTCTTACTCCTAGTGTCCACTTAAGGAGGGTGTTGGAGATAAGTGCACACTAAGTGTACTATTTCCTAGTCTAAGTCTAAGTCTAGTCTTTATGTCTTGAGTGTGTGCCATGTGGCACTTCTACAATTATCCCATAAACACTCTTGCATTATGTCTTGTACTTTGGCCCATATATTCAATGGGTCACATCATTCTAATCTATCAGTCTAGCTTGTGTCTTGTCTACACTTTTCTCAAGGTATTTCTTGTCTTCTAGTCTTGTCATTTCATTTCCATTTCCAGTTTCTAGTTCTAGTTCTTTTTCATATTCCAACACAGCCTTGCATTTCTATCTCAGGGTCGAGGCCTCGCCCCTGAGAAGAAGTAGTCGCCTGAGAAGAAGACAGCAAAGCAGCAACCTATTCTTCAGGGAAGAGTGTTCTGCTGGCTGTTACTGCAGCCCATGTAATCCCAATTCCTGTATTGATCTCTGGGGTGTTTCTGCTAGAAGAGGCACCATTCCAAGTGCGAGGGGGTGGGATTCTTCGAGCAGAAATAACCTTTCTTGGGCTCTGCCAGCCATCAGTTGAAGGTTGCTTTCCTTTGGACAAGGATTGAGTAGCAGGAGGTGAATGTGAAGTGAGATTCGCATTGGTAGCTACTGAATCTTTGCCTTTATCCTGACTCCCAGAATGCTGTCTACTGCTTTTGTTTTTGTTTGCAACTGGAGTAGGAGCATCTTTAGTGGGCATGTGGACTGGCAAGGTGACATGAGGCATTTTATGTAGGTTCAGTGGACACTGTGAAGCCATGTGTCCAAACTTTTTGCATTCAAAACAAGCCCCTGCAAATAAACCCCATTTGAGTTTATAAAAAGCACTGCCCATGTTCACATTATTCACCGTGACCGAATAAGAGTCCGGTGTGGGATTATCAGTATCCCAAAGAATGCAAAATCTGTTTGAGTTGCCATTGGGCCGTGGTGGGCAAACCACTTTACCTAAAGATGCTGCATCTATACACACACACACACACACACACACACACACACACACGCATGTGTGTGTGTGTGTGTGTGTGTGTGAGAGAGAGAGCGCAGGAGCTGAGGAGCACAACCGTGCCATCCCCGCGACCTTGTCAGAGTCCGGTGCCCTCCAGCCACCGTCGCAACCTTTGCAGTCTCCCATACCACCTATACGGCTACCCGTACAGGTCGTACGGCTGTTCCGTACAGGTTCCAACCCGCCTCAGCTGTTCCATATAGGCTCGCATCTGCTGCTGCTCTTCCGTACCTATTGTACAGTCCCCTCGGTGTGTGTGCACTGTTCGTGGTATGTTTGTGTGATTTCAGTGAGGTGTACGCCGTTTTGTATATCGTCCTCGCGAGGAACCCTGCGCAGCCTCGTCCGTACATCTGTACGGTCGCCGTACGGCGTCCGTACGTCTGTACGATTCCGTACCAACTCAGTATTCCCGTACAGTCAGCCTCCCCCCCGTGCAGCCCATATATACTTCAGCACAGCTCATCGTCGTCCGTACAGTCTAGTACCTCTTGCCGTACAAGTTTTGGGGTTTTTTTGCTCCAGTGTCTTCCCTAACAGTCCTGTGTTTTCCGCCAAAATCTTACCTTTCCCTCTGCTATCTCCTTACTAGCTATACTCTTCTTCTCCTCTCTTGTGGGCTTCCTGTGGATATTTCTTTGGGACTGGTTTTTTTGGCTTTCACTACCCTTTTACAGGTACTTCATTCCCAAGCTCCCTTTCTTACAAAGTCATGGCAGAATATTCATATGAAAAAACGTTTCAAAAGGAGCGCTCGGCTCCCTGCAAGAAGCAAAAGCAGGTTGAGGGTCAGCATGACCCGATGCATGATACTCTTAAGGCTCAACTGGTATATGATGTCATGCATGAAGGATTTGCAGATACGAGAAAAGAGTGGAAAGACTCGGTTCCTTCAGTTGGCCTCATGGTTGAGGTCAATGATGAAATTGTGGATCCAGTCAGAGAATATGCCAAGAATGCAGTCATATTATTTTTTCCAGGCCGGATGCCACCTGCTGCAGAGATAGGCAACTGGCTGACACGCACATTGGCTGGCTCTTTTGTTCGTAAAGTACACTATGCAGCCAGGGGCTTTTTTGAGGTTATCATGGTGGATGAGATACACAGACAAATGCTTTTGGAACATTCACCTCTCTTTTTTGAGCAGCAAATGGTGCATGTATTGCCATGGTCTCCCACAAGGGACTTTCAGGCTTTAATCCGACACAGATGCCCGGTTTGGGTTGAAGTTGTTGATTTCCCACAATGTATGGCCTCACTTTTGCCTAAAATTGCAGCATCTTTAGGTAAAGTGGTCTGCCCACCACGGCCAAATGGCAACTCAAATAGATTTTGCATTCTCTGGGATACTGATAATCCCACACCGGACTCTTATTCAGTCACGGTGAATAATGTGAACATGGGAAGTGCTTTTTATAAACTCAAATGGGGTTTATTTGCAGGGGCCTGTTTTGAGTGCAAAAGTTGGACACATGGCTTCACAGTGTCCAATGAATCAGCATAAAATGCCTCGTACCACTTTGCCAGTTCACATGCCTACCAAAGATGCTCCTACTCCAGTTGCCAACAAAAATAAAAGCAGTAGACAGCCTTCTGGGAGTCAGGATAAAGGCAAAGCTCCAGTGGCTCCCAATGGGAATCTCACTTCACATTCACCTCCTGCTATTCAATCCTCGACCAAAGGACAGCAACCTTCAACTGATGGCTGGCAAAGTCCAAGAAAAGTTATTTCTGCTCGAAGAATTCCACCCCCCCGCACTTGGAATGGTGCATCTTCTAGCGGAAATACCCCAGAGACAAATACAGGAATTGGGATTACATGGGCTGCAGTAACAGCCAGCAGAACACTCTTCCCTGAAGAAGAGGTTGCTACTTTGCTGTCTACTTCTCAGGTGGCTACTTCTTCTCACGGGCGAGGCCTCGACCCTGAGATAGAAATGCAAGGCTGACCTCATAAATTTTGCTGCTGTACATAGTTGTTACATTACTATAAATACCTGTACATATGACTGCTCACATCACCTGTTTTACACTCAATGTCCAGGGCATGTGTGACAGTAGGAAATGGAAATCTGTGTGGCTGTACATCAACAGATTTCAGCCTGACATAGTGGCATTACAAGAACACAACCAACATATTTATGCAGGCAAGACAGGACACTACTGTGGATATGATATTTTCTATGCTGGGGAGCACTCTTTCTCAGGGGTTGTCCTTCTGATCAAACATGAGCTTCAACCAGTCATTGCTTTAAATGACAACAAAGGCAGATGGCTTGTTCTCCAATGCATTATTAGAGGAGAGGTGTTTGAATTTGCTTCAGTTTATGCACCTCAGTCCTCTAGAGAAAGAACTGCAATTTGGGATGCCATGCAACAATATCCGTGGAGATATCATGCCTACATATGTGGGGATTTCAATAATGCTCCACAATAGGGAGACAACACCTCCAGACATGACCATATGTTATCTCCTGAAAGGCATGCATGGTCTCAACTACTTGTGCATCTGGATCTGGTTGACCTTTGGAAGGAATTGCAGCCTTTGTCACCAGGCTACACTTTTCAACATAATGCTCTCTTTCCGCTTGTCAGGCACGTCTGGATCGATGGTATAGTGCCGCTCCCCAACAAAATGGGGATTTTACATGCAAAATGTGGATTGACTATGCCTTTGTGCATTCAGACCATGCACCACTATAATTGCGGTTCTCTTTTCATAATATGCCAGATGATAGATTGCCACAAAGGAGACATCTAATCATAAACAATAGTTATTTGCACCATGCTGATTTCAAGGCAATGGTTACTGAAGCAGCTCATTGTCTTTCCTCTAGCAGCCATATTCATGTTGATGGTGCCTGGGATTCTTTTATTTCTAAAATGCAAGTTGTGATTAGAGCTTATGGCAAGTCTTACATGAAGACTCTGAGGGAAACCATTGCTCAGGCCAAATCCACTTGTCAAGACCTCACTGAACTCAGGCATCATCGTTTGTTGTCCATGCATGAGCAAACAACACTATGCCAGGCCAGACATTGTCTTAAACTAAATGATCACAGGAAACTCGCAAAATGGGAGACTAGAGCAAGACAAAGAGCCTTTACAGATAAAGGTTGCTCTTCCAAAGAATTTTTCAAAAGTTTACATCAGAGGAGAATCAAAACAGAAATTTGCAGAGTGCTTATGCCTGATGGATCATGGACTACTTCACGGTCACAACTTGCTTCTGTTTGTGTGCATCATTTCTCTCAGCAATTTGGCTCTGCAGCTCCTCCCTCGCAACAGATTTTGCTTGCACGAAATTTACTGTTGCAACATGTTTCTCCTATCATTTCCCCTACTCAAGCTTTGGAATTGGAGGAACCCTTTACTGAGAGGGAACTGTCAGATGCGATCAAATCATGTGGCAGATGGAAATCCCCAGGATGGGATGGTTTAACAGTCGAGTTTTTTCTAGAATATTGGCCTATTTTGAAGCATTCATTGCTATATATGGTGAATGCTGCGTGGTAAAATCAGAAAATGCCGGACACATGGAAGAGAGTAAGTCCAACTGAGGGGTTTAAACTAGGATAATTCCAGTTAGTCTAACTAACCTATTATCTGAAGTGGACAAATTCCGAGAAGTATGAAAAGACAAATAATCCTTTGGCAAAGAATTTAGAGTTTCCAAAAAACAAATTTGTGAGTCTTTGGCAGACTGGAGACCTATTATTCTTATGCCCGTAATTTACAAAGTCACTACCAAAATGATTGTTAATCGGCTAAAGGGGTTTTTACATGATGGGTTGCATCCTGCTCAATATGGCTTTGTCCCGCGTAGGCATATCACAGATAACATTGCTAATGCCTACATTGGAATTGAATATGCCAAATACACACAGCAGGATGTTTTGTTATTGCAAGTTGATATTGCCAAAGCCTTTGATACTGTTCAGTGGGATTTTATTTCATCGACTATGCAGGCATTGGGTTTTGGCACAAAAATGCAGCAACTCATCACTTGGCTATATCAAGATAGTGAAGCTGCCTGCATACTTTCAGGAGATATTTCTCCATCCTGGACTCTTGCTTGTTCTGTCAGGCAAGGATGTCCCCTGAGTGCTTTACTTTTTGCCATAGCCACTCATCCACTGCTTCAATATCTGGATCACCTCTTGGACACTGACCAGTTGCACGGTTTGGAGATTCTTGGCAGTCATAGCATGATTGCTCAGGCATATGCTGATGATTCATTCTTTACTCCAAAAAATACTCGGGCTGATCTGTCCATGATTATGCATGCTCTTTCTACATATGGATTGGCTGCTGGCCTTCGGGTAAATTTTCAGAAATCAAAATTGCTGCCGTTACATGCACAGGAATGGCACAACCTTATGTGGCCTGGGGAAATTGTCCCCGCTTCTCAATTCATTCGACATCTTGGTTATCCTCTAGGCTGGGGACTCACCCGTTCACAACAAACTGATTGGGTGCTAGTAAAGTTAAGGGCAAAACTTGAATATTGGAAGCTTGCAACTTGGCCATTACATGTTCGTTTGCGAATTACACAATCCATTTTGATAGCATACATACAATTTTATCTGCCTCTCACTATGTTCACTAAGGCAGATCTGGTTTCATTTATGTCAGCTATCATGGAAATTTTCTGGCGTTCAAAACATGGCAAGAAAAGTCTCAGATTACTCTCTATGCATCATCTCTGTTCTCCAAAGATGCACGGGGGTCTGAACATTCTCAATATTCAAATGCATTTACTTGCTCACAGAGGGAAAATGATGATACAGTTTATGCAAGGAGATCAGCCTTGGGCTTTCATGATCCGCTCTCTCTTATTACATCTTCATACATCTGCCTTTGGGAATTGGCAGCCTACTCAGTGGGATTTTTTATTTGGCTCTATCCAAGGCAAGATCAGAGGATGCCCTTTTGTCTCTCGTCTGCTTCTTGATTGGAGACACATTCTATCCCACTTGGAATGGCATGGCAGGGACTCTCTCTCGGGCAACTCTTTAAGGGTAGAGAATATTTTTTGGTCTAAAGTATTTCACCCTCCTTTGGCCATACAAGAACCCCGACGTTCTTATTTTCTCTCCTTCAAAGGCATTTCATCTGTGGCGGATGTACTTCAGGATGATGGCACAATTTTATCTTTTTCTATGGCTGCTCGCAAATATGGCTTGGGAGCTCATTATCGTCCTTTATGGCATAGAATTTCAGCAATGCTCCAACCGTACTTGCCGGTACCTCATTTGGAACTTCAGAATCGGCTTGAGGATTGGATTTTACGCTCTCCTTCCTTATATGCCCGTCCTTTGAAGCTCTCACATATCACAGTGTCATCACTGTATAAAGTGTTATTACCTGCACCTTGGATTTCCCACAGAGCAAATACTGTTTGGCATATGGATCGTCCAATGAAGTGGTGGAGAAAAAGGCTGCGTCTCCTTTGGCATTACAAAGTCCCTCTTCGACAACAGCTTTTCTTATGGCGAGTTCTCCTTGGCATTTTTCCATCCGGACAGTTACTCGCACACAGACATATTGCTTCAGCTGTTTGTCACAGATGCCAGCACTCTACTAAATCAGTGCTTCACATTTTTTGGTTCTGTCCAAATACTTCTGATCTCGTTGCTCTCATCAGACAGAGGCTTCAACAGCGATTTCCTACTGTTACTTTTGACATATTTTTCTGGTTGTTTGGTTTTCATCCACAGAGACAGGGTTTTGATTTATTTTTTGTATGGATGCGCTATTGGACCCTATGGACTTTATGGATGGACAGAAATCATAGAGTCTTGGGTGATCCACTATTTTCATCTTTTCTTTTTTATCAAACGCTCTCTGCAACAATCATTCTATGATTGTTTTCAGACTCGTTTGATTGATCAGGATGTGTATACAGCTTATACTGAGATCTTTAGTTGAGTAGTAGCTACTTCGTTTTTGAAGTAACTATGAATGTAATTATTTTACAGCAATAAAAGATTTCTTCCCACAAAAAAAAGTGTGTGTGTGTGTCTGGTGGAAAGGAAAATTGCAATTGATATGGAAGTTGAAAATGCCATTGAAACAACGACTCTTTTTATGGAGATGTATTGTTGGTATTCTTCCAGTAGGGGTGAAATTGGCTCAAAGACGGATAGCTTCACCTCTTTGTCCAAGATATCACCTTTCATCTGAGAGTATTCCGCATTTACTGTGGTTTTGTTCATATTCCAGAGACCTTCTAGACAGAATCTCCTATTTCTTATCTCTCAGATTTCCAGCACACAGGTTCTACACGTTTTTCTGAATGTATGGCAAACTATCAGCTTCTTTGTCACAGTATTCTCTTTTCTTCCACTCAATCAGATACTGGGCCTTATGGACCCTCTGGCTGCAGCGCAATCAAGCATATCTGAATTCTCCCCTTCAGCATCCATATGAGTTCTTCCGAGCCCCATTGCGGCAGTCTTTATATGATGCCTTACATGAGGAAGATTTGGATGTTTCTTGTATTCAGCTTTTCTTTTACTGCTTCTGATGGATAGGGCTTTGGCTCTCTTTTGAGCTCTGCCCAGATGTAAATGAATGTTTCATAATATAAGTATCTTGGTTTCACCAAAAAAAAAAAAAAAGGTGTGTGTGTGTGTTGTTGGTATTCTTCCAGTAGGGGTGAAATTGGCTCAAAGACGGATAGCTTCACCTCTTTGTCCAAGATGTCACCTTTCATCTGAGAGTATTCCGCATTTACTGTGGTTTTGTTCATATTCCAGAGACCTTCTAGACAGAATCTCCTATTTCTTATCTCTCAGATTTCCAACACACAGGTTCTACAGGTTTTTCTGGATGTATGGCAAACTATCAGCTTCTTTGTCACAATATTCTCTTTTCTTCCACTGGATCAGATACTGGGCCTTATGGACCCTCTGGCTGCAGCGCAATCAAGCATATCTGAATTCTCCCCTTCAGCATCCATATGAGTTCTTCCGAGCCTCATTGCGGCAGTCTTTATATGATGCCTTACATGAGGAAGATTTGGATGTTTCTTGTATTCAGCTTTTCTTTTACTGCTTCTGATGGATAGGGCTTGGGCTCTCTTTTGAGCTCTGCCCAGATGTAAATGAATGTTTCATAATATAAGTATCTTGGTTTCACCAAAAAAAAAAATTGTGTGTGTGTATGTGTGTGTCTATCTATCTATATATATATATACGTATATCCATGATACACAGATAGACAGAGGGACAGACAGACATACATGGACTAGCTTATGAATAACTGAACTGGGGGCAAGTACCAATCCAGGCTTAATGCAGCGGTGATAATACAAATTCCTCTTCTGATAACTGCAAAAGCGGCCATAGTGGCCCACATTAGAGTCACGGTGACAATGATCCCATTCCCCTTCGGGTGAATGAATAAGGTCAGACCAGATGACAGCTAATGTGTCCCAGGTATTTAGAGGACATGTTGAGACAAGGGTCAGTAGCATGAGAACAATGAGCCTTCCAAATGCACCAACTGGCCAAGCTACCAGAGACGCAAAAGTTTCCACGAAATGTTTTGAGCATCAGCAGTAGATACCATCTTGTCTGATCTGCTCCAACCAGCTGTCAATCGGTAGCCTGTTAAGTCCCTTACCTGCTGTGACCACCTTGATTAGGAATCTGTCCACTCCATGTCCACAATAGCAAAAGAGGAAACGTGTAATCCCTAAAATAGGGAAAGCATCACCAAAGGATATAGTCTGTCATACAAGCCCCATATGAGAGGGTGCTAGAGAATGACGCCTTTGCTCGGGCGATCCCCTCTGAGTAGAGCTATGATGGGTTGAACCTCCATCGTGCGTGCTCTGGTCCATCTCTGCATCATGGGTGGTGCATGTGTCTCTGGCTGCATATCCCCTTGTCGTTGTCTCATCCCACTGACCCCCTACCTTCTCCTTCTCTTCTCTACTATGTCCTAGGACACATTTGAATGCGTAGAAGTCTATGACGTGTCTCCGAGTTCAATCCATATCTCTCTCCCAAGATACTGTCTCCTCCTATTGTCTGATCTGGTGCAATGGGAGCTCTCTATGTCATCGCATCAGATAGATGCCAACATAGACCCTCATCAATATAGAGCCCAAATAGTGTCAGTGAGGGGCATCCCTGCTTCACTCCTATCGTGCTCTCGACGCATTTTGACAGCCTTCAGGAGCGCGTACTCTCCCTTTGATTGACTCATACAAACTATCACCCCTCATATCAAGACTCTTGGGAACTGCATCTCCTGAAAGCGCCTAACCATGCAGGATCGTGGGGCTGTGGGAAATTTTCAATTAGAGAAAAAATCCAAGGGGGTAGTCCACACCCTGAACAAAGGCTTTAAAACAATTTTAAAAAAACAAAGATTTAGTTAAGGGGGGTATTCCACACCCTTAGACAATAAGATAGACACATATATTATCAAATTGAAAATAAATAAAAGTAATGCATTACATGAATAAATGTTAATAAATATGAGAAATGAATTAATGACTTTTAAAATAAATGCATGCACCTCTAAGAAAATTGAAACGAATAGATGGAGACAAATATAAATTTATGTAAGAGATTGCAAAGATATGGTGTTGTAGGCATAAAGTCAACCCTATGGTTGACCAATAGTACTTGGGTACTATATATACCAAGTACTTGTATTGTTTCATTTGAACATTTCTATTGGAGCTTTCTTGTGTGTGCACTCTTGCTCACTTGTGTTCATAACCTGTCTCCACTTTGTTCCTACATTTAGTAGTGGCGAGGAGTCATGTGCTTAGTAGCACCACTGTTAATATACCATGTGTCACTTGCAACAAGGGAAGCATCCCTTGATTGATTTTCAGCATTCAAATCCCCCCTGGCATCCATCTTCTCACTAAATGCAGCAAACACAAAATCTCTATCACCTTGGGCAAGATGAGCTTCACCATGTACATCTAAAGCACGACTTTCAGTGGGGGCAACAAAATTACTGCTAGAGCTCTCCCTTTGCCTCTTCTTTTCATTGGCAATTCTTTTCTGACACTCTGCGATGTAATGCCTTCGCTTCTTGCAATAATTGCATTTGCCCTTTTTCTGATTTTTGCTTGAACTGCTTGCATTCCCCTCCTTGGGCTGAGTTGTATGGCTGTGTTTTGGCTCAAACTTTTTTTGAAATTTGCCCTTTCCACCCATGGCAAGCGCTTGCTCACCCTGACGAGAGGCTTTGGCAAAATTTGAGCATCTCTCCTCTTCCTGTAACAAAAGCCCAACTAACTCATCGAACGAGGGTGGGGGCTGCCTTGAGAACAATAGTCAATGACGTGACAAATGTGCCATATGAGGGCGCTAAGCTATTGAGGGTGTTAGAGACGAGCTTCTTGTCTTATATTTCCTCATCAATACTTGCGAGCTGATCACGTAGATTAGTGATCCTGGCAATATCATCAGAGGATATTGGCTGTAGCAAACACTTCCCAGGCTGATTTATGGCATGCCACGTTAAGACATGTCCATCACAGGGCATTGTCCTACTTGTACAACAATAATATGACTCAGGGAATGCCAAAATTACAGCAACCAGCAAATGAAGTGTGTGAGGGGTGTGCACTTGGCAAATTGCATCGCTTGCCATTCAGTAAACAAGGCAAGAATTGGGTCAAGGCAACCAGAGTGTTGCAGGTAGTGCACAGTGATGTATGTGGCCCCATGACTATTCCCAGGGATAGAGGAGCAAGGTACTTTGTGATCTTTATAGATGACTTCTCTAGGTTCACATGGCTTTTTCTCATGAAGGAAAAATCTGAGGTGTTCTATTGGTTTCAGGAGTTCAAAGCTATGACTGAGAACCAAACCAATTCTAGAATTGGAACACTCAACTCAGATAGAGGGAGAGAGTACATGTCACATGCATTCCAGGGATTTTTGAAGCAACATGGGATTAAACATCACTTGACATGCCCTTACACACCACAACAAAATCCACTCCCTGAGAGGAAGAATCGTACTCTCATGAAAATGACGAGATGCATGCTGAAATTCAAGAGAGTCTCAAAGGCTTTTTGGGGAGAAGCAATTGTGACAGCCACTTATATTCAGAACAGATGCCCTACCAAAGCTTTGGGTAATGTGACTCCATTTGAGGCTTTGTATGGCTTTAAGCCAAAGGTTAGTCATTTCAGAGTTTATGGCTCAGTGACACATGCTTTGGTTCCAGATGCACATCAGACAAAGCTTGATGACAAGAGTGTCAAATGCATTTTCGTGGGATATAGCACTAAAAGCAGGGGATTTAGGCTTTATAATCCCGCTACCAGGAAGATAATAATCAGTAGAGATGTCCTCTTTGCTAAGAATGAGTGCATGCAGCCCACTAGTGCAGACTTGCCACCATACGATGACACCCCTTTGGACATCATCTAGTTTAAGGATGATGAGATGGAGTCTCTTGATGCTTCCCCTTCTACTTCTCATAGTTCAAATGGCTTGCCACATGTTGAGGATGGCTCTCCCTCAAATCCACATGTTGAGGATGATTCTCCCTCAAATGTTTCAGATTTGCAGCCAATTAATGAGAATAGACAGCCTCATGTTTCGAGGCATTATCAACGTCGTGAGGCCACTAAAGATGTTGATGCAGCACTGAGTGGTACAGCAGAGAAATCTATTCCACGTTGGGTAAGGTTGACCATTCAAGATGCTAAGGATAGCCTACTTTGGGGAAAACCAGGGCCAGCACTCAGAAAATCAGTGATGGAAGCTAAAAATGAGCCTCAGAGCCTCAGCATAATCCGGCATGGCAGAAAGCTATGGAAGCTGAGATTAAATCCATTGAGAAGAATGCCACATGGGACTTGGTTGATGCACCCATTGGGAAAAATGTGGCTGCACGAAATGGATTTATAAGGTGAAATACCATTCAGATGGCACAGTTGAGAAATACAAAGCCCGTTTGGTTGCCAAGGGGTATGCACAAGAGGAGGGGATATATTATGAGGAGACTTTTGCTCCAGTGGCCAAGATGACCACCATTCGTTCTATCATCTCTCTTGCTGCGTTTTATGGTTGGTCAGTGTACCAGATGGATGTCAAGACCGCTTTCCTCAATGGAGATCTTAAAGAGGAGGTCTATGTACATCAGCCCCAAGGTTTTGAGGTGAAGGGACAAGAGCACATACCTACAAGAGCACAAGGTATGCAAGCTTAGGAAGGCTCTATATGGGCTGAAGCAAGCACCTCGTACCTGGTATCAGAAGATACATCAATTTTTGCTGTCCCAGGGCTTCGTAAACACTCATACAGAGCCAAATCTATATGTTCTGCAGCAAAAATCAGAATTGGTCATGTTGGTACTATATGTGAATGACATCATACTCACTGGCAGTGATTTGCAGCAAATTACAACAGTGCAGTCTGCTTTATGCCACAACTTTGACATGACAGATTTGGGCCTATTGCATTATTGTCTTGGCATTGAGTTTTGGTAGACCCATGATGGGATCTCTATGTCACAGACAAAGTATTCGAAGGGGTTGTTGCATAAATTTAAAATGAAGAACTGTAAGCCTGTGGCTACTCCATTGGAAAAGGGACTTAAGCTGAGTAAGCATGATACTGCTGAAAAGTTTGATGGCACTTTGTACAAGCAGTTGGTTGGCAGTTTGATATATCTATGCTCCACATGGCCTGATATTGCCTATGCCACAGGGCTTTTGAGCTAGTTCATGCATTGTCCCACGATCACACATTGGAATGCAACAAAGAGGGTTCTCAGATATGTCCATGGCACTCTCTCTCTTGGCTTGCATTATGCTTCAAATTGTGATCTAGAGCTGAGTGGTTTCACCGACTCAGATTGGTCAGGGGGCTATTTGGAGCTTTCTTGTGTGTGCACTCTTGCTCACTTGTGTTCACAACCTGTCTCCACTTTGTTCCTACAATTTAATCTAAAGCAAGTATGTATATACTAATCTAACACAAATTAATATACATTCTATTAAAGAATCGAAATGAGTCATTAAGTCTAAAAGAAAAGCAAGAAGGTGAAAATTAGTCTACGATTATGGTGAATGCAAGTATAAATTTCTTCTTAGCAATACTAAACAAGAAAGGCATATTAAGCCAAAAAAGAAGAATTGAATAATTTACATTGAATAAATTAATTAAAAAACTATAAAGATACAAGTAAGATGGATTAAAGGGCTAAGATGGTAGATGTAAAAATTAAATTAATTGGCCTTCCGAAAGTCTACAAAGAAAGTGTAGACTTTCTAGGATCTTGATCTCATCTCCTCGATGACTACCCGCAGGGTGAAGATATGATCAAGTGTGGAATGTTGTCTCTAAAACCTAGCTTGTCTCAATGCCCGCTGTGTGTGTGTCTCTGCACACGAGCTGATCTCTCTCTAGTAGTGACCCATAAATCTTGACAAGTGTATGACCAATCATGAGAGTTCGGTAGTTCCCAGTATCCATGGGATCCCCTACTTTGTGTATCGGTACAATATTGGTGGTATTCCAATCAAGGCTGAAGCCGCGGCATACAACATGATTGAACATATATGCTAGGATCGGGGCCAAGACCTCCTACAGTTTCCTCAAAATGTGTTTCACTAGATTTTTGAAACACAAAGTGGTCAAGATGTTCTGGCATTTAATTTGGCCTGCAAAAACATGAACAGATGTGGGGGTTTGTTTAGAGCAATGACATGGGCAACCCCTTCTCGCAATCTCAACATGAGATCTTGCAACCATATCACAAGGATGACAAGAAGCATTCCTTCCTCTATGAGCAGGCAGGAGGACTGTACCAGATCATTCTCTGAACCTATCCCACCATACTTTCCTCAAAATGTGTTTCACTAGATTTTTGAAACACAAAGTGGTCAAGATGTTCTGGCATTTAATTTGGCCTGCCCAAACATGAAGGGATGTGGGGGTTTGTTTAGAGCAATGACATGGGCAACCCCTTGTCGCAATCTCAACATGAGATCTTGCACCCACAGCACAAGGATGACAAGAAACATTCCTTCCTCTATGAGAAGGCAGGAGGACGTGTACCAGATCAAGGTCACAACCTAGTAAACGTTCATAAATATATGTGAGGAAAGGTCTCTGGAAAATGTTGCACCTCCAATAACTAGGCCATGGTTGAACTCTCTCATGAGCAATATAATTTTTTATAGAAGAGATTCATGAAACAGAAAAAAATTATTATTATAATGCTGAGAATTCACAAATACAAAGGTATGCCAGTAATTCAGCTTCCAATTAAGCCAAATTTTCAAAAACTTTTCATACAATGACACTAATCTATACATTTCTTGAAGTCTGCTAGCTTTTTTGTGATCTGAAATGCGCAGGATTGCATTACAAAGCAGAAGGTTTTGCATTTTCTCATGTAATGTTAACACAGTAGCTTACTGTTTCTTGCACCTAAGTGCAGAAAACAACAATACAATAGCATATAGATTAGCCCAGAAATAGCATAAGATGTAATGCAGCTTACAGAAGGAGACCACTTTGACAATCTCTCGAGCTCTAGGAAGATCAAATTCTTGAGGGAAGCCTCAGCTTGCTCACTTAGAAGGTCACCCGTTCGTTCAGATCCAGCAACTGAAGCAAGAGCATGTATGCCGACCTGATTGTCACAAAAAAGGAGTCAATATTTTCACATTCTACACATCGTACAAATAAGATATTCTCATGCACAGAACTGCCAGTGACAATGCACGAGCATGTTATGGATTGCAAACGTAATACTTCATTCAAAATTAATCTGAAGATTTAAAAAACTACAGGGCTAGGGGCTTCAAGAAAAAGTGCATCCAATACGACAAATGAGTGAAGAATAAGGAGGTTCCAACTCGTAGCCCTGAACATTGAGCCCATCCATGAACATAGGTGCATAACGAACAAGACTTTACCCACCGATACATTCTAATACCCTAGCTCTTTAAGACCTTAAATAACATAAATTCTCCAGCTTTTGCCACAGGCTAGGCACAAGAATCTTGAAAATTTCGCTTGCCCTTGAGGACAATCAGTAGCAAAAGGCCAATTTAGAATATGGGAAAGATTGAAATGACATACCATATCTGGTCACACAACTGTCGACCGAAATCAGTGATGGAAAACTCAAATAGACATTGAGGATAAATATTACTTGATTGCACAACTTTTGTAACCTAAAATAAGCAACAAACAGAAGTACGACAATAAAACCAGACTGAAGCGCAAAAAGTACTCAAGTGCTCTGTAGTACTTGAGACATTAAAAACAATCATCTTTCGCAGCTCTATACTTAGTGGAGCTATAGAGAGCCCAAACAACAATTCAATATCTCCAGTATATGAATTAGAAGTACCCTGACGATGCAAGATTGTCATCTAAAGAGGAAAAGCAAACCATTGTTGATGTGTGTATACCCCACCTTCGAAAGCTGCCATGTAGTGAGATTAGCAATAACCACCTAACACTCTTCATTGTGTGGAAAACTATTAGGTAGTAGATGCCTACAGTGGTTACCGATTGGGTGCTTGACACTTGCTCACAATTTAAAAGTTACCCCAAGCTATCTTTCTCTTTTGACAGAAGAATTTCATAAGTTCTCTTTAGCTTCAAGTCTTAGGAGAGGTTTACTCCTTATTTTTATCACCCTTATCCTAAAAGAAGATGATAACTTCGTTGTTACTCACATGCCTTTGTACTATTTCTGAGATAATAGCAAAATCCCTAGCTCTTTCACTCATGTTTTTCATGCTAGATACCATCCATAGCTCCTATCTAGACTATGTTTGTAGTGTTTGTAATGGATGTATAATGAATCATATTTCACACTTTCAGTGGGATCACAATGATGCATTGCCATTCTTTAACCTAACACTGAGAAGGCTTCCAAGAAGGTCAATTGATCATTATTTGAAGGATGCGGTAACCAAAATTCACCAATCACCAATGAACTGTCTAGGTCTCTAGCATATCTTTCAGGTAATGTAGTAGGGCTTTGGTCTATGGATGCATGAGCAAGCATTCTTATCTCCTAATCAATCAAACAAGATTTCCTCTACACATCAAACTTGATAAGGAATTCTCCCACTCAGGGAGCCAAAAAAGCCAAGCTAGGGAGGGGCACTCGGGTCATAGAGGAATTAAAAGAGAATCAAATGATTATAAAGTCCATGTCATGTCTGCATTTCGAGGTGAGTTGATGGGGCTTGCAAAGAATCCATAACACTTATCTATTTTCTTGTTAATTAAAGTATTGGCCTCCTACATTGTGCATTTTCATCCTACAATGTGCAACATCCTCAATTGTAAGTGGCATTAAAAAGGTTTGGTTCAAGTAGGTATAGGATCCCATGAGCCTGGAAAACTATAGGACCATCATGATTGGGCATGTCATGTCCAAGATTTATGCCTCGGTACTCAAAACAGTTTGCAGAGCACGAGGGACTTAGAGCTACTGGACAGGCAAGCTTTCTTATGGATATTGCGACCTTGGATCACATCCTCATAGTGCGCGGTGTCATTGAGGAGGCCAAGATATGGAGACAGACAGTATACTTATTCACACTGAGAATTTAAATAGCCATATTTAACACATACGACACTGCATGAGATGCAAATGCGAATCACATGTTGCCAAAGCTTAGACCTTGATATGTTTTGGCATTCCAATTTCAATACACCCAAAGGAGAGAAAACTCTAAGAAAATATTACCATCTTTTTAACATTTAACATATATCTATAAATAGATTATGCCAAAATATCCTAGAGAGCCAAGGATATGGAAGATCCGGGACTGTGCTGAAGGCCTTCCAAAAGTCTACGAAGCAGGCATAGACTTTCTGGGATCTCAATCTCGCCTCCTCAATGACTACCTGTAAGGTGAAGACATGGTCAGACTTTCTGGGATCTCAATCTTGCCTCCTCAATGACTGCCCGTAAGGTGAAGATATGGTCAAGGGTGGAATGCTGCCGTCAAAAACCAGCCTGTCATGTGCCCGTTGTCCATGTGCCTCCGTGTATGAACTGATCTCTCTCTCTAGCATGATCCACAGAGAGAGAGAGAGAGAGAGAGAGAGAGAGAGAGAGAGAATTGAATTAGGCAGCACAACACAACCTAAACAAAAAGAAGAAGAAGAAGACGAAGAAGAAAAAAGAAACAACTAATGCTAACACAAGCGAACACAGATAACCCAACGTACATATAAGAAAACAAATGAAATACCAATGAAAACAAGGAAACAAGAGTGGGAGGAAAAATATAATAGCAATATGTGTATGTGTGTGGAGACACACACACTTTTTTTTTTTTGTGAGAAGAAATATTTTATTGCTGTAAAATAATTACATTCATAGTTACTTCAAAAGCGGAGTAACTACTACTCAACTGGAAATCTCAGTATAAGCTATATATACATCATGATCAATCAAATGAGTCTGAAAGCAATCATAAAACGGTTGCCACACACACACACACACACGTTTTTTGTATATTTATGTTACAAGAATCAGTCCCCAAAGAGGAAACATGCAATTACAACATCAAAAGATGTCGATATAAGACAACAAGGTAGCTGACTAAGGGGTAGAGGTGACAGGAAGGAGGAGTATTGTGGGGACGCTACAATGGTGGTCGGGCCAGAAGGGCATGCCAAAGTCGTCCCTGATCCCAACGGCAATGGCGCTATCACCTCTAAAGGTGGTGGTGCTGTCAGCTCCAAAGATGGTACAGTGGGTTTCCATGATGATGATACTGCAAAAGCTGAGGCTGAGTTCAAAACTGTTGAGGCGGATGCTGTGATGGCTGCTTTTTGCACCATTGTGCTATCAGTCTGCAGTCCGTTTTGCGGTTGTTGCACTTATTCATATCCTCTACTTTGAGCTGCTATTTGTGCTTCTCTTCCTCCTTGGGCTTCTCTTCCTTCTTTTTAGTTTTGTCCCATTTTGCCATGTTGCTTGTTGTCTCTTTTTTTCCCTTGCTCTTTCTGAGATAAGCCTCAATTTTCTCGATCCAGGGGCAGCAGAGGATGCGACATAGCAGAGACCCAGAGAGAATGACACGATAGACTTACCCTCACATGAGGATCGTAGACATCTCCTCTTTACTATTTGAATTGGGGAGACAACCACTAGAGTGATAGTAGTTCTTGTGAAATCACGAGCTACCTCCCGGGGATTATAAAGGAGGAGAGAGGTCTAGACAAACTAATCAGGCTGAGCACCATTAACGCTCTATTACTGATTTCCTCCCTCAACGGCACAGACCCTCACCAGATCTAGAGCCACTGTTACTATCCTCAGTCAACCAATGAAGCTGGTTCCACAGACAGCAGACACAAGTCCCATCACTCGAATGGTCAGCTGATCCGACAGCCGATTGACAAGGATCTCTCTTCATTTTTTCCTTTACATTTGAGTACACTCCCACAGCGACAGTAAGGTGTCTCTATCTATTTATTTTCTCATCTCAGACATCATCCTTGGGTATGGATCCCGCTGTTGTTGCCCCACCCCTTAGCTTTTATTATTCTGATTTTTTTTCAATCTCATAGACCCTTCGGTCTTTTGAAGATGCTAACAAACTTCTTTCTTCCTCTTGAGTGTGGATTCCGCTGTTGTTGCCCCACCCTTTAGCTTTTATTATTCTAATTTTTTTTTCAAGCTCATAGACCCTTCGGTCTTTCAAAGGCGTTAACAAACTTTCTTTCTCTCTCCCGCTGTCGCTCAGCCCGTCGTCGCTCAGCCCGCCGCTTCAGGCCCAGCTCAGCCCACCGCTCAGCCCGTCGTCGCTCAGCCTGCCCTTCAGGTCGTTGTCGCTTTCTCGCCGCTCAGGTCGTCGTCGAGACTCTTCTTCTTCCCTCCCCACTCTTGGCTGGGCTGTACCCCAGGCCCAGCCAAGGGGTTAGTCCAGCCAAAAGGGGGATAGTCGATATGGCCAGCCCATCCTCCCCTCATCCCCCCAAGCTTTACTCCGCCATGGCAGCCACAACCCCTGCTCCCTTCGATAGGACGTAATCTAGGTATAAGATTCAACCTCCCCCGACGCCAAGCCGCAAGAGCAGATTTACCATCTCCAGCAAGAAGTGCGAGACCTGAGGTCCCAGCTCACCCAAGCCCTAGCTCGTATTGCAGCTTTGGAAGGCCCAAGGAAGCAAGAGATTATTGCAGCAGCCGTACAAACATGTAAAGCTGAGCCCCCAACATCACAGCTGATTTCCACGGTTAGAGAGATCATCTAGGTGAAAGTGACAGCTGAACCCAAGGTTGACATCCAAATAGAGATCCAAGAACATCACCTTCGGAAAGAGAATGCTATGAAGATTCGAATAGGGGGAATACCCGATTGGCAGCACGAGAATGACACTTTCGATGAGGCAATCGAAAGAATCAAGGCAGCAGTCCCGGCCATTGATTGGTCAGCAAGCTCAACTGATGACAAGAATGATGATGAAGAGGAGTCTTCCCCAGTTTATTTATCGCCCAGGAATGGACACGTTGTCATCACCTTCAACTCGAAGACACTCAGAAAGAGAATTCTATGACAATCCTATAAGCTGAAGCGGACAAAGATATGGATTGCTGAGGAGCTTACAAGAACCCAACTGAAGAACAAAGCTACCGAGCTTGCTAAGGTTCGGGCAGCCAGGGAAGCAGGAAAATGGGCAGTCTATCGTGACGATCTTGCAATGATTAGAGAATTTAAGACAAAACCTAAAGACCCTCAATCTTAAACTGATGTAATGGCCACCCCATAGCCTAGCACCTAGTTCTTTTTATGTTTTATGTTCTATGTTTTTAGGTTCTATGTGTTTTGTTTTTTAAAGAAATCTGATGATACTCCCAGGGAGGTTGCCTATGGCCCTCTCTGTACTGATGTATAAGCAGGTCTCTTTTGTCCCATAGACCTTTTAGGTCTCCAGTGGACATTAATAAACCTTCTTTCTTTCTTTCTTTCTTTCTCTCTCTCTCTCTCTCTCTCTCTCTCTCTCTCTCTCTCTCTCCCCCAGCCCGCACCCTCCCTCTCAGCCCGTAAGCCCTCTCTCTCCCAGCCCGCACCCTCCCTCTCAGCCCCTTAAGCCCTCTCCCCCTCCCAGCCCGTAAGCCCTCTCTCTCCCGGCCCGTAAGCCCTCTCCCCCTCCCAGCCCGTAAGCCCTCTCTCTCCCAGCCCGCACCCTCCCTCTCAGCCCGTAAGCCCTCTCCCCCAGCCCGCCCGCACCCTCCCTATCAGCCCGCACCCTCTCTCTCAGCAGACCCTCCGTCTCCGTCTCAGTCCGCAAGCTTACTCCCTGCGCAAGCCTCACGAGACAAGCTTACTCCCTGCGCAAGCCTCTCCCTCGTGGAAGGGCCAGATCCTGGCTGTTGGAGGGGAAGGGGGTTTAAGGAAAGTCTTAAACTCCTCTCCCCCCCCCCGCCCCCGCGTGAATAGCCCTACAGCAAGTGTCCTTAAAGTGCAGGAAACAGTTTCCAGAGAGTAAAAAGGGGCAAAAAGAGGCAGTTTTGAGCAAAGAATTCAGCTGGCAAACAAGGAGCTCCACCATGGCCCTCAGAGGCAGTTTTGAGCAGAGAATTCAGCACTTCCAGGACTAAGGAGATGCCACAAACAAGGAGCTCCACCATGGCCCTCCAAGGAGCAAAAGTAGAGAAAGATAAAAGCATAGGCAGCAGTACAAGAGATGAAGAGGCAAGTTCTTCTTTGCCCTTATCTCCTTCCCCACCACCTCCAACGACCTCCCTTGCCTCCACCCCAACCCTTTCCTACCCACCTACTTTACTCAATCCTCCTGTGGCTCCTACCCCATCTCCTTTACTTCCATCTCCCCCATCACTTCCGGTTACCTCCCTTGCCTCAATCCCAACCCTTTCCTACCCACCTCCTCTACTCAATCCTCCTCCTCCCCCTCCTTCAGCTTCACCTCCTCCTCTTGCTCCCGTTCATTCCTCCCTAGCCCTTTCCCTTGCTTATTCCTCCCCTCCCCTAGTCCCTACCCATCCTCTTCCTTCCTCTTCCTCCCCTTCCCTATTCCCTACCCAGCCTCTTCCCTCCTCTTCTTCCCCTCCCCTAGTCCCTACCCAGCTTCTTCCCACCTCTTCCCACCGACCCTCCCTTTCAGCCCCTTCCTCCCCTAGTGTAGGCTCTTCTTCGGTCCCTGACTCCCTACTTCCTCCTACCGGATCTCTCTCTTCAGGACCTCCATTTTCTGCACCCCTCCTTTACTCGCCTTCTTACCCTCTTACCCCCTCATCCTTGTACCCCCTCTCCCCTTCACCCTCCACAGCGGAAGCAATCCTGGCAGATAATCTGCGCTTGAGAGATTTAGTTATGCAGTGCATGGAGACTTGCAGACTTCAGGGCGCTGCGATTCAGTCTCTCACAGCACAGATACACACACTGACTGCTCAGCTATCGACAGTTGAGAGTCATAGATCTGATCAGGACTCCCATATTCGCCAGCTTCATACCAAAGATATTGATCGGGACATCCAGTTACGGACACATGCTGAGCGCATAGTGCAGCTGGAGGCACGCATTCAGGAGCATGTTGTGGCATGCGATGATCGCCTCCAGCAACTGCATGTAGCTCCTCCAGCTAGTGCAGCAGTTGAGGAGAGGTTGGCCACACTGCAGACAGAGGTACAGAAGACCTCAGAGTGGGTGAACGTTGTGCGTAGAGCCCCACAGGCCCAGCAGACCACAGTCTCTGAGACTATTGCCGAGAGTCAGCGGCGAGCTCAGAAGGCCCTCAACATCCGCATCCGCGGAGTTGAGCGATCAAATACGAGATCAGCCATGGATCAGGCGACAGATTTCATATCTGGGACACTCGGAGTTCAGGATCATGGCATAGTATCTGCATATCGAGTGGGCCGGGATCCAGCACGGCACCAGCCACTTATCATCAGATTCAGAGATGCTGAGGCCCGTCTCGCAGTATTACGGAGGAGATCCAGATTGAGGGACCATCCACAGATTCACATGGATGAGGACCTTACAGCTCTTCAGTGGGAGGAGCATAGACGTCTCATTGCACAAAGGGATGTTGCCCGTCGTGAGGGCAAGTGGGCCGTGATCAGAGAGGGCAGACTTTTGATAGGAGCTATGCGATCTAGACCGGCTGGAGCCCACAGTTGACGACACGAGGCCTATGGGACACGTAGCCTGCCAGATAGCTTGAGTTTCGCAGTTTGGAACTGTAATGGTTCCCTCACAGCTCAGCCTGGCAACTTACGAGAGGCCTTTTTTGATCAGGACATCGTCTTCTTTACAAAGACCCATGAGAGCCCAGAGAGAGGCTTGCCGCAGGTGATAGGGTATGCCTGGGAGTATGTCTTTCGACAGCATTTCGACAGCAAACTAGACGATCAGGAGGAGTCAGAGGATCTGGCGGTGTGGCAGTTCTTTATAGAGAGCATCTCAGATCGATACACAGTCGTGAGGAGAGACCATCGGGCCAGATATCTTTGGGTACGGATCAGGAGACCCCCCCTGAGAGACTTGTTTATTGCAGTATGCTACTTTCCCCCGAGACAGTCTCGTTATGCCTCAAATGGACCAGGACAGTCACCTTTTAAGGATTTGTCAGCCGATGTATTGGAGTACTCACGCCGCGGAGAGGTCATCCTTTTAGGAGACTTCAACGCGAGGACATCAGACAGACAGGCAGAGATTTTGGACTTTGCTGAGGATCCAGTCTTAGTTCCAGCTGCCCCAGATGAGAGTTTTCCACGCTTATCTTCAGATAGAGGGGTAGAGGTGACAGATCAGGAACATCGCCTATTGGAGCTTCTCTCATCGCATGGCATGGTCATTTATAATGGACTTCGACAGTGGCCGCATTCATCCACAGCCACATGTTTTCCCTTCGCGGGTGGTGGTACGAGCGTCATTGATTACGTCTTGGGTCCCCCGACTTTAATCCCTTTTGTACATAACCTCACAGTCGACCCTTTTATGCCTTCAGCCGATCATGCACGTCTGCACTTTATTCTTACCCAGATTCCTCATGCCCCCCCTTCTAGACATCATGAGCGTCAGCCATACTATGAGGTTCATTTTGACCACCAGTTCGTTGATATTTATAGCCAGCACCTGAGTAGTCTTCTCCGTCCGCACCTTCTCGATGCCCTACCCTCCACACAGGATCGGTGGCACCTTGTACATACCTCCATCATCTCGGCAGCCCACAAGTCCTTCCCCGTCACTTGCCACACATCCGGTCCTCCACCAGTCGGTCTTGTGCCTTGTAATGGATGGTATGATGAGGAGTGTAAAGAACTCCGCAGGAAGCTTCGCCTTGAGACACAGGAGAAGTCTCCCCTCCTCATTGAGACCAAGAAGAGTTACAAGCGTTTGGTGCGACGCAAAAAGCGCCAATTTCTAGCCCGGAATGAGGAGGAGCTGAGAAGTTTACTTTTCAGCTGTGATTCCAAGGAATTCTGGAAGAAATTCCTTCGCTTGAAATCTCAAACTCCTCTTACAGACCCGCAGGTTTGGCTTGCCTATACTTCCACTTTATATGATAGTCCAGACCAGCCACAGATCGACTTATCCCATGTGCCTAGACCCACCTCCTTTGCCTTATTCTCATCCAATAGTGTCCGAGCAGCAGCTCATCATTTGAAGACTGGGAGAGCTAAGGACCATGATGGATTGCAAGCGGAGTATGTAATCCATGGGATTGATGCCTTAGCTACAGTCCTCTCCCGTCTTTTTAACGAGTCCATTTGTACAGGTCTTCCACCTAGTTGGCTAGAAAATACTATAGTACCCATACTCAAGTCGGGGGATCCTTTGGAGGCGTCGAACTACAGGACCATTATGATTGGCCATGTCATGGCCAAGATTTATGCAACCATTCTGGAAGGACATATAAATGACCATGCCGAGGCGACAAGCATGAGAGCTAGAGGGCAGGCAGGATTTCGTGCAGAGCACTCGACTCTAGATCATATCTTCACACTCAGGGCTTTGATTGAGGAGGCGAAGTCACGTAAGCAACGGCTCTATTGTTTCTTCGTGGACTTCAGAAAGGCATTTGACACTGTGCCGCGTTTCAGACTCTTCCAGCGACTTCGTGACTTGGGATTCAATGGGGAGATTCAATGGGCGATCATGGCCTTGTATGAGAGAGTCACAGGTAGAGTCAGGACACGGGCGGGGCTGTCGGGGGAAGTACGCAGTACGATAGGGGTGAAGCAGGGGTGTCCTTTGTCTCCGACACTCTTTGGTCTCTATATCGATGAGTTAGAGATGTACATACAGACGATGGGTGGCACAGGTTCTTTACTGGCAGGATCCACGATACCGATTCTCCTCTATGCAGATGACGTGGTTCTTATTTCTTCCTCCCAGCAGGGTTTACAGGCACATCTCCATGCACTCCACAGCTTTTGTCAGGACAGAGGGTTGTCTGTAAACCTTGGGAAGACCAAAGTCATGGTCTTCAACACGTCATACCAGGTTTATAGGAGAGGCGAGTTCTCTTTCACATTTGATGGGCAGGAGGTGGAGCTAGTCAGGGAGTATACATATTTGGGTGCCACATTTAGAGGTCCAGTCTTCATCATGACGCATGCAGCACGAGATAGGATCAGTAGAGGGTATGCCGCCTTGGCTCTTCTCGAGAGGCAGTGTGCACAGTCACATTTTCAGCATCCCGACACAAGTCCTTACTTTTCGATACGCTGGTGAGACCTGCAGCCATGTATGCTAGCCCCTTTTGGGCAGGAGATCTCAGTGTTGCAGATTGGAGACGAGTAGAGAGGTTACAAATCATCATGTTCTCCAGATTGATCAGAGCGAAGCCCACGGTACTGCATCAGATTACGTTCGCAGAGTTCGGAGCTACACCCCTAGCGCTAGATGCAGCATTTCAGTCAGTTACATACTTGCATAGGATCAGGGCGCTCGGAGACTCAACAACAGGCAGAGCACGATTACCGTGGCTAGCACTGACATCCTCGCAGATGTTAGCGGAGAGAGGTCATACTTTTTGTTGGTACCACACACTCTCCACATGGCTCACCTCGCTGGGCTTGGATATGGATAGGCTGCCACCATTTCGATACAGCATAGATGCCCCTCGCCTCCCTCTCACTCGACATGAGCTCAGCCAGGTTATCAGGGCAGATTTGTTGCAGCTACACACGTTTCGCACTTGGGTTCATCCCACAGAGCTTCCTACGAAGATGGCCACATATCGTGACCATTTTCTCAGGATTTCAGAGGATGGCTTCATCATATCCCCAGGATATATCGGCGTTCATATGTCGCACTCACTCAGGATTGCCTTGGGCCAGCTCAGGGTATCTTCCCACAGATTAGACGTTGAGGCCGGCAGGATGCGTCGTACAGCTACCGGACATAGACCCAGGCGAGAGACTAGGATATGCCCTTGTTGCACTATGGGGGAGGTGGAGACTCAGGAGCACTTTGTTTGCAGATGCCCTTTATATTATGAGATCCGTGGCAGATTTCACTGTTTATTTGGGCACGGATTTGGACCTCTCTCTCGGATTATGGAGTATGAGGATCAGTATTGCTTAGCGTTGTTCATCAGGGAGATCACCAGATACAGAGAGAGATTCCTCAGAGAGCACCGTCGCATCCCTACCAGAGACCTGGTTATTCATGAGGAGCAGGACAAGGCGCAGGACCATGAGCACAGAGATAGCCCATCTTGCCAGAGAGCACCGATGGTTCCACCTCGAGGATGTACATATGACATGATCCGGCAGCACCACAGGATGATCTTACACAGAGGCCGTACCCGTCACTTTATTTCTAGACGACGGAGGATGATGGCAGATTTTCGGAGGAGATTGCTCCATGGAGACTTGGCACCGCCAGCAGCCCACTTGACACTTGCCCAGATCTTCACACTCATGGCAGGAGGCATGGTCGATGGCCATGACTTCCATCATTTCTTTGGATCACAGACCCCTTAGGGAAGACGATGTTCCTCATATTTCATATTTTACATTTTGTATCTAGGCATTTTTGGTACTCTATTTCATTTCATTTTGTATCTAGGATTTTTGTAGCCATTTTTGGCATCTTAGCTGTATTACGATGAGGCCACCTAGTTGGCGCATCGTTGATGATGTATTTTCCTTTCGGATGATTTTGTGTCCCATAGACCATGTATGGCCTTCCGTGGACCTTTAATAAAATTTCTTTCTTTCTCTCTCTCTCTCTCTCTCTCTCTCTCTCTCTCTCAGTCTAGCCGACGACGCGGACGTGAGCGAGAGCCAGAGCCACGACAGCTGCGCCAGCAGACAGACTCACACATCCAGGTCCATGACATCTTGTCTCTGCTCTCTGCCCGCCCCACCAGGGTTACCGTTGCCCTCATCCACAAGGCCACCCGCCACCCCCGACGACCGAGCTCGACTAGGCCGCGTGACGTCAGAGGCCAATCATCTATCACAGGGTTTTTTCCGACCTCCCATTTGACGGCCCCTCTATGATTGGTCTCTGACGATCACCACCTGCACATGTATACTGTATCTCCCCCCTCTACCCCATTTTTGGTGCCCCCCCCTTATTTTTGTATCATCTGGAGGTAGACACATATTTTTTGTATCAGGACTAGACACACAGTCCTTCATAACCTCTTTTTTGTTGAAACGGTTGGCTGGCCCGTTTTGAGACTGCCACCGTTATGCTCATTGTGTCAGTTATCTTTAGTCTCATAGACCTTCACGGTCTCCCGAAGACTTTAATAAACTTTCTTTCTTTCTTTCTTTCTCTCTCTCTCTCTCTCTTCTCTAGTCTCTCACATGCAAGACCTGGTTAGCACCTAGTGAGCTTCCTGTGCTTCTACAAAGAGCAATGTGAAAGGAGGGCTTCATTGACAAACCAGGCTACACACGGATCTACCTCCCCCACTCCTTGAGGATCTCCATCCCAGAAACTTCGTGTTTCCTCTCACCGATTACGGATTGGTACGCGATAGGTTGAATGCATACCTAGGGAGGTATTGCACTGTTCCATCTACAGGAGGTTGAAACAAAAGAGCATTTTGCTTTCAGATGTCCTATGTACTATGCGATCCGAGGCCGCCACCATTGTCTTTCCAAAGGATTCCAACATCTCCAGCCTCTTGGTTCATCTGGACCAGAGATGAGTAACGATCTTCCTTCGTGAGGCTGTACACATAGAGACCAACTGCTCGGGTCACAAAGACGAGATCGTTAGATTCAGCTAGAGTCCACTCAAAGGGTGATTACTGACTATATCCAGTCCCAGTGGATGCCCGGAGCGAGAGATGTGACCAACTCGCCAGCATGTTGACACACAAATGAGGCTTGGGGATCGTCCCTCCATGTTGGCTGGACCAGGGACACTTCCAACAGAGGTGACAGTGGCACTTGTCCAACGGAGAGCTACTGCGAGGATACCATGTCGGACCCTGTAGGTTGATCAACATCAGCACTCTATCATCGGTTTTACCCCCAGCATGTCTTTCATGTCTTGTGCATGCCTTTTGTGTGTCATACATGTCTTGTGTATGACTTATCTTTTCTCCTACTTTGCATACCTTCAATGCCTTCCAAGCACTTGTTAACAGCACTCATGAAATCTTCACGAGTCAGACAACAATGAGCATAACATTCTGAACCACTTGGAACTCCCTTAACAGATTGACAGGATTTCTGATAGATAAAATCTCCTAGGAAACAATAAAACAGAGCTTCAAAACACTACAAGATGATTTTTGAGATTGGAAGATAAGTTCCAATTCATTCTTCAAATGCCATCCAAGGAGAAGCTTCAAATGTGGGAGAGCAAAAAACGCCACCGGGTGTCATAAGGATGCACATAAAAGCAAAATAAAAAATATACAACCATCAATGCGGATGGCTCTTAGAAAATTCTCTTCGGATATTCCTATGTTAACTTGAAGAATATACCTCTTGGACAAATCAAGTGGATTTTCAGATGTTTTATTGATATTTTGGTGATAGCAACATTGAAAACGTGTTATGATTTTCAGACTTACCAACTGCTGACCACCTCCCTTCCGAGTTAAAGCAGCTTGAACAATATGCCGAGCTACTGGAGGAGAACTTTCAAGCAGAAGCTCAGCTCCTTGCTTAGCTGCACATTAATTCCTGTTAGAATACCCCATGACATGAACAGCACAGCAGAATTGTGGCGTACTTTAAGTTACGAGAAGGACGTAAGGGGAACAGTACACATTCCAATACACCCAAGTGCATCAATCGCATCTTGCTTTTCAATGCTTTCACTGTCTTCCAAACTTCTCACAGTTGTATCTACAATGTTAATTATCTTCATGGCATCTGCATGAAAGGTAGCATAATATGTTAATTCAGAAAAGACACTATTTCACTTTCCACATGGATCACATAATGTCCACCTGAATAAACCTCTAAGAAGTGTCAACTTGTGCAACAGGAGGCTTAAATTGTCTCTAATAAATCTAACTTTTCAAATGACATCAGACAAACACAAAATCGTCTCTTTTTTATTGCTTGACTAACTTATTAGTTTTACTCTTTCCTTGTAGTGCTGGCTGGGGAGGGGGGGAGAAAGATACAGATTCTTCCTAAGTGCTCAATCTTCTCCCTCCAGGATTTTTAGCATTGCTTATAGATTTATCCTGATGGTGATAACTTTTAGAACAGCCTGCAGACTAAGTTTTTTTGGCTGTAGCTTTACACCCACATGGATCATGATATCATCGTAGGGCCACACAAGAAGTCTGTATGTTTCCTTATAAAGTTTGAAGAAAATAAGGTTCCACCACATGTCAACTATGAGGACGACTCATGTCCTTCTGAAATATGTCAACATCTCTGTTTATAATTATTTTCTTGTTCATTACTTCCTCCGCCAGATGTGCCTCGTTATCCGAGGATTTGGCAATCCTTTTTACAAGGTTTGGCAATACAAGCACATCAAAACACTTTATTTGGGACCACCAAATTTTGGGCTGCCAGTGTCTCGTATTTGCTTTTCCATAGTCATGTGATGATACCGCTATGCACTTTGGACCCTCAGATATATGGGCAGCACTCTTGTACATCGGCTAAGAACCTCCTTTAATAAAATATGGATAGATTAGCTGAGTCAAACAGAAAACTAATGCATAGCTTCATGCATACCGTCTTTTCGAACTGAAGATGGCATGGGCCCCTCTGGAGAAATTAATCGAGCACCAATTGATATTGACCGTGAGTGCACCAAGGGATCCAGACTATTGTTTCTGTGAAATACACACACTTTGGATTAAGATGGGCTCTCATTAGCTGGACATTATTCAAAAAAAAAAGAGCCTGTGCAGGAAAAAAGCCATGACTCTTAGACTCACGTATTACACACCCCATAATGGAAATCAGCTGGTGAAGGAAACCTCCCTCCATGAGAAATCCTGCACCGTCAGGTGTCACAGCAATCTGCACCCAGTGAAAGAAAATACAAGCTTCTAGAGAATCAGCAAACTTCTAAATATCGACCAACTAGATGTGCAATAGAATAATACATCTAAAGCCAAAATTATCTCTGTTTGCAAAAGTGCCTACTATTATTGATGGTTCTTTTCAATTTGTCGATTATAGTGTGATTTATTGCATCTTGTCAGGTGGTATCCAAATCTGCCGCAGGATGAGCATTTCTCAAGGTACAAACATTTTCCATTGTCCATTTTATTTGAGCTTTGGTCTAGGGAATGATCAAATTCATACTAAAAGCCAGGATTTTCAGTACTTTAGTCCGTTCTCCCTTCTTCATGACTTGGGACTCAGGTGCTTAGCTCTCTCTTACACGGCCTCAGGTCTTTCATGAGAGACGAGACTCTTCTTGAGCCTTATCGATCTGATGACACTACTCTGTGGACGATGTTCCTTCCTCCCCTTTTGGAGCTTTTCATGCCTCTGTGGATTCTTCTGGATCCCAGGTTCACACTTCTCACACCTTGGCCAATATATGGAGAGACACTATACATACACTGATGGCCATTTGGGCGAGCATGCGGGGATCATCTTGGGCAGATTTTGCTAAAAGGGCTACGTTTTGTAGAGGGTGGAGGGGATCCCCCTTCTTCTCTGAGTCTACTGCAGGGTTGAGTTGGCATTTTCAGCCGTTGTTTTCCACCTCTTTCTAAGGAGTGTTTTTTCTCATGCATTGCATGATGTATTACCGCTTTGAGCTTTCTCTTGCAGATTTTGTTCATACTTAATGGGAGTCATTTTTTTGGAAAAGAAAAATCATATTAAAGTGGTATGTGGAGGGGGAATTGTGTTTGTGTCCTGTATTGGTTAAGTGTCATATCAAAGATATATGGGAGTGGTCTACTCTTAGCATAAGGGGGTGCACTATAAGGTTAGAAATATATGATGCGAAGGCAAGTCATCCCATGACATAATACACCACGCTATGGCCACCTCAGCATGTGTATGGCCACCACTACAGCCCATTATACATGGGCAGATAATGAGTGGTATTGTTATGCTCAAGCTGAGGTAACATGACCTTGGAAGGGTCAATCAACATTTTTTGTTAGAGGACTGACAATTGTAATGCCTTTATGTATATGGTCAAAGGGACTCAATGTCAAGGTCATCGGTGAGGGTGATTTGTGTGACTAGGCTGGTCTAAAAGCCTAGATCTAGGTGTTCCTAATTAATAATTGGCCTAGGGGAAAATGGTTTAAAGGAATCGCAAGAAGGGGTAAAAAAGGAACATCTAAGTAACCACAGACCTATGGGCCAACCCAAAAAAGTAGGAGATCTTCTCGGCTGCAAACTGGACCATAGGCACGTCCAAAACCTGGAACGGACCTCTTGGGACTCTGATCATTTGCCAATGAATCCCATCTAGACTCCCGTCCATCTCTGGGTCTCTCAGTGAGTGCCTGAAGTAGGCCCCAAGCCCTAAACGGAAGAAACTAGGCTGCTTGCTGTCTCGCTGAATCATCATCCTCAAAGGGACCCTAGTTTGAGAAAACTGACCCAACCAACTGCTGTCCATCCACATGTGGAGTCCCTCCCACCAAGACTCAGGGATGACTAGGTCAATCTCCAATCTCACTCATCCACTGCCTTGCCCCTCGCATATGCGCCCTATCTCCAAATCTCGCCTTTGCCTCCATGGGTAATCTGCTCCATCTGCCAAAGAAGCACGCTAGGCCACTGTCCCACAGTCCCCATCCAATGTGAGTCCGCTGTCCTAGCATACGCCCATCCTAATCCCTTATCTCCGGGTGCCAAATGAGAGGCTGACGCTTGAACTCCTCTCTGCAATGGGGCTGAGCACGGATGAGACCCCCCTGCTAATCTATGCCATACCCTATAGAGGCTCCTCATCATAGGGGAGCCCTTCCCCGTAAAGGAAGCCTCTGAGAAGATCCATCTATGTGAATGCTGCCATTGCCCCCCAATGCATGGGGTGTTCCTAAGAAGCCCTTGTTGTAAGAGGAGCTTCCAGGGCTCTGTACCCCGGGTGAGGCCGCGTACCACCAACTTGCCCAAGAGGGCTCTACTCTGCATCTCCGGATCAATGATACTCAAGCCTCCCAATGCCTACGGCATAATCACCATCTACCAAGCCACCCGAGCTCTGGTGTTCCTCGTGCCGTTCGAACCTGCCCAAAGGAAATTCCGAACCAAGCGTCGGAGTTGTCTAATGCAACTCTGTGAAAGCACCAACAGGAGGCAATGTACCATGCCGTGGCAAGAAGGACATGGTTTGCTACTAAGGCACAACCCGCTAGGGAGAGTTTGATCCAGCTCCAACAGAGAAGCTTGCGTCGAACACTCTCAAGAACTAGGGCGATCTGTTGCTCTACTTTAATATCAATACCCACCTGGCACCCGAGGTATCTCGTTGCCTGGCCCCACGGGATCCAACAGAAGCCAAAGGCACTCCCAAACTCTCGGATCTCCTGTGTCTTCTCATAGCCTGTGAAGAAACCAATGGATTTTGTCCACTTGATCCGTGCACCAGAGGCCTCACAATGAATAGCCAGAGCTCTCCAGACTCTCTCCAAGCTCGTTGTGGTGCCCTCTACATACAAGGTTGTGTCATCTGTAAACTTGGAATCGAACAGCTCCTCCTCCTATCTGATTGGGAGCCTCAACACTGTGAGGCCCGCCACCTGCGATCTCAAGTAGTAGCACAATACCTCCAAAGGAAGAGAAAGGGAGCTAGGGGACAGCCCTGGCGGACCGAGCACGAGAGAGAGAAGGCCTCGCCCATGTGTCCACCTATAAGCATCTGACTAGAGCTCCTGGCATAGAGCATAGAGACTCCTCTAATCCAACTATTTGAGAAACCCAACCTCTACATAGTGCCCTCTAGGAAAGACCACTTCACCTTGTCGTAAGCCTTCTCAAAATCCTAGAGAAGAATGGCCAAAGGCTGTGACTCCTCCTTGGCCCAATCCACTTCCTCCCAAAACATGAAAATGTTGTCCGGGATGCTACGCTCCTGTACAAAGCCAGCCTATGTATCATGAATGATGTCGGTAAGATGAGGCCGCAACCGCAAGCTCAAGATCATAGCAAGGATCTTGTATGCGGTGTCCAGCAGGGTGATCGGTCTCCACTGCTGGATGTCTGACCTATCTCCCCCCTTCGGGATCAAACAAATCCATTCCCTGCTCAAGGACTGAGGAAGGGAATCCATGTTGAAAATCTTCTGGCAGGCTGAGCGGAAAGACCTGGCAATGATCTCCCACAAGTTACAAAAGAAGGCCGGAGTCAAACCATCTTTGCCAAGACACTTCTGGGTCAGGAGGGCCTTCAGGGCTTCTCAAAGCTCCTCGTCCGCCGTGAAAGGCTCCTCCAATCTCCTACACAACTCCCTCGAGACTATTGTCGGAACATAGTCCCAAACTAACTCACGGACCACAAGGCAAGCTGGAGTCACCCTTTCCGCTTGAAAGAGCTGGCTGTAGAAATCTGTGGTTAGCTTTAAAATCTCTTGTGGATCAATGTGCAAGATACCTTGCGGGTCCTGTAATCGCTGTAGTTGTGTGCCTATCAATCGAGGCCCAGTGGTCTAAAAAAACTGCTTCGTCATCCTATCCCGCTGCTGAACCTAGTGGGCCCAGGTGGAGTGGTAGGAAAACTCAGCCCGCCAAACCTCCGTGTCCTAGAGCCCAAGGCACACGCTCTCAAATCTATCACTAAGCCACTGGGATCATGGGTCCTGTTCCCTGAGCCTCTATATGGAGGCAAGGTCTCGTCGCAGTGCATGCTCGCACTCCTAAAGAGCCCTCCTCTGTCTAAGGGCGTAGACTACGACTCTTGGCTGCTCCTCTAAATCGCATCTGCCACACAAGAAGCCTAGCCCTTGCAGACTATTGACTTTGACTGCTACAAATTATGTAATAACCAGCTGAACCTCGTCATCTTACAGTAGGTCCTCTAGAATGCAGACCCCCTTTTGGGAAAGACCACGGCGAGGCTACTCTAGGTGTAATACTGTTGGAGAGTGGTCTGACATCGTGGTGCCTGCTAGAATCCCTGTAGAGCCACCTCTGAGGAGTGCCCAGTCCCCGCATAGAAGCGATCCAGCCTCTCAAGCAATCCATCATGTCACCTTTGGCCGAATGAGAAGAGAAGGCTGCCAAGAATCCTGCTGAACTCTAGCTCTCTCCACGGGTCTCTGCCGTTGTGATCGTGACGATGAACTGCTCCCAAGTGCTCAGCTCTACTGCTGGCATCTTGGAAAAGGAGGCACCCCTCTGCTTGTCCTCCCTGAACTCCAGGTTGTTGAAGTCTCCCGCAACGATCCAAGAGACAACATTTGCCAAACACTCTGTCAACCTCCTCCAAAAGGCTGGACGGTGATGCCTGCACGCCAAGGCATACACATTCAGGATTCCAATCCTAGACTCTTCCATCTTGACTCCCATCCAAACTGCCTCCCCTGGGATAAGATCACCCTGATCGTAGACCTCTCGGACCAGCGCCTGGGAGACCGAGATGCAGACCCCTCCGCTCCGTCCTACGACAGGAGACCACACCTCCGGGCCTCTCCCAGGAAGAAGGTGATGACATTGTCGGATGTTTGATGCTAAGAACATGTGCTCTTGCATCAAAAGGAAGTCCATTGCTCGCCCTACCACTGCCCTCTACAACTTCTGTCAAAGGATCAAGTATTGCGGGTTGTGAAGGCCGTGCATATTCCAACTCATGAGAACAGAGAAGCAGAATATAAGGCTCACCTGTGGATGGGTGCCTGTTCCAAAAAAACTGCCTTTTGTGACTTTGAGGGGGGTTTGGAGAGCGAGTAGTCTATGTTCGTGCGACAGCGTACCAGGGTGGACACCGGCTCTATCCAATCTTCCGTGCCCACTGCAACATGAAGGAGACGTCCACTCCGAACATCTCAGCATACTTCTGGAGTGGCCAGTAGTGTGCCGAATCAATCCTTGCCTTAGGCGGCAATCTGATAACCCTTACTATCAAACCATAAATCGGCTTCTCCCGCGTGAAGCTCAACTGGAAGTTCACTTCAGCACCATGGGTGCGCCGAAGACCTCCTTATGCATTCAGCTTCAGTAGCTAGTCTTGTGCCGTTACAAGATCCATCCACAGTACTATCCTTGCATGCAGGAGGTGCTGAAAGGAAAAAAACTGATTTTTCAAAATAAAAAAAAAAAGAGTATCCCAAGGTTGAAAAGAAAGGGTTTCAGCCTCAGAAGCCGAGGGGTACTCAACTTTCAAAGTCATATAAAGGCAAATCCCCATTCACTCCTGAATAGATAGCTGAATTTCACAGAGATGGGAAATGCTTTAGATGTGGGAAAGAGGGGCATATGGCTGCCCAGTGCCCTGAGAAGCTTTCGGAGGAGCAGAAAAAGCCACAAGTACCACCGAGGCCAATGGTGGGAGCAGTCCTAGATGTTTTGGGTAGTACCTCTGATCCAAAGGAAAAAGAGCTTTTGCTATCATGGGGAAAGATAAGAGATCAGCAAGCATTAATCCTATTTGATCTAGGGTCTACAGACAATTTCATATTGGAAGATTTAGCCCTGAGATTAGGGATTAAAACTGAAGAGCTAGGCAGAGCTCTTAATGCTGATCAAATGTTCCAGGGGAATCCAGTGCAAGCTACTCCTTTGATTGGAAAGCTTTGTGTCCATGTGCAGAGCTATGTAGATCAGGAGGACTTCTTAATCTCTCCTCTCAAGCAGCATGATGTTGTACTTGGTACACCGTGGTTCCATCGAAAGGAAGTAGCAATAGAATACCCTGAGAGGGTGTTGAGTTTTATCCATAGGGAGAAAAACCAATGTTTAGTTGCCAGGAATAAAGGGGAGACTATCCCCATTGTATCTGATGTTACATGTGGTAAAGCAATAAAGTCTGCAATTTCCCCGTACATGGTTTTTGTAAAAGAAAAAGAGAATGATATGCATGCTGAAATGAATGATGCAGACAAAGATAAATTTCAATTTCTTGTAAACTTTAAAGATTGCTTTTCCGATGCTTTGCCAGAGGAGTTACCCCCAAAGAGACTAGAAGATCATCAGATAGAGTTAATGCCTGGTAGTGAGCCACCAAATAGACCACCTTATAGAGTCAGTGCGACTCAGAGAGGAGATTATGGCTCAGGTGCAGGACTTACTGTCCAAAGGGTTGATTCAGCTCAGCTCGTCTTCTTTTTGCTCACCAGTACTTTTAGTACAGAAGAAAGATGGTTCTTTTCAAATGTGCATTGAATAAGATGACCATCAAAAATAGATTTCCGATACCACGCATAGATGATGTGCTTGGCCAGCTCAGCGGAGCAATAGTTTTCAGTAGGATAGACTTGAAGAGTGGCTATCATCAAGTCAGAATACAACCACAAGATGTGCATAAGACAGCTTTTCGCACTACATTCGGGTTGTATGAATACTTAGTGATGCCTTTTGGGTTGACAAATGCTCCAGCTACATTCAATAGAATGATGGATCGCATCTTCCAAAAGTACAGGCATTTCAGAGGTACTTTCTTTGATGATATCCTAGTCTTTTCAAAGACAGAAGAAGAGCACACGGAACATCTTGCTTTGGTATTTCAAGAACTTTGAAATCATCAGCTTTTTACCAATAGCAAGAAAAGTGAATTCTTTTTGGAAGAGATCCATTATCTGGGGCATATAATATCCAAGAATGGGATACAGATGGATCTTGCAAAGATAGTTTTTTGGGACTTTGCTCCTACTATAGGAGATTGATCACGCATTTTGCTGATATCGCAGCTCCACTACATGACCTTACTAAGAAAAATGCAGCCTTCACATGGGGAATATCACAGAAGAAAGCATTCAATACACTCAAGGAGAAGTTGACTACAGAGCCTATTCTTGTAGTCTCGGATCTTTATCAACCTTTTGATGTTGATTGCGATGCCTGTGGAGAGTGTGTCGGGGCTGCATTACATCAAAATGGACATGTAGTAGCATACGAAAGCCGAAGATTGCGTGATGCTGAAAGATATCTGGGAATCTATGAAAAAGATTTGTTGGCTATAGTTCATGCTGTGAACACATGGAAGCATTATCTTTTGGGTGCAGATTTTACTGTTAAAATAGATCACCAAAGTCTGAGATATTTTCTAACTTAGACAAAACTTTCCGAGAAGCATATGAAATGGGCAAATATGCTGTCAATGTATCATTTTCAGATTGTCCACACTCCAGGTCTTCCTTGGATCCCCAGACAGATCGTCAAAGTGAAGTAGCAAATTCTACAGCATTGGATATGCTGAAATGCTACGTGGATGACCAAGGTTCAGACTGAGAAAAGTACCTACCATTTGTAGAGTTTGCTTACAATAATATAGTACACAGCTCTACAGGGAAAGCCCCCTTTGAGGTCATCTATGGGAAGGTGATTCTACCACCTATCCTGAGGACCAAAGACGAAATATTTACAGCTGACCAGTTTGTGAGAAACCTCCAGACAGTTTACGGCCAAGTCCGGACAGCAATTGAAAGGTCTCAAGAGAAGGATAAAAGAGCTGCAGATAAGCATCGGAGACGGTTAGATCTCAAGGAAGGGGATTGGGTACTTTTAAAGTTCGAGAAAGCTAGGCTCTGCAAGTTCAAAGGCAAACAGAAAGTGTATGCAAAGTTATCTCCAAGGTACTATGGCCCTTTCAGGGTTACAGAAAGAATAAATGAGGTTCATACAGGTTAGCATTGCCAGAGCATTGGAGGATTCACAATGCATTCCATGTGAGTCTTCTAAAGAAATTTCAGGGGCCAGAGTGGCATGTTGCCAATTTGAAATGAGCTTGAAGCTCTTGTAATATTAATTCACGTTGGATTTTGTATCAAATAGCTCCATGCTGAACTCTTTGTAACAGATTCTCTCTATGCAGCTGTATTGGATGCATCAGTCAGCCTGTTCGCAGAGATGAGAGGGCTCAGAGCAGAGGGTCAGGCCGCTTTCACGCGAGACCATGGGACTATGGATCACATACTCACACTCAGGAGTGGATTGAGGAGGCCACATCACGGAAGGAGAGGGTATACTGTTGCTTTGTGGATTTCCGCAAAGCCTTTGACATAGTACCTCGAGCTCGTCTTATCGCACGCCTACAGACACTGGGATTTGATCAGGAGATCATCTGGGCAGTCATGGCACTGTATGAAAGAGTCTCAAGCCGAGTTCGTACAGGCGCAGTGTTGGTAAACTGAAAGGAAAGGAAAGAGTGGACACAAACTCAAAATACTTGCATTACTTGCATTATGGAATGAAGAAGAGTGAGGTCCTTAAGTAGGCACCTCATACATGCTCACTGACATCACTGATGACTTCAGAGCTCCACAATCATCTCCTCAATCTGCTCCTAGATTCTCTCAATCATCCTATGTGGCTCTCCACCACCTAACTGTGCTTGTGGGCACCTAACTGTGCCTCTAGCACTCACACATAGAAACCAAGGTGTGCCTGAGGCATACACCTTGAGATATCCCAACAAACCCCCCCTCAAGGGAATGCCTCAGGCTATGTCAAGGATACATCTAGTCTCATAGTTTCTCATGCCATCTCATGGTGGTCAAGGATAAATCTATGGCTAGGTTCTCATGCTAGCAAGGGTTCCCATGGGTGTAAGGTAAACAAAAGGGATACAAAAAGACCTTCCAATGGTTATCTCCCCTGCATGTACATGCACACAATGTCTGCAGGAGGTACCATGGAGCAAAACATACACATGGCCTACATCATAAGGTGACCAGAGGTGTTTACAAAACACAATAGTTTATTTCATTCATTTTGGAGGACTATCCAGGCTGAGTACCTTGACATAAAAAGAGAGATCTGGAGCATACATAGAGATGTTTTAAAATGCAAAATCTTCAAAGGATGCCTCATCTTGTGGAGGCTCATCAACTGAAAGTAGATTTGCATTTTCTGTCTTTGCTTTGGCTCTGCAAAACTTCTCATTATGGTTGTTCTTGCCACAGTGCTTGCATGGATTAATTTTGAAGCAGTCCTTTGAAAGGTGATTTGTCTTTCCACAGTGATTGCAAGAGGTATATTTGCCCTTCTGGACTTTTACAGCATAAACAGTGTCATTGCCTTTCCTGAGCTCCATATGCCTTTCTTCTTCTTGGAGAGCAGAGATAATACCTTCAAGATTAGGATTCGGAAGATTTTTCAAAGTGGTAACTATGTGATCATATTCTTCAGGCATACTCTTAAGTAACACTGCCATAGCATCATCTGGAGTAATAGGAGAGTTGATAGAAGCTAATTGAGTCATAAGACTCCGCATATAGTTGACATGAGCTGCTAAAGTAGTACCACTAGCCATCTTCAATTCAAAGAAATAGATTTTAAGTGATAGTTTAGAGATGTGAGAGCTAGCACCAAAAATCATGTCAAGCTTCTGCCAAGCTTCGGAAGGAGACTCCAAGTCAGAGATATGGTGAATATAATCATCTCCTAAAGCAAGAGCAATGATACCATATGCTTTTTCTTCTCTAGCTGGATCCCTTGCCGGTCGTGTCAGAGTGGAGGATTCTCCAGCATTGGAGGCCGTAGAAGAAGCGGTAGGAGTAGGTTTGACAAGTCCCCATAAGTTCTCCCTCATCAATGCAAATTTCACCTTCATCTGCCATGTGTGGAAGCCCTTTCCATTGAACTTCTCTAGATTCAATAGGGTAGCCATGAGAGGGTCTAACCCAGATATTGGGCAGTGTCTATCTCTCTTACAAGGCAAAAAATAACTGAAAGACTTCCAAAATATGAGCACTTGATGTAGCAAAGACTAGTGACCAATATTCAATCAATGATGCTTCTTCTTACATGCTTCATAGAAGTGGCTAAAATGAATACTTTCCAATCAAAACCAGGTCTAGCAATTCAAAACAAAACTGAAGCCACACTTGTACTGAAGTTATTGAAAGTTTCAAAAAACCAGAAATGCTAGAGTAGCATTTTATGTAGCATCATCTTCAAAAACTTGTCCAAAACTGTCAAAACTAAAAGGCTGAACTTGGAGGGCTTGTAGCTCACTCTTCAAAGCAAGGAAAAGAGGGCTTTCTGAAGCAAAAGAAAGCTCATATACCAGAGAGGGTCCAGCACAGAGGTTGGACGAAATCGTGCGCACTTTTGCCCGGGGGAGTTGCTACAGGCTGAACCTGAGTTTTGACGATTTCTCCCTCGTTACTGAACCATCCCACTTCTAGGACCCTCGAACCAAGGCTCTTCTCTTCGACTCCTTGGTCCGACCAGCCGGTATGTATGGTAGCCCTTGTTGGGGACCTGACATGTCAGAGATAGAGTGGACACGGGTGGAGCGCTTGCAGATCCTCATGCTCTCACGGATGATCCGGGGGAAACCATCTGTACCACATCACATCATTCAGACCGAGTTTGGTGCTTCTCCACTCCATATCGATGCAGCCTTTCAAACCATCACATATCTACACCGGGTTAGATCATATGGGGACTGCACATCAGGGAGACAGAGGTTGCCGTGGTTGGCTCTCAATTCCTCCATGAGGTTAGTAGCAGAGGGAGACGAGCGATGCTGGTATGCACGGACTCGCAGATGGTTTGTGAGACAAAGGTTCCACATCGATAGGATACCTCCTTTTCAGTACAGTTTAGATGCCCCTCCGGTACTCCCACCCACCATCCCGATTGGGCCACATACCAACCAGGTCATTCGAGAGGATCTCCTGCACCTACACACCTTTAGGACCTGGTTGGAGCCGAGGGAGCTTCCAGTGAAACTGAGTTTCTACAGAGATTACTGTCTTCGCATTTCGGAGGAGGGATTCATCACACCACCGGGGTACACTGAGCTTCATATGCCTCACTCACTACGGATCTCCGTCGGACAGTTTCGGGTATCATCACACCGCCTCCGCATAGAGAGCGGCAGAGCAGAGGGGATTCCTAGGGAGCATCGCTTATGCATACTGTGCGACTGTCAGGAGGTTTAGTCGGAGAAGCATTTTATTTTCAGGTGCCCAGTGTACTACAAGATCCGAGGTCGCTACCACTTCCTCTTCAGAGACGGCTCCGGGCTCCTTTCGAGATTCCTAGCCTACCCAGATTAGAGATGCCTCGCGGCCTTCATTCACGAGGGAATCCGACATAGAGAGTACTTACTCAGGCGACGGGGCTTGGTCACATCATCAGACACCTCTCAGAGCAGGATCACAGAGTTCTTCCCATCGAGTGGCATTGATCGTCCAGTCTCTAGCCACCGACGTGACAAAAACCCGGACCCGACGATCGCAGCACGACACACGAGACATCGAGGGGACACACATATCACTCTGGGGGACCTCCCGTCATTATTTAGACTCGAGATACGTCCCACGGGAGTCACGGTGGCTCTGGTCTTGCGTCGAGCCTCGTCCAAGAGACCGAGATGCACGGCACCCCTTGACAGGCACCAGCGTCCCATCACCAGCTATGCACCAGCCAGGGGGACATGACATACGGAGGATTCCGCTCCACTCCACCAATCCTTTTCTTTTCATTGTTACATCCAGATGTATTTGATTATGTATGATCAGACTTAGGATTCAGCACGGGTGATGATGCTCGTTTCAGTAGCTCCACCCTTACTCTGATTTGTATCAGGTTTTCTCTCAGTCTCATAGACCCATCGGTCGTCCGAAAAGACTAATAAAATGTATTTCTTTCTTTCTTTCTCTTCAAGAAATAAAATAGCTTGGGGGGGGTCCAGCCCGACATGTTGTCCTAGACCCTACCTGTCTGTAGAGAGAGGGAGAGAGAGAGGGAGAAAGAGAGCTCTTATGATGAGCGTGAGATTTCAGGATCACCTGGCAGAATCGTGGCCCTTGTTGCTGGGGGGGAGGGGTCTCCAACCAAGGGCTCCTGTGGCTCCTCCTCCGCAGGTGCCTCTCATCCTGCTCTCTCTCTCTCTCTCTCTCTCTCTCTCTCTCTCTCTCTCTCTCTCTCTCCCCCCCCTCCCTCTATCCCCCCCTCCCTCCCTACATCTAACCCATCGTCTGCAGTGTTTTCGAGCCAATTTACTTCGTTTCTTTTGTTTTTTTCCTACCTGGGTCCACTCTCCCTCTGAAGGTGTCACCCAGGGGGTTTGGGACTCCTGTTGCTCCTGTTTGAACAGGTGAACAGGTGCTGTTGGGCTCTGGCCTGCTGACACTGCGTGTCCTACAGGGGTGGGGGGGACCCTGACCACGAGGGCAGTTTTGATGGCCCATCTGCTTGCACAACGAAGACACTCTTCTGGTAAATTGGAGATCTCCACTCTCTGACAAAGTGTACCCCCCTTGAGGGTCTCGAGGAGGATCAACTCTGGGAGGGTCTCCGTGCTCTCAACCACCAATCTGATTCTAGGGACCTTGTCGTCTACTACCACTGAAGCTGCCAAATCTGGCAGGGACTCCAACACTGTGCCAAACGCTCTACCAATGGAGGGAAGGATGGCTCTGTATTCCTTTGGAAGCCTCGAGAAGCGGGGCGTCACTGAGAATCGGGGAATATGGTGTGTCGTGTCTATGTCCTCCCCTGTGAAGCCATCGTACCAAGGGAAAAGGTATACTAGATGCGGGCCAAGGAGGATGGGGCTCTGCTCCACAAGTATCAAGGTGATAGCAGGAGAGCTCAGCTGGATGAGGAAGACACCTCTTCCGTAGATGGTGACCTCCTGGATTTGGTCTCCTTCTAGTGTCAAGCTCGCCTGGATCCACTCTCTCACCTGTCTCCTTGTGGGAGTGAGGCCCACTATTTTGCCCACAACTACCATGTCCTAAAGTGACTGGACTGCATGTTGCACCTGTTGCTTGTTGGCTGAAGAAAGGATAACTGTAACGGCTGTGGGATTCGAGGGTGCTGCCATAGAGTTCCTCTGGCTAGACCAAGGGTCACCACCAAGATTTTCTTTCTCCAAACAAGCACAAAAACTCCCACTACGAGGAAGGAAAAAAGATACAAAAGCCACCTAGACGGTGGGCAGGGAAGCTGCCTCACCCTGAGAAAGGCTAGGGAGAGCCCTTAAAGAAAGAGGCGGGCCGGAAATGATGGGATATCTCAAGGTGTATGCCCCAGCCACACCTTGGGTTCTATATGTGTGTGTGCTAGAGGCACAGTTAGGTGCCCATAAGCACTGTTAGGTGGTGGTAGATGCCACATAGGATGATTGAGAGATTCTAGGAGCTGATTGAGGAGATGATTGAGGAGATGATTGTGGAGCTTGGTGGCTCATGTAGAGGTGCCTACATATGGACCTCACCTTTCTTCATTCCATAAGCAAGCAAGCATTCTAATTTCGTGTTCAGCTTCATGCTTTCCTTTCAGTTCTTCAACATGGTATCATAGCACTATGATCCTCCTTGAGCCCATTTGTGCCATGTCCTCTTCTTCATCTTCTTCTTCTTCTTCATCTTCCTCTCCATTTTGCCCCTTTCTGCCCAACCACTTGGAGGGCTGAGTTCTCTACCTACAAGCAACCATTCCCAGGGTCCTTCTGGCTGGAGAGACCCTTCATATGGGCGAACTTCCACATCAGAGGAATTAGATAATGTTGCCCACAAAACCGCGCAACAGTCGTCTTCTTCCTAACGCCATTTCTTGCAATGCGACTTGCTAGAGCAGCCATTCCGAAATTCCTCTGAGCCAAGCTTGCACAACAGTATGAGCTAGCCCCTGTCCACATTTGAAGGGAAATGGTCCACCAGGGAGGGAGAAACAGCCGAAAAACCAGTCGACTTTCAAGCTGCTGGCTATGGTGACGTGACGCGGCATTTCGCCTCTCTTCCTCAATGGCTCTTCTCTGGTATACCAGCTTTGTTTCTACATAGAAAGCCCTCTTTTCTTTGCTTTGAAGAGTGAGATACAAGCCCTCCAAGTTCAGGCCTCTGATTTAGACAGTTTTGACAATGTTGTGAGTTTGATGCTACATAAGATGCTACTTTAGCATTTCTGATGTTTTAAAGTGTTGAATAGCATCTGTACAACTGTAACTACAACTTTCCTTTAAGTTGCTATACCTGGATTTGCTTGTACGAGATCCTGCTAGAGAGGAGAAAACCTATGGCATTAGTGCTCTTGGCTTAGGAGATGACTATATTCATCACATTTCTGATTTGGAGTCTCCTTCTGAAGCTTGGCAGAAGCCTGATATTATTTTTTGTGCTAGCTCTCACATCTCAAAATTGTCACTTAAGATTGCTTTCTTTGAATTGAAGATGGCTAGTGGCACTCCCTTGGCTGCTCATGTTAATCACATGCGGAGTCTCATGACTCAACTTGCTTCTATCAACTCTCCAATCACTACAGATGATGCAATGGTAGTTTTGCTCAAAAGTATGCCTGAAGATTATGATCATGTTGTTACCACATTGAAAAATCTTCCTAATCCTACCCTTGAAGGTCTCATTACTGCTCTTCAAGAAGAAGAAAGGCACATGGAACTCCGGAGAGGCAATGACACAGCCTATGCCATAAAAACTCTAAGGCAAGTTTTCACCTTGCAAACATTGTGGGAAGACTAATCACCTCTCAAAAGATTGCTTCAAGATCAATCCTTGCAAACATTGTGGCAAAAACAATCACCATGAAAAGTATTGTAAGGCCAAAAAGGAAGCAACTACAAAACCAAAGACTGCCAATCTATTTTCAGTTGATGTGCCTCCACAAGATGAGGCCTCCTATGAAGATTATGCTTTCTGAACCATCTCCATATATGCTCCAGATCTCTCTTTTTATGTTGAGTCAAGGTCCTCTGCCTAGATAGTCCTCCAAAATGAATGGAATAAACTATTGTGTGCTTTGTAAACACCTCTGATCACCATATGATGTAGGCCATGTGTATGTGTTTTGCTCCATGGTACCTCCTGCAGACATTGTGTGCATGTACATGCAGGGGAGATAACCATTGGAAGGTCTTATGTATCCCTTTCGTTTACTTCACACCCTTGGGAACCCCTTGCTAGCATGAGATCCTAGCCATAGATTTATCCTTGACCACCATCAGATGGCATGAGAAACTATGAGACTAGATGTATCCTTAACATAGCCTGAGGCATTCCCTTGAGGGGGGGTTTGATGGGATATCTCAAGGTGTATGCCCCAGGCACAACTTGGGTTCTATATGTGTGTGTGCTAGAGGCACAGTTAGGTGCCCATAAGCACTGTTAGGTGGTGGTAGATGCCACATAGGATGATTGAGAGATTCTAGGAGCTGATTGAGGAGATGATTGAGATGATTGTGGAGCTTGGTGGCTCATGTAGAGGTGCCTACATATGGACCTCACCTTTCTTCATTCCATAAGCAAGCAAGCATTCTCATTTCATGTTCAGCTTCATGCTTTCCTTTCAGTTCTTCAACAGGAAAAAGGGAAAAAGAAAAAGGAGGGACAGAAAAAGGGAAAAAAGAAAAAGCTCCAAAAGAGAGTAGGTGGAGAAGGACGGAGGGGAAGCAAGATGGCGGGGGGAGATGGAGGCAAGGGAGATGGGGGGCAGATGGAGGCGGAGGAGAAGGAGGCGGGGGAGGAGGAGACTGGGAAGATAGGGGCAGGAGGGGGGGGTGGAGGCGGACGGAGGGGATGGGATGGAGAACGCAGGAGGGGGAGGAGGTGGCGGAAGGAGGAGATGGAAGCAGGTGGAGAAGGTAGTGGGAGGGAGAGATGACGGGAGGGCAGGGGAGACGGAGGCGAAGGAAGAAGGCAGGGGGCAGAGGAGGAGGTGGCAAGAGGCGGAGGAGGAGAAGGCCGGAGATGGAGAAGGAGCAAAAGGCGAAGGAGATGGAGGAAGGCAGGGGGGATGGAAGCATGAAACGGCTACGGCGAGGGAGGAGCAGCAGCAACTCGGGAGCAAGGTGCAATCGTCAGTCAAAAACTAGCCCATATGAGATGATACATGATGACATCATAGAGTTCTCCAGGACCTCCTCTTGGGGGACTTCCATGCATGGATGGGAGATCGGTATCAGATTGTTAGGAGTGAGGCACGCTACACTGAAGGCTGATGGTGGAAGTAGAGCTCACTCAAGGTTGAGACGTGCGATTCATTAAGGAGATCATTTCATGGGGGAATCCAAGGGGTATTTGAATCAATTCAATCCTGTGTGCATACATGTGGTGATGGAAGCCTAGTGAGCAACATATCATGACTGTGATGTTTTGATGAGCGAGCAACAAGGTGGACATATTTACATTTGTTATGTCGCCAACACTTTGAAACACTTTGTTTTGGTTGACGCTGGCGGATAGGGGGTACTAGTTCCAAAAGGCGAGTCTGGCACAAGGCTAATCATATTGACAAACAATTTGGCACAGATCAGTATATCTATGCATGTGTTAGATGGAGGCTATCTTTCGCTTGTGTAGGATCGTTGAATACTACTTGGCTGAAGAGTGATCGTACAAAGGGAGAGGTGCTGGAAAGAAAAACAAGTGAAGTGGCAACTTTGCAAGAAGTTTTGGATTCTAAACAATTGTCAGGATGTAGGATTTCACAGAATTCGATGCATTGGTATAGCACATTTGCAACATTTAAAAAGGGAAGAAACGACTTACCCAAGTACAAATTTTGGAATTTCCGTCAATCGTTGATGGAATCCCGTTTTTTCCTGTCCATAAACGGACGAAACTGGACGAAAATCCAGTTTGGAGAAACGACTTACCCTATTGCAAATTTGGGAATTCCCGTCAATTGTTGATGGAATCCCGTTTTTTTCTGTCGATAAACGGATGAAACTGAACAGAAATCCAGTTTGGAGGTGCTTTTGTGGGGTTGTAACCATACTTGAATGCTTGGACGTGAAATCAAAGCGATTCGGAAGTTGTACATGGACTGAATCGGACTAGGGAGCTTTCTATGCCCTTTTGAATTCAGTTTTGGTTTGTGTTAGTTCATTTTGCCTTGGAATTGAGTTACTTTGAGTTGCAATTATTCTCAAGGTTGCAGATATTCCCCTAGCATAGAAAAAGGATATTGGTATAGTGGATGTGAATTTATAGTTATGAGAGTTTGTAGTTTGGATTGTGCCTATGTACAAAAGGGAATTCCATTTTATGCAAGTCAAAGATTTCAGCTTTGGTTAGCGTGTGAAAAGAAACAAAAACAAATCAACCCAAGCAAGGGTAAACTCTTGGATTCTAGATTTGAGACTCTATGGATAAAGGAAAAGAAATTGCAATGGAAGTTGAGGAAGAAGCCTCACTAATGGATCCCGTTGAATCGAGAGTCCGGCCGACACAACAGGTGTCGAACCCTACGGCCCACACATGGTTAGGTAGGATTGCTTTGTTAAAGGTTGCCTTATATCAAATTTCGACTCAGCAATTACAGGTTGATGTAGGGCAATCCGAACTTAGAAAGATGGTTCAAAGTATATCTGCAAGACCATCCAGTGAAGATTAAGGAAAAGCTCCTATGGAACCTAAGATTAGTATGCATACGGTCGAGCCTAGGAAGGCTAAAATACCAAATATTGTCAATTATAGAGGAGAGAAGGCTTATGTTTTGGATGCCTTCAACCTCATCAAAAACAAGGATAGTTTGATGGCTGAGATGGTGGTCCTAGAATGTGACGTGGAAATGGACGGAAGTCCTAGAGCCGAGACTAGATGCAGATTCAGCTAGCCGGATCTTCTCAAAGGTCATGTTAACTCAGCTTGAGCATAACAGGTACACATTCAAAAAAATGTATCCCATACTATGTGACCATGGACCATGTGTGTGTGTGTGTCCATTGACCCGCATTTGGACTTTCCAAGTGCGATATTTTTCTGTGTTAAGACATCATGCTCGATATCTAAAATCTCTGCCTGTGTCTCCCTGGTCTTGGCATTGAAGTCCCCAATGAGTAGGACCTCTCTCTGCTGCATGTACGGTTGTACCTTTGAATGTCCTCATATAGTGCCAAGAAGGGTGAGAACTTCACCCTCTCCGTGGTGGTTTGGGAATAGTCAGATGTCTTTGAGAGGAAATGGCATGCTGCAATATACATGTCTATGGTCTGAAGTCTCCCAAGTCAGATCCACATACATGTGGCAGTCCAAATAACTGATTTGTGCGCGGAGGTAGAAGTGGAAAAAAACTGCCACTCCTCCTGGTCCTCGCACCCCCCATTTGTACAGGTCTCCAATCAATATATGGACCGCCGCATGTACCCATGTACTATGGATGGGTTCATGTGTATCAATACACACTATGAGATCTTTCCCTTGGAAAGTCTTGACAAAGTTGCCTGGTCAGGACCATAGGGTCTTGGTCCTGTTCCTGTTCAAAAAAGCAAGAGACAAAGCATTGATGCTCCTACAGGCTGCATACCTTGTTTCAATCGTGGATGATAACCTAATATCTCTTCTCCCTCACCCTTTTGATACCTTCTTTTTTATGCTCTATCTGCATTTGGGTGAGGTAGGTGTCCCCTTCAAGAAAGCCCTCTCGGTCAACATGCCTCATCTCACCTCTGCATCTTTAAACTTGACAATAATAGATTTTTCCCTTGTGGCATCCTCCCCACCCTCCATGCATTCTCCATTTGCATTTTTTCCCTCAAATCTCTTATACAAGAAGTTTCTTGCTGCATCCAAACAGCTAGATTTCTCCTCCTCCATTCCAACTAGCCTGAGATTGAGAGCCTTATTATGTCTTCTTGTATCCTCCTCAAGAATGACCCTCTGGGGTTTATGCCTAACTCCTCTCTCTGAAATATTTGGCCTCTTTTGTATATGCTTCCAGTTTGGCATGACCTTGACTTCCACTTGCTAGGGAAGCCTCTATCACCCTGGGCACTCTTCACCTGTTCTAGACTCTTTTGGAGAGCTGCATTCTCCTTCAACAAGGCATCCAATGCAATTGTGTCCTAGGTTCTGCCCCCTCCCTTTGTAATCTCTTCCCTAGTTTCCTCCAATTCCAAAATCAAGAACCTTAATTTTAGATGCTTGCTCATCTTGCTTTTATTTCAGTGCATCTTTCTACTCTTTTAGAGCATCAATTGCATCCAGCCCCCATCGAACATGACACCAGTGTCCTTAAACACCGCCAAGCCCTCTTTCACTGCTGTGGTGAAAGAAGAGGTATTATCTGGGTCCATGATTTTCTGTAAAGCATCCTCGAGCACCATCAGCATTCTAGTAGGCATTTTGTATGCACCCAAAAATTGGAGGAATGAAAGAAAGCTAATTGAGTAGCTTAAGATCACTTTCAAAAATCCACAATTCTGTCAAGTTCCACCCCCTTCTGTCGACATAATTATGTCGATGTCCTGTTTCTGCCCCATTTCCATCTGGTCTGTGCTGTAGGTTCTCTTCCCATGACACTTAAGGTTGTTAAAAAAAACAGGTTTTATCAAGCGTCCCCAACTAGTCTCACAAAATGCATCCTCTAGAACCCATGTTGTGCCAGGTGCTGTTTCATGTATCACGTTCCCATAGTCTCCCACCAGGTCATACGAAGAATACATAAATAATATCAATATCCTAAGCAAGAAAATAATAATGGGAAATCACTTCAGTAACAACAAAAGGTGGTGAGAGGGATCTAAGGGGTCTGAACAATCCAAGATGCAGGGAGGTTCAGGCCTGTCCTCTACAATTCTGAGACAACAAGTCCGGATCGCCATTTACAAAGGGGGTTTTTTAAATATGTGCATTTCTTCAATTGCTTTTGTGCATCAAAGCATGAATCTCACATACAGTCCACATCCTTAACTACTGTTTATTAGCTTATTACAATAAATATGTATATATACATCCCAAAATCTATATATCTCTCTTGTCAGGAGTGTCCGTCATCACACCAATCACATGTAAGCAGTTTAACAAGATATGAAATCAGGTAACTGGGAAAAAAATGCAAAAGCGTACCTATCGAAGGGAGTAAAGAGGAAACGAGATTACAATTACATCACCTCATAGAGAAGTTCAAGAGCATTCATTTGAGCCAGCACATCACTTGCATTATTAAGTTCTACTTCCAAACTTCTCAGGATGCCTGAATTCTTAATGCCAGAAGCTGCCTTTCGTGAATGTTGCAGCAAGAATGCTATGATGGAGAAAATGCGAATTCTAACCTGCAAAAGAGAGGGAGTCACGATTTATGTTAATGAAGGAAAGTAAACAAATTATGAAAATCAGAACTAAATCATGCAAAGAATGTCACAAACAGCCCCATTTCTATTTAGTTGTCTTGACCATAGATAAGTAGTTGTAAAGTCTCGACATTCAGGAAATCAATCATAAATGACTGCAATATTCTGTGGTCCTAAACTTCTTGAAGCCCGTTAAGAACTGTTTTGTGACAAGCTCAGAACATTCATATCGGCATCCCTAAAGAGGCCTTTAAGTCATGAGCATTTCTTAGGTGAACGAAGGGAAAAACCTAACAAATCCATAATGGACATAAAAGTATCATATAGTAATGGTGACAAGATGCTAAGTTCATCAATACAATCGTAACTTTAACCGTCAAAAGAAGAGGTATCTTGTTATTCATTCACAAGGCATCTAACCATCAGCTCCATCCAGCCACAGCATAAATCTCTCCAATCATTCATCAGAAACTAAGACCAGATGCATCCATTCACAGCACCCCATTTTGATTTTTTTCCTATAAAGCTCTTGAAACCCCCAGATTATGTTTTCATGATATACCACCACATTAACACTGTTACAACCAAAGCAGAGTTCATCACAACTCTTATGCTGGAAGCATATAGAAAATTGGGTAAATCAATCTTCTTCCATATTAACTCATTCTTATTCACATATGTAAGGAGTATGCTATTTGAGGTCATGACTATCCTTGAGCGACAATTCAGATAGCCTCAGACCAGCACATTTCTAAAATCACCAAGGACCAAGACTGACATGGCTTGCATGAAAACATTATGGTCTAGGGAGAAAACTATTCTGAATGGAAAACTGCTCACTAGATAAAAGGGCAAAGCCTTTCTCCTTAGATGAGATCTGTACTCCTTTACCATAATGAGATTCATCCATGTACTTACTTTTCCCAATCCACAAAGGTATTCTTTTTTTTTTCCCCCAAGAAAGAGACTTCTATAAGTAAAAGAAAAAACCCGCGAGAGCAAGCTCAAAGCGGAATACATCATGAAATCATGAGGATAAATAAACCCCCTCAAAATGAGGTGGAAAACAACCAAGGCTGAGGCTGAAAGTGCCACCTCAACCCTGTAGGAGTCTCAGAGAAGAAAGGAGAATCCTTCCATTCCCTGAAGAAAGAAGCCCTCCTAGCTGAGGCTGCATGGGAGTCTCCCTGCATACTCATCCATACGGCCATCAAGGTATGTATGGTGTCTGTCCAGATACTAGCCAATGTGTGCGAGGGATGAACCTGAGTTCCCTCCAATGCCTCTGTGCATCTGGCTCTACAGACATGCCAGGCTGCTATGCTCGCTAGAATCTCCCAAGAGGTATTCAGAGAGGCAAGTACGGCTGCAAAAGGAAGGTGTGGTATCACATCCAAAGAACACGACTCAACCTGATGATGTCGAATCGAAATGGCCCGAGAGGAGTCAAGTCTCTCATAAAATACCTGAGGCCCTGTAAGAGAAAGCCAAGCCACTGAGCCCCATGCCATAAAGAATGGGGAGTGGGCAAAGCGACTGAAAATCCTGGCTACCCCCATCCAAATCATCCTCGCATGTCTACAATCCCATAAGCAATGCTGAATAGTCTCCAAAGCAGAGAGGCAACAAGGGTAAGTAGGGTCGGCTCCCGAACCTAGATCTCCAAAGGTTCACTGCAATCCCACCATGGATAGAAAGCCAAAAGAAAAGAGTGATCTTTCTATTCCTGTGGAATTTCCAGAGTCTCTTCCAGAAGCACCTCTGCAAATCCGCTGTGATATCAAATGTCTCCCAATGAGGAACTCTGGAAGGTCTCCAACCCTTACTACTGAGCTGGAATCTCCTGGCATTACTGATGTGTAACGAAAGAAGGGGATGCTCTTCTCTCGATGCCCTGCGTCAATTCACTCCCACTCTCCAAGATCCCACTGCAAATACCTAATGGGAGCTCCACCGTAGAGCCAAAGCCTCCAAGATCCGATGGAAAGAAGACGGGGGTCTGGGTCGAGGAACCACTCTGAATCTGATCCCTGCACCAAAAGACCTACAACCCTGATAGGCTGAAAAGTAGACTCAAGCAAGATGTCCTCTGTGGACCTGAGCACTCTGCCACCATCATGTACACTAAAAACCAAAGCATCCTCATGTGCATCTCAAAAGGCCAAAACCTGAAGATAAACACCGCCTCTCGTAAAAGTATCTGCCCAAGTGGAGCAAGTGAGTGGCATATCATTTGTGTCTACCCAATCCGCTGGAAGGGCTGCCTCAATCTGCAAGATCCTCCCTGCACTCCCTCTGAGATGTCCTGTCAACTGAGATTTGGTCTCCTCTGGAAGCCTACGGAAAGCTTTCCATGACCCCAATGATGAGGCGGGTCCCCTCTCCCACCTGGACCACTGCATGTAGAGTGAGGCACCAAGTGGTCTGCCATGATCATCCAATATACTATCATTCCACATGATCGGTTGCCTATCAATCTCTTCACGAGAGGAAGGGGGAATCCTCCGAAGAGTGCTCCTAAAACTGGCCCATGCTTTTAGTGTAGCAACCATGAGAGGGGACGAAGGTGATCTGAGGTGTGCTGCGGTGAAAATCCACCTAATACTGCCCATCCAGTCTCCTCCTGAAGAAGGTGTGCACGTAAGTATGCTGCTAATAAAAAATGCCTTCCACGGCTCCTGCCCTGGCATAAGTCCCCGCACCACCATCTTGCAGAGTAAAGCTCTACACTGTAAATCTGGATCAATAATATTGAGACCTCCTTCCTTTGTAGGGAGGATGAGGGTCTCCCAAGCCACCCTGGCTAACGCGTCTTCTGTGCCATCAAGCCCACTCCAAAGAAAATTTCTGATTCGTCTCCTGAGCTGAGTGATGCAGTCCCTAGAACGACACCAGAATGAACAAACAAACCAGGCCGTGGCCAAGAGGACCTGGTTGACCACCACAACTCTAAAGGCAAGATCCAACTTGGCTGAGCTCCAAAAAAGGAGTTTCCTCCTGATGCTCTTCAACACGGGAGCAAACTGCTGCGTGGAAGAAATATCCAAGCCGACCTGGCAACCCAAATACCTGACTGGCACACCCCTCTGAACCCAAGTGAATCCTATGTCAAGCTCCCAAACTGGAGTGTCCTCATCACTGATCCAAAAGCCATTGGATTTATGCCAATTTATCTGCGCCCCCGCTGCCAAGCAAAATAAATCCAATGCTGTCCTGAAAGAAGTGAGCGTCTGTGGTGTGGCATCCAAGTAAACTGATGTGTCATCTGCCAACTCACTGTCAAGTAGCTCCTCTTCCCTTCTGATGGGAAGACTCAGCCCAAAGATGTCAGCTTGAGATCTAACATAGATACTCATAGCTTCAACCACAAACAAAAAAAGAAAAGGAGCAAGGGGGCATCCCTGACGGACTGATCTGGAAATCTGAAATCTCTCACCCCTTACCCCACCAATAAGTACTTGGCTGTGGGCTGATCTGTACAAAGAGGAAACACCTCTGATCCAAGCATTAGTAAAGCCAAAAAACCCCAATCTACTATGTCATAAGCTTTCTCAAAATCCAAGAGTAGAATGGCTAGATTTTGGCCGCTCTGCATGGTCCACTCTGAAGCTTCCCAAAAAGAGAAAATGTTATAAAAAATGCTTCTGCCATGCACAAATCCCGTCTGAGTGTCATGAGTAAGATCTGGGAGAAGGGGCTGCAATCGGAGGCTGATTGCCTTGGCCAGAATCTTGTAACATGTTCCCAAAAGTGTGATAGGCCTCCACTGGGACACTAAATTTCTGCAACCTCCTTTCGGGATAAGGTGGACGAGACCATCTGTGAGCGACCCGGGCATCTCGCCAGAGTCCCAAATGCCCTGCAGGGCTGATGTAATGTAGTCACCAATCATATCCCAAAATGCAATGAAAAAAGAAGGGGTGAGGCCACCCTTGTGAAGGGTTGAAAGTGCAGTCCTGAACTCTGTGTTGGTGAAAGGTGCATCAAGCAAAACATGCATATCCGGTTTCACCAACAAAGGGATGCTCTGCCAAATAACATGTCTAGCATCCTCTCTATCCTATGAGTCAGCCCTTGCTGCAACAAGGCGCTCCTGAATCCAAGCATTTGAAGGCCGTTTCTGCTCTTCCCTCTGCAAAGCTGCCAACTACTGGCGAACACCGATCTCACGTCTGAGAATATTTCGTCTCCTAGTACAAGCAACTAAGTGGAAGAAGTGGCTAATACCAGAAAGGGCAGCAGCTACATGTGATGGAGATGGCTGCCCATCCTAGACATAAGAAACCCATATCTGCAGGGCTGCCTCTGTAAGGTCCTCCTCTGTGTACAAGGCATCTGGAATCCTAATGCTGGCAGACCGGCCTCTCAAGTGAGGCTCTGAGATACCCAGCACAACAGGAAAGTGGTCTGAAGTGGAAACCCCAGCAGCAACACATACCGATCCACCTCTATCTACTGCCCAATCATCTACATAGAATCTGTCAATGCGTGCATGAATAGGCATCTGGTGCCTCCTGTTCGACCAAGAGAACAGGAGGGACTATGGATGAATAAGAAAGGAATCGTTCATCCAAGTATCTCTCCCACAGTAGTGAAAAAGAAAGGCATCCCAAGCTGCTCTCTCCAAAGAGTGGAGTCCTTCTTCTCTATCCCCTTTTTTGTCTAACGGTAACTCAACCATGTTATAGTCACCTCCAATCACCCATGAATCCGCAATGGGGCCCAGGAGAGCAAATCCTTTCACATAACGACATGTTCCCCTCTAATGTTGGAGACATACAGGTTAAGGAAACCAACCTTACGCCCTCCAATGAGGAGAATAGTCCACTAAGCCCTTGATGGGATAATGACTCCGTGTCCAATAACTAAGGGGAGAACCGACTGTGAAACTGAAATAGAAGTGCCTCCCCTAGTGCCCAAGGCAAGCGACCAACATGTATGACCAGAAAGCAACTTGCTTGACTTGGCACAATCTCTAGAATCCAGTTTGTGCTCCTGAATAAATAATATATCAATGGAACCCCCAATAACACCTAGATGAAGCTGATCCCAGATCAGCTGTCTGCGGCGGCGATGAGGTAAGCCGCCTAGGCCCTGTATGTTCCAGCTAACAATCCTCATCGACGGGAGGATGTAGAGTGGAACACCTTACCCGACCTAGTGGCGGAAACAAACCCCTCAACAGGGGGAGACCTCCTGCTTGAGGAGCGAGGAATGGAACCAAGTGGTGAAAAATCAACAGGGGAAAGAACCCGGCCACCTGACGCCCGGTCAACAGGAAACCCAATCACTCGCTCACCAAAAGTAGAGGGCACAAACTCCTCCTTTAGGAAATCTGATGCATCTGCCAGAGCTGAAAATGAATTCCTGTGAATCACGCCAGACACCGGAGTGTGAAGAATAACTTCTGAGGGAAGAGGATCAATAGTGTAAACCATCCCCTCCCCCCTATCCAAGGGAGGAAGTGAGGACTGCTCTAGACGATCCTGTGTCTGCACGGCCACAAAGACCTCTACTGCCTCGGGGAGAGTGTCTGGCACCGCTGGTTCTAGGGGAGAAATTGCAACCGGAGAGGAGGTCGAAGCTGAATTGTTTCAGACTGTGTAAGGTGAGACTGGAGGGACAGCCTAAGGTAAAACAGAGTCCACTAGTGTATCCTCGTGAACTGCAGGTGGAATCTGCACACGAACCGGAACCCACTTGTATACGGCAGGTGCCTCTGCAGGTCGGGAGGCATCAGAGGTAGAAGGTGGCGGTACCAAAGGAGCGCTCAGTCGATGAGGAGCACTCTAGTGAGCTGTACCACCACTCTGAGGAGGATCGCCCTGTCGAGGTTGAGGAGCAGGTGCTGGACCTGTACCACCCCCCTATCGAAGTCGTGGGACGTTAGCTGTAGCAGAGGGCTTCTTGGGCCTTTTCTTCTTCCTGGGGCAATCCCTGGCAAAGTGTCCAATGGTCCTGCAAATCCTACATTGGTCCTACCTGCCTGCAATCTCTACTCTCTGGCGAAAAAAGGAACCATCAAGGCGCTAGATCAAAACATGGTCCAGCGTGAGATTGGGATCCTTACGAAGGACCCTAACTCTAGGTACCCCATCAGCCTTAGTTGCCTCTGCTGCAGTCAACGGCAACCCATGGAGGGATGGGATCTCAGCAACCGCGCAGAAATGCTTCCCAATAACAGAAAGGATTCAATGGTCAACCTGGGGAAGCCCGAGAAATTTGATGAAGAGCAAAAAGATTTTCTTATCTGCCTCCACTGGGTCAAAACCAATATCGAAGGCGTCAAAGAAGATCTTCTATGTCCCAATTATAAAAATTCAGCTTTGAGCACGGTGCTCGTAGCCTCTGGAGTGTCAAAAACAACCTAGAAAAAACCTCGTCCCAGAAGATGAACATCTAAAAGGCGTGGAGTGAGGTCTGGGGGGAGAGCCGCAAGCATCCAATCTCTGGCTTGGGATCTAGAAGGGTGAGAACCGAAGATGCGTGCGAGTAACGTTGTAGAGCATTCAATCTCTATGTCCTTGAGCTGTTGCAACTCGTCTTCAGAAAAAGTAATGGTTTTCGCGGCCGGTGGAGGTGGAGTAGGATTGGCTGACGGAATATCCATCGCCAATCGAGGTGAGGAGGCTGATTTGAACACCTTTGAAGCTCCGTCCGCTCCAAAAATCGCTGCGGGAGAAGGAAAGAAGGGGAGATAGGAAGGGGGGACAAGGAGGAGATCAGAGAGCTTAGGAGAGGAGAGGGCTGAGTCAGGGGTAGAAGCGAAGGGGGGAGAGGAGATCAAGGAGAGGCGGGGGTATAGGGAGTGGGGAAAGGGGGGGGGCGGGGGGGGGAGGCGTAGGAGAAGGGGGCCGGGTAGAGGCAAAGGGAAGGGAAATGAGGGGTAAGGACGAGGTAGAGGGCGGGGAAGAGGGGAGGAAGGGAGCGGGGTAGAAGGCGGGGGTAGGGAGCGGGGAGGGGGCGGGGTAGAAGGAGAGGAGGGAGCGGGGGTAGGAGGCGAGGAAGGGAGTGGGGGGTAGAAGGCGAGGCAGGGGGTAGAGAGGAGCGGCTGAAGGGGAGGGGGCGGGCTGAGAGGGAGAGGAGAGGGAGCGGAAGGAGAGGCAAGGAGGAGGCGGGCTGAGAGGCAGGGAGGGCGCGGGCTGAGAGGGAGAGGAGAGGGAGCGGGGTGAGAGGGTAGGGGGCGGGCTGAGAGGGAGAGGAGGAGGGAGCGAGGGGCTGAGGGAGGGGGAGGGGGAGGAGGAGGGGCTGAGGGCGAGGGAGAGAGGGAGGGAGGGGCTGAGGGAGAGGGGGCAGCAAGGGAGCGGGGAGGAGCAGCAGCTCCTAACTCTTCCTTCAATATTGTATTGAGAATTTGATAGAGCAGTTTTGGCTCTTGCCTGCAGCCTTCCTATCCCTTGTCAAAACTCCCTGATTAGATCGTACTTCTTTTGTTGCAACAAACAATTTAAACTCTTACAATATCTCTTGACTACTATTAGTATCAAGTCTTTCTAATCACACACACTAGGAATCCATTGGTGTCACTTTGCTCCTGCAGACTCAATTTGGACAAGACTTTGGTGCTCCCTACTAGAAGAGGGAGGTTTCCATGTTCTCTGGCTCTTCCAGCATGGTGGAGACAAACAATCCAAGCAGATCCAAGTGCCCGAGATGCCTTTCGGCCTTGGAGTCTGTTCGAGATTGTATTTAGTGATGCAGAGGCCAAATGGATCTGGTAGGGCATTACACCCTTGCTCAGCAGGATGACAGTAGGCACCTTCTACATCACTTGGGGATTTGTGGCTCGCCTCACAAAGTCTGACCCACAAATCGTTATGATGGAGCAAGTTCAGACAAGGCTTTTCTCATAGCTAAGGGGATCCACCTTATTAGTTTAAACACAGTGCATGATTAAATATAAATATCTGAAGTTCCCCATTATTACAACAGGTGAATAGAAAATCTGCAATATCCTTTGACTAATAAAATGAAGTCCATCTAAACAAAAACAAAAAATTTATTAGAACTCACCAATGACGATCCATGTGATGCCAATTCCTGTAAATGCCCTGCTGCAGCTCCTTTTTGTAGGAATAAAAGGTCCTTCACCATCCATTTTCCAAAATTTGTTAAAATCCAAGCAAAACCAAAGGTAACAAGATGAATTTCATTCATGTGGCCTGCGGGGGGGGGGGGGAGAGAGAGAGAGAGAGAGAGAGAGAGAGGCAGAGAGGCAGGAAGGAGAAGAAGAGAGAGAGAGAGGGGGGGGGGGGGGCTTGCGGCGAGAGAGAGAGAGAGAGAGAGAGAGAGAGAGAGAAGGAGAAGAGAAAGGGATAGGAAGAAGAAGGAGAAGAGAAAGGGGAGAGGGGAGAGAGAAGAAGAAGGGGAGAGGGGAAAGAGAGGAGAGAGAGAGAGAGAGAGAGAGAGAGAGAGAGAGAGAGAGGGGGGGGGGGGAGAGGGTAACACGAAATCACTAAATGCATGCATTGAAAGCCCCTTACAAGGAGGATACTTGGACCAATCACAAAAGAAATGTCTAAAAATACCTATTTTTCGTTTCTTATCACAGATCTTCACTAAGGCCTTCCTATGGAAGGCCAAAAATCAGAAGCAATTCAAATACACTTTCAAAACATTAAGTAATGGTCGAAATACTTGATTGAAGAATCAAGTTAATAGAAATTAAAGAAAGAACCCGCAAAAAACTGAGAGACAAGTGAAAGGGAACCATTAGTGTTATGAACCGATTGTCCAAACAAATGGAAAATATGTATCTAATTGAGTGCTGCTGAAACCAGAAATCGCATAATCACGAAAAGAGGATTACACCAGATTGCCCCTCCAAAATCAGGGGAGATCACCCTCATGTGATATGGGTTGCTATGTTGATGCCTACATGCAGGTTGTATGAGAGAAAAGTGTATGCATGCATGCAAGGTGGTTGAAAAACAATGCATGTTGACACATGAAGAGGGATACCCCTTCATTTGTGACTCTATAGTTCACAGAAGGACCACCTTCGCATTTAACTCTACCCTTAGCCTATGACTAACAGACCTCGTTAATGCATTCTGATGTACTTTTCCCTGTCTTACATCCCCTAGGACCTAGGCACGTGACTGTAGGGAAAAAAGGAGAGGACGACATGAGCTTGCAAAACACCCTATCGGAAGCACGTTAATCGCCAAATTGCAAATTCCTTTCGTGCATAGTAAGAATGCGCATTGTGATCGCCAATGTGTAGCGTCATAACACAGCACAGACGCTATGGGAAAATAGGAATGAACAACTATGCAACATCTACTGAAGAAATACAGAGAACACAATAAGAGGATCACAACACTGCATAACTCTGTATTCTTGGAGAAAGAGCTCTCACAACATATGGAAACAACAAAGACGGAATGCTAGTAGTAGCATACGTACAAGAACCGACTGTCGGTTAGAGACCATTGAAGACTCAAACCGCTTGGAGGACTGAACCGCCAACTGTTGCGGCTAACCTACCAGCGCACAGCATATGCACATGTGCCTCAGCAGATGAAAGGTAAATTGGATGATAAGGCAGTGAAGTGCATTTTTGTTGGCTATAGCAGTGGAAGTCAGAATTATTGTCTATACAATCATCATACTCAGAGGATTCTAGTGTTGTTTCTGCAGAAAACTTAGATCAGTCCTTGACTAAGTTTGAAAGACAGCTGCACACAGGTTCACTGGAGTATTTGAAGGGTTGTTCCCACTAAATACTGATAGCAGATTGGAGCATCCAGCAGAGAATCAGTATTTGCAGCCTGCACAACAGACTTTGGATGGATTGGACATCAAAAAAGTCTTTCTGAATAGGACTCGCATGAGGAGGTCTATGTGAGTTAGTGTAATGAGTTCTTTTTTCAAGGAAATGACTTCTATTAAGTATGAAAAAAACCCTCAACAGCAAAGCTCAATGCAGGAGTACATCATGCAAGCATTAAAACAACACCCTAGAAGGGGCCAATAAAAAACTCCTCACAACAAACAAGAAATAAACCAAGGCTCAACAGGCTGAAAGTGCCATCTCAACCCTGCAGTGGACTCCGAGAGAAAAGGGGAGCCCCTCTATTCCCTAAAGAATGTAGCCCTCCTAGCAGAAGCTGCTCGTGAGGTCCCTGCATGTTCGTCCAAATGGCCATCAGCGTATGAATAGTATGTGTTCAAATAATGGCCAAAGTGTGAAAAGGGTGGACTTGGATCCATCCAAGACCTCTGTGCATCTGGCTCTCTAGATATGCCATGCTGAAATACTCGCCAGTATCTCCCAAGAAGCAGCCATGGATGATGTCCAGGCCTGAATTGTAAGAAGAGAACGCCATCTAGAGAGCACGACTCAACTAAATGTCGTTGTATCGAGAGAGCCCAAGAAGAGTCATGTCTCTCATAAAAGACCTGAGGCCCTGAAAGAGAGAAAGAACGAGAAAGAAAGAAAGATATATTAACGTCTTCAGAAGCCCTCGTGGGACTATGAGACAAAGCACACACACCAAAAGGGTAAACACAAAACATCAGTTATAGACTGAGAGTCTCTTGAGAGTGCATAAAACCACTTCCAAAGTTATTATAGATAAGCTACCTGATACTAGGTGAGATATTACATCAGTTTGAGACTAAGAGTCCTTGGGTTTGGATATAAAATCTTTGATAAGTGTTTTTCCGTCTCTGTAGACAGCCCATTTCCCTTCTTTGCGAGCATCCTTCACTTTGTTCAATTCTATGGACTTCATCTTGAGCTGAATCGGGGTGAGTTCCTCTGATATCCATACCTTGGTGCCTCTCAACTTATTTGTTTGCATGAGAATCTTGATTCTTGCTTTCTTGTCATTGAGTACCACTTTAGTTTGTGTCCCAATAGGAGCCACAATGGCTATATCCTTTAGGTCCCATTCAATCTAAGGGGTTGCTGCTATGATATTGTCAATTTTTTCTACTAGGCTCCATTCATGCCAATCTTCAGGTAATCGTCCAATGCGTAGACATCGAGCATTGGCCACCCTCTTTTCTTGTTCTTGCACCTCTCCATATATTTCACTTTTGTTGATTTTGCTGCCCATTGTTGCTGAGATTTTCTCTTTGATCGATTTGACCTCATTAGTAACCATGTCATGGACTTTGGTTCTCCATCTCCTTCACTTTCTTCCCAAGAGCTGCAACCATAAGTCTAAGCTTCCTTACTTCCTACTATAGAAAATATATATGCTCCTATGTGTCTGAGCCTACCCTCCGCTTGTAATGCAGTGTGTTGCTGCTGCTGATGCGAGCTAGTACTAGGGGCTGCTAGGCAAGAGCGGGAGAGGAGACAGGAGGAGCCGGGGAGCTAACGCTAGCTACGCGCTAGGCGGGAGGGGAGGCGCAGGCGCAGGTGCAGGCAGGTGACGGCGGCGAGAGGAGCTAGGCGGAGAGGGAGAGCCAAGCTACCGAGCCCCAAGTCATAAAGAAAGGGAATGGAGGAAACATACTAAAAATCCTAGACATTCCCTTCCAAATGATCCTTGCTTGTCTCCAATCCCTTAGACAATGCTAAATAGACTCCACAGTAGAATGGCATCGAGGACAAGTAGAGTCTGCCCCGAACCTAGATCTCCAAAGATTCACTGCTATCTCTCCATGAATAGAATGCCAAAAGAAAAGGGTGACTTTCTATTCCTGAGGGATTTCCCCAGGTTCCTCCAAAAAACTTTCTGCAAATCAGCAAAAATCTGAAAATTCTCCCATCCCAATGAGGAGCTCTGGAGGGCCTCCAGCCTCTACAACTAATTTGAAATCTCCTAGCATTACTGACTGTGTAATGAAAGAAAGGAATGCTATTCTCTCGATGCCCTGCATCAATCCACTCCCACTCTCCAAGATCCCATTGTAGAAGCTTTATGGGAACTCCTCCGTATAGCCAAATCCTCCATGGGCCCCAAGAGAGAAGAAGTGGGTCTAGGTCTAGGTACCATTGGGAATCCGAGCCATGCTCTATATAATCTAAAATCCTGACAGGCTGAAAGAATCTCCAAATAGAATATCATAAGTCAATCTGGACAGCTTGCCTCCTACCTGAACATCAAAGATCAAGGCATCCTCATCTGACTGTCGTAGTGCTATAGCCTGTACTGGAATACTTATCCCCGGTGAAAGTCCCCATCCAAGTAGAGCAAGAATCAGGCATGTCATCTATGTCAACCCAATCCATGGGTATGGCTGCAACAATTTGCTGAATTCTCCCTGCAATTCCTCTGAGGTGACCTACAAATTGTACTTTACGATCCTCTGGAAGTTTTGTGAAAGCTTTCCAGGATACCACAGAAGAGGCAGGGCCTCTCTCCCATCTAGACCACTACATATAATGAGAAGTGCCAAGTGGTCTATTACACTCATCAAGTACGCTATCATTTCACATGATGGGTTGTCTATCAATCTCTTCCAGAGAGAAGGGGGGGATTCTTCAAAGAGTACTCCTGGAGTGGCCCAAGCTTTCAGGATAGTAGCCATAAGAGGAGAAGAGGGAGACATGAGATAGGCTGAGAAAAAGATCCATCTAGTCTCCACGCAAGGAAGGGCATACAAGATCCTATGCAGCAAATAAAGAAAATTTTCCATGGCTCTTGCTCAGGCATAAGTCCCCTTACCACAATCTTGCAAAGCAAGGCCCTGCGCTACAAGCCTGTTGGAGATAAGTGCACACTAAGTGTACTATTTCCTAGTCTAAGTCTAAGTCTAGTCTTTATGTCTTGAGTGTGTGCCATGTGGCACTTCTACAATTATCCCATAAACACTCTTGCATTATGTCTTGTACTTTGGCCCATATATTCAATGGGTCACATCATTCTAATCTATCTGTCTAGCTTGTGTCTTGTCTACACTCTTCTCAAGGTATTTCTTATCTTTCAGTCTTGTCATCTCATTTCCATTTCCAGTTTCTAGTTCTAGTTCTTTTTCATATTCCAACATGGTATCAGAGCCAGCTTGATCCCTCTTCTCCACCCTCAGTCTGCTGTAGCCATAGCTGCCCCTTCTCAGATTTCTCCCCCGCTCAGCTGGTCGCCATCTTCCTCTTCTTCCCGTCTTCTCCACGCCGTACTTCGCTGCCGCTGTAAAACTGCCCGCCATCTCTCTTCCCGATCTGCGCGTCTTTCAGATCTGTTGCGCAGTTCCAGATCTGCACGCCATTGCGCTGCCAGATCTGTTGCGCAGTTCCAGATCTGCACGTCAGATCTGCGCAGATCTGGCGCTGCTTCCGCTCCTGCTGTCGCTCAGCCAGATCTGAGCGCCACGCAGCATCTATCTCTCCTCTCCGTACGACCGCCGCTGTACGCCGCCGTACTTCGTTCGTCTTCGTCCGTACGCCGTCTTCGTCAGCATCCGTACAGTCCGTACGACTGTACGGAATCTGTACCTGCACCCGTTGTCTGCAGATCTGGCCTCTACTGCTGCAGATCTGTCTGCCATTTCTGCCCTGATTTCTGAGCTGAAGGAGCTGCCCACGACTTTTTGAAGCTGCTGCCCGTACCTTTTCCGTTCGAAATAAAGGAGGAGCTGAAGTTTTTTTTTTTTAATCTCTGCCCAACCTGCATTCAGTTCTGCATTCAGTTCTTACTAAGGTACTGTACATTGTCTCTTTCAGTTTGCTGAGCAGTCTTTGTTAATCCTCATATCTGCAAACTGCTGGTTCCTCCTGCTTCGATGGGCTGTCATATGCTATGGCCCTGACAAAGTGGTGAGAGAACTGGCTTCTAGGATCTCTTCTTCTCATTTATTTCTACAATATTGTAAGGGAATAGACACTGCCCTTGCATCCTAGCAAGAGGTAAGACCTTCCCACATGGCATCCTCCTCTCATTCTCTCATGTCTATCGACAAATTCAATGGGTCCAATTTTCATACTTGGCAGATCAAACTCAAGTGCCATCTTATGAAAGAAGGCCTTTGGGACATTGTTCACCGTGATGCCCCCGAAGGTCCATCTGAGCAAATTGTTACTGCCAAGAACGACAAAGCCTATGCTATCATATTGCTTGGCCTTGGAGATGATTACATTCATCACATCTCCGACATACAGTCAGCTCCTCAAGCATGGATCACTCTGGATACTCTTTTTGGAGCCCGATCTAAAAACTCTAAAATTGCACTTATGATCTCACTCTTTGATCTACATATGCAGGAAGGAGCTACTATAGCCTCTCATGTTAATTATCTTCGCAGTCTTATGGTTCAGCTTGCGTCAGTCAAGTCTCCCATCTCCGAAGATATTGCTATTGCCGTGCTTCTCAAAAGCTTACCTGACTCCTATGCTACTCTTGTCACTACCTTCAAGTATCATAATAATCCTTCTCTTGAGGGTATCATCAATGCTCTCCAAGAGGAAGAAAGAACTCAACAACGCAAGGTAACTGACACTGCCTTTTTAGCAAAGAAAGGCAGTTCTAAGGTAAGAAAGCCTTGCACCCATTGTGGGAAGACTAATCATCTGGAGAAGGACTGTTTCAAGGCTCATCCATGCACCATTTGTGGCCGTGATAATCACCGGGAGAGGGATTGCTATTCCAAAACCTCTACATCAGCTCCTGGATCTACCTCAGCCCATGTTGCTGCAACATCTCCATCAGCTGATCCTGCTGTTCCTTCCTTACATGATGAAAAATGGGCTTTCTGATTACTTCTATGTCTTGTCTACCACCTTGACCACCGATGATGTAGGTCAAGAGGTTCTAGTGTCTTGGTCTTTCTATTGGTCTACAGTCAGTCTTCTGTCTATCTAGTCTTGTCTGTCTGTCTATTTGTCTATCAATCTGACTATGTTTTAAGATCCATCTTGTCCCTACCCTTGTGGACCCATATGAGGATATCACTTGAGGAGGGGTGTCTCAGGATCTTTTGTCTGTCATGTCTTCTATCTTGTCTCTCAGTCTATCATTCTTTATGTCTGTCCTCTAGTCTTGTCTTTCTTACTCCTAGTGTCCACTTAAGGAGGGTGTTGGAGATAAGTGCACACTAAGTGTACTATTTCCTAGTCTAAGTCTAAGTCTAGTCTTTATGTCTTGAGTGTGTGCCATGTGGCACTTCTACAATTATCCCATAAACACTCTTGCATTATGTCTTGTACTTTGGCCCATATATTCAATGGGTCACATCATTCTAATCTATCTGTCTAGCTTGTGTCTTGTCTACACTCTTCTCAAGGTATTTCTTATCTTTCAGTCTTGTCATCTCATTTCCATTTCCAGTTTCTAGTTCTAGTTCTTTTTCATATTCCAACAAAGCCTGGATCTATGATATTGTGATCCCCTTCCCTCGTGGGAAAGATCAAGGCCTCCCAAGCCACCCTAGCTAAAGCATCTACTTTACCATCTACTCTATTCCATAGAAAAATCCTTCTGGACTCTTAAGCTGAGTGATGCAATCCCTATAGTGGCACCAATAAGAGCAAACAAACCATGTTGTCGCCAACAGAACTTGGCTGACAACCACCACCCTGGAAGCACGATCAAGTTTGGTTGAACTCCAAAAGAGGATCTTTCTCTTGATACTCTCGAAAATGGGAGCAAATTTCTGTGATGGAGAGATATCCATACCGACCTAGCATCCCAAATATATGACAATGACATCCAAGTGAAACCAATATCAACTCCCAATCTCGAGTGTCCTTGTCACTAATCCAAAAGCTATTGGATTTGTTCCACTTAATGTGTGTACCTGTTCCGGTACAAAAAAATTCCAAGGCTGCCTTCAAAGAAGAGGGTCTGAGGAATGGCATCCAAGAAAACTGCAGTGTCATCTGCCGACTCACTATCTATGAGCTCTTCCTCCTGTCTCAGGGAAAGTCTCAGCCCCAAAAGAAAGATACTCAGAGCTCTCAACAAACAAAAAGAGAAAGGGAGCCAGAGGGCATCCCTAACGGACTATCTGGAAATCTGAAATCTCTCTTCCCTCACTCCTCTAATGAGCACATGACTGTAGGCTTATCTGTACAAGGTGGGACTGCACATTTCAGCCGAGCCTAAGATTTAGAGATGATCGAGGTTGGGTCACCCCGACTACAGAAGCTTGGTTAAAATGCACAAAACATGGTGGTTGCTCTCCCACCCATGCATGCACCGGTTAAACATGTTTGTGAGGGATGCTTGTTGAGACCCCAATTCACTCTTATTGTCCAATGAGATTTTTACTGGCCGTATACCCTGGTGGTATGGGACACTCAGGTATGTTACATATAAGATTCTCTGATGTGGTAGTATTAACCAACGTGAAGCAGTACCCAAGGGGCAGTAGGGTAAAGCACAAGTAGAATGAATTGAATTAGGGGAAAGGACACTTTACAAGGACTGACTAAGTTTTCTTTACCCTGAGAGAAGCATTGAGTTCAAGCAGGGAGCTCCATAGTTTAGACACGATCTCACGGGGGTTACCGCATCTATTCTGATAATGGTCTGTCAATGCCTTGATTGGGACATGGTGTTTCAAGATTAGGGATCTTAAGTACGAGATGTTCCTGTGAGAGGAGTGGTTTTATTGTGCACAAGTTTTATACAGGATATCCAATAGTGGATCTTATCTTGACAGATCTCGGATTGAATATTTCTGTAATCTCTAGATCACATAGGCTGTTATTCCTATGATAGTTGACTATATGCATGTCCAGAACGTTACCATTGACTGAATATAGCCAATTGAAATTTATTGATTATCCACAAGTATGGGCAATCAGAGGATGGATCATGGGACCATATCTTTGGTTAAGATTTTGCCCATTAATAGTTACATGAAGATTCTTCCATCACGAATCAAGAACTTATGGTATGCCGTTTTTCTTGCTTGTTCTCTCCTGGTGTTCCAGATTGGACAAAGCTTATTTTTCATAGGCTGAGAGAATGCTTCCTTTGAAGCAGGATACTTGGAAAGATGGATACTTGATAGTTCCCTGAATCCTGATTTTGATGGGAAGTCTGTGATGAATTTCAACCCAAGACTTTGAATTAAAAGGGTATTCAGTTGCTGGATTTTCTTTATCAATACCAAGTAATTCAGTAATTAGGGTTGATAGAAATATTGTGTCTTAGGTACAATTGCAACCCAATATTTTGGCGTCAAGGGGTTCAATCAATGGGGCTGTCAGAACAATTATCCCTTAATATCAACCCAAGACTTGAGTTCAAGGGTATTCAGCATGATGAAAAATTTTTGTGAATACTAAGGCAGAATTCAACAGATGGGGTTGACAGAATCATTATCCTCTAGGTACAAAGATTTTTACCATTTCCAAGTCTGGATATGGGTGCAACAAGCTAGCTTGTGGCTTCAAGAGTTACTTGTAACCTTGTTCAGGTTGAGCGATTTGTCGTTATTTTCCATGAATTAGTCATCGAAGCTTGCGGCTTTCGTATTAGCTTCTCTTTGATTGCAATCTCATGGACAAGATACCATATTCAATCTGATAGTCTGAGTTTGGTTGGTGACATTGACTACCCTTCAAGGGAGTTTTTGAGCTTTCTTCTGAACGGGGGCAGGGGGGTTGTGCTGTTTGTGCACGGTGATGGTGGAGTGTACTAGTGCTCTAGCTGTTTTCCCAATTGATGGCACACTTGTGCTCTGATATCGTGTTAGAAAATAAGGAGGCCTGCAAGACTGCAGTACCCTCCACGATCATAGGTAGCATTACAATGCACACACTAATATGGAATTGCTGCAATCAATGCCAGCCAATGTTTTAAAGACACATGCACGGAACTTGCACAACATAAGGCTGCCAACTCAACCCTAGCTGACAGCGTGAGGAGGGAGGTGTGAGGGAGAAGCCACCTGGTGGCTTCTCACCTTCAACCTCCTGCTATGTAGCACTTATACCGTGTGCCCAATCAGAATGCACAAACACACATGCATAGATGCAATATAACACCTAACTGCTTGCCCTACAAAACAATATGTGAAGTGGTGAGTGCATGCATGTGTGATACATGGCAAAGCTACCTAGGTTAGACTATAGGATGGTACCATGTGGCACACATCCTGTCATCCATGGTGGATGCACTTGGGGATAGGCAGCCTTAAAAATCTAACCACAACCAATGACATGATGTCATGGGTGGTCCTCCAAGGACTAACTATTACTCTTAGAGCCATCAAATAATCCTAACCACTAAATCCCCCAAGGGTTAACCAATGAATTAATCCATAGCTCATCACTCAATTTTCCAGTCGAGGAGAAACATAGGAGAGGTCTCTGCTCAACGACACACGCTTTTGTAGTATGGATTCTCTTGCTTTACCTATGTCTACACTGTCTCAGTTGTAGTGATAAAACACAGTAGGACATATTCTAAAAGAATAGAAATCCTCAATGCCTTCCACATCATATCCATGTCTTGTAAAAGAACCACAAATCATTACCTATCTTCAGTGTGCTTTGTTAATGAAAGGCCCTGCTGTTTCTACCAGCTCCATTGTGTTTATTTAAAGATTTAGGGGAAGCAACCGTCAAAGTAAACAGCAGGCTAACCAGGATGTGATTTCCACCTCCTCCACACGGAATATAAATAATGCAACTCAAAAATACCATAATTAGAAAGGACAGGCCACATTGTCTAATTGGACTTACATTACCAAGTGAAGTCTTTGCAAGGTTTCCCACAGCACCTGCTGCAGCGCTCGCTACAGCTTCATTCCTGTCATGCAAAAAAGGTTTGAATAGAAGCAAACTACATGAATCCATAGCTTTTCACAAGTTCCTGAGAAACGGAGAAACGAACAAGTAAGAGCCCTTATCATCTAAGAATATGAAGAATATAGTAATGCAGATATAAACACACCTTACAATGTCATTAACTCGCCTCTAAGATGAACAATGTAAGTTAAGCACAGAATACTAAAATCTCTTGGTTGTTCATGAAAACGTGATTCTAACAGCACAAAGATTACATATTGACCACACCTAAAGTGAAGAAATCCTAAAAGCCATATGGGGAAGGTCGAGTACAGCCTTAAAGACCTATGGGGAAGGCGAGTGCAGAAAGGACTCTACGGATCGCTATCTGGGAAACTTGGACACCTTGTGACTTGAGAAATAGAATAAATACATATCTGAATTCAAAGCTTGAGCTTTAGGAAGTTCTATCTTATGATCCACACTCTGTTGTGGAGGTTAACCAAAAGGCAATTCATCTCAAAATACATCTGAGAATTTAAATAATAGTTCTTGAAGAATTCAAGATCCTCGAAATCCACTAAGGATTCGCTCCTAGAATTCAAAGGAACTTCAGTACGATTCCGCGGCTTTCGCAACAGTTACACCCTGGATTAAATCCATAACCTTTGCTAGTCCATCAATAAATCCACTAGGCTACATTCTAAATACTACGGCATTTTTTTCAAGGCAATCTTTACAGATATTTGGACTCAATGAGAGTCATATTTTTGGGGCAAATTGCAAGCATTTTCTGAAATTTTTGTTTGCACAATAGTGGGTCAGAAAGGAGGAGACGCATTTTGGGTTTTGGCATAGGAGGACAAGTTGGATGGAACCAACTAGTCCTTGTGGAGTTTTATGGTAAAAAATAATTGATTGCAAAGAATATTGGGATATGTTAATAGGGGCGGGCTTCGTCCTATAGATATCGTATTCATGTGAACATCAGGCCTCTATGTCAATCAAGAGATCATCATTCCACACATCCAAAAGAGGATGCAAATAGACTGAAAGCCCCAAATGTTGCAAGATTTGTACTGTGCCTGCAAAATCCCCAAATTTTGGGATGAAATTGAGCAAATGTCACTCAAATTTCAAGTCCCTTGCAAAAGCCCCAAATTTCCACCTGCAACGGAACCCATTCAGCCAAACAATGGCTCAAATGCACAAATGCCTGACAAAAGCGCCTTCCAAGATGCACCTGCAAAGGAAAAATTGCTCAAGGTACTAACGCCTCCAAATTGTACGGACTGACAGTACGGCTAAGGAAAGGTACTGCGTTGAAGTACGGACGAGCTGGTACGGTGCAGTATCTCGAATCTGTAGATAACCTATCAACTGCTGTACGGCAGCCTGTACATCGTGCAGGTACGGACAACATGCAGGTACGGACGATTGTACAATCGCTCCATGGCAAACAGTACGGTTGACCGTACTGTTGTACGAACGAATGGCGCAGAAGCGTGCGGGACAGCTGGTACGAAATCCATACAGTCGTACGCACTGTATGAGGAGCAAGAAGAACCCGCTTTGATACCAAATGTGAGAAACAAGGAGAGCAAGAGTAAGCAAGAGAGAGAGCTGAACGTAGGTCTACTCAATAGTGGACTGAAATGAAGTGAGTACAAAAGAGAAGTGAGGGGTTTTGTCTAAGTGACACAACCCTATCTTATCCACTAACCGTAGTTAGGGATTAGACTGTGGTTAGGGGGGGAAACCTCTAAGAGGGAAAAGTACCCCTAACCCACTTATTACATAACATTGGCCACTACCTAGAATATGATAATAATTCTAACAGGCTGCTCTATTCAAAGAGGACACCCCTCTAATCCATGCAGCTGAGAATCCAAAACGAAGAAGAGTGCCTTGTAGAAAATCCCAATCTACCCTATCATAGACTGTCTCAAAGTCCAAGAGTAGAATGGGTAGTTTTTGGCCACTATGCATAGCCCAATATGAAGCCTTCCAAAAGGAGAAGACATTATCAAATATGCTCCTTCCATGCACAAAGCCTGTCTGCGTGTCATGAATGAGATCCAGGAGAAAGGGCTACAAAAGTTTACTTTTGCCAACATTTTGTAAAAGGTGACACCAAATTTCTACAACCCCCCTTTGGAATGAGATGGATGATCTATAAGTGAGTTAGGAATAGTACCAGAGTCCCAAACGCCCTGCAGGGCTGAGGTAATGTGATCCCCAATCTCATCCTAATGGGCAATGAAAAGGGATGGTGAGAGCCCATCCAAACCCGAGCACTTGTTCTTCTAAAGAGCATGGAATATGCTGCCAGATACGAGACCTGGCATGGTCTCTAGTAGGCGTACCCTGATCTACTACAAGAAGAAAGGCATAAAAATAGTATATGCATGATGGCATTAGGATGTGCTTGTATATTCCATCAAAGTCAATAAATTGTGAGACACTCTCTCGACTATGTCTCGGGCCATGAATAGAGAAGAAATGCTTATTGACTCTACCATCCATCTGAATCCAAAAGGAATCTCGTGGATGAAAGACATACTTCGCTCTCTGATCTAACAATGTTTGCTTATGAGCCCTTGCAGCAAGGCGCTCCTGGATCCAAGCATTTGTAGGCCGTTTCTGCCCTTCCCTCTGTAGGACTGCCAACTGCTAGACCAATCTTCTGTCTAAGAATCTCATGCCTTCCGGTACTCGCGAGCGAGTGATAGTAGTCACTAATACTATGAACGGCTGCTGCCACAAGTGAAAGGGACGGCACCCCACTTTGCATATGAGATACGCAAATCTCCAAAACTACCTCTATGAGGTCCTCTTCGGCATAGAAGGCATCCAGAATCCTGATACTGGCAGAGCAACCTCATCAAGACCACTAAAAAACAATCTGAAGTAGAGACCTTAGAAGCAATGTATACTAAGCCACCTCTATCCAAAGCCCAAACATCAACATAAAATCTGTCAATGCGTGCATGAATGAGCCTCTGTGGTCTCCTGTTCGACCACGAGAATTGGAGTGACTGAGACGGAGTGGGAAAGGCATCATCCAACCAAATATCTTTGCCACTAAGCTGAAACAGGAAGGCATCCCAGGCTTCCCTTTCTTAAGATTGAATGCCTCCTTCTCAAACCCCCTTCTTGTCTGAAGGCAACTCCACCATGTTGAAGTCGCCTCCAATAACCCTTAAATCTACAATGGGACCCAGGATAGAAGTTTGTTCCAAAAAAGGACACGGCCTCCTCGATTATTAGAGCCATAAAGGTTAAGAAGACCGACCTTACATCCCCCAATCAAAAGAATGACCCACTAAACTACGGAGGAAAAAACGGTACTATGTCTAACAACCAAAGGGAGAATAGAATTTGAAATTGCAATGCAAGTCCCACCCCTAGTGCCCATAGCAAGTGACCAAAACATATGACCTGAAAACAATTTCCCAGACTTTGCACAGTCTTAGGCATCTAGCTTGTATTCTTGAATAAAGAGAATATCAATGGCACCCTCAGTAACACTTCGATGAAGCTGAGTATAAGTAATCTGCCTACAGCAACAATGTGGCACACCACAAGGCCCTATATGTTCCAACTAACAATCCTCATCTACGAGAGGAAGTAGCTGTAGGATCGGTTGAGAGAGAGAGTGTCCAAATAGCAAAGCGTCGCACAAGTCTTAGCCCTCACGTCAAACTTGGATAATGAAAAAGGAGGAGTACAAGGTACAAGTACCTAGACCTAGGACTAAGTGTCCTAGGTGTCACATAGGACTAAAGTGTCCTATGTGGCCTAAAAGGCACTAACACTACAAGTGCCTATATTTATGCCTACAAGGCACATACCATGGCCTATAGGGCATCACTAGAACCACCAGGAGATGGCCTACAAACCCCCCTCCATGGGATGGGCTGAAGTACTCTGGAAACGTCTCAGTATACTTGGTATTTTCTGGTCATGGTGGCACATGTTCATCCAAAAGGATATAGCCACCTATGAATGTACAAGGGATGTAAGATCATGTAACAAAGGGAACCAAGTGTAAAGCTTGTCCAAAGACTTCGAACTTGGGACGAGGCACTGCCTTTGTAAACATCTCTGCTATGTTGTCCTCTGTGGGAAGATAAGACAACTCTATGTCTCCTGCTGACAACCGCTCCTGAACATAATGATAATGAACTTCAATATGGTTGGTACGCGCATGAAACACTGGGTTACGCGCAATGGCCAAAGCACTCTAGCTGTCAGTGTAGACAATAGTGAAGGATGTCTCGCGATATCTGTAAGTAGCTGTCGAAGCCAAACACACTCTATTATAGCGGTGAAAGCTGCCCTGTACTCAGCCTCACAGCTAGATGTTGCAACTGTTGGTTGCTTCTCGCTAAGCCAAGAGATACATGAATTGCCAAGCAAAAAACAATTGCCAGTATGTGACACTCTGGTGTCGGAACATCCTGCCCAGTCACTATCCGTGTAAGCATGCATGGTAAGTGAACACTGATCACAATAGAAGAGGGCTAAATCCTAAGTGCATCTGAGATATCTGAAGACTCTTCACTGCCTGCCAATGCTATGAACTAGGCATGTGCATGAATCTGCTGAGCTAAGATACTGCATACTGTAAGTCAGGTCTGGTGTGCCATAAATAAATAAGGCATCCAATAGCCTGCTGATAAAGAGTGATATCACATGGTGGGCTCCCATCATGAGCTGAGAATTTGAAGCCAAGGTCCACTGGAGTAGAAATTGGCTTGCGATCCTCAAACTAAAAACGATCAAGGAGCTGTCCAATATACTTGGACTGAGACATCATGATACCCCCCTCAACATGAGCAAACTGAATGCCCAAATAATAGTGGAGCTGTCCCATGTCTGACATTTCAAAAACCTGCTGCAAATCAACCTTGAAAGCTGCAATTTGCTGAGTATCTAGGCCCGTGATGAGCATATCATCCACATATAAAATCAGCACTAAAAATTAGATCCACTCCCACAGACATAACTAGTGGGTTCTATGGGGCTATTCTGAAAACCAAGGGATAGTAAGTGTGCATGAATTTTGGCATACCATGCCCTGGGTGCCTGCTTCAAACCATAAAGGGCTTTTCTAAGCCGGCATATCTTAGTTTCTAAATTAACAACCTCAAAGCCAGGAGGTTGTGTGACATATACTTCTTCCTGCAGATCCCCATGAAGAAAAGCAGTTTTGATGTCAAGCTGGTGCACTTGCCAATGATGATGGGCTGCAATGGCAATGACACATCTAATGGTAGTAATCCTTGATGTGGGAGCAAAGGTCTCGTCAAAGTCAATGCCTTGTTGTTGGGTATACCCTTTTGCAACAAGATGGCTTTGTAGCGATCTATACTGCCATCATATTTTATTTTTAATTTGTAGACCCACCGGGTTCCAATGGCATGCTTGCCGGGAGGGAGATCTACTAATTCCCATGTGTCATTTTTAGCAATGGAATGTAACTCAGCTCTCATTGCATCCATCCACTCTTTGCTGTCAAAAGCATCCTTATGGCACAGAGGCTCTTCATTGCAAGCTGTAGCAAGGAGTGCAAACTCAAGAAAGTGACCATGCTGTCTATTCCCTGATCTTGTCCAGGCAGCAAAAGGCTGATCTTGTTTGCTGTCCCTCAATGTATCAAGAAGCCATCTGGGAACTTGCCTTTGCTGTCTATTGACAGCTCTTTCTTCAATGACTGCATCATGAATAGTGGGATCATTTTGTGCTGGGAGAGAAACCTGCAAATCAGCATGGGGTAGTGGCTGATTATTGCTTGGTGGAGGGCCTGCAAGAGGCTCATGTTGCTGGTCAAAGTCCTCTATTGAGGATGGCAGAGGTAACCAAGATTCAAAGACATCAAACATGTCAACATCTAGCTTAGCTTTGCAGTCCACAAGAGGAGAAGCTGAATGTTGAGCAAAGATTACATCTCAACTGACAATAATCTTCCCAGTCTTTGGTTGATATAACCAATACCCTCTGCTCTCCTGGCTGTAACCAATAAATATGCATTTGATTGCCTTATCATCAAGCTTATGTCTCAGCTGAGATGGTACATGAACATATGCAAGAGACCCAAAAACTCTCATGTGTGAAAGTGAAGGCTTCCTGCCTTTCCATGCTTCATAAGGTGTAACAGTCTTCAATGCCCGTGTAGGTGATCTATTCAGCACATAGTTGGCACACATCACTGCATCAAGCCAAAATTTATTGGGCAAAGACTTGGCCTTAAGCATGCATCTGGCCATCTCCATTGTGGACCTGTTTTTCCTTTCGGAAACAGGATTCTGCTGAGGAGTGTAAGGAGTAGTGCATGAGTGAATAATGCCCCGTGAAGACAGAAACGCATCAAACTCCTTAGACATATACTCTCCCTCCCTATCTGTGTTGAGGGTGACAAGCTTGCATCCGGATTCATTCTCAACCATATTCAGCCACCTCTGCAAGCATAAGAAAACTTCAGATTTGGCTTTTAAAGGATATACCCAGCAATATCTTGTGAAATCATCAATGAGAGTCTTAAAATATTCGTACCCTCCAATGGCATTTGCCCTCATTGGGCCACAGACATCACTGTGTACTAGCTGCAATTTCCTTTGTGAGAATTTTGGACAATTCTTTTGAAAAGGAAACCGATGCATCTTACCCAAAAGACAACCCTCACACACATGTTTGGAAACTGTGTGAGTTTGAGATACATCATTTGCCATCTGTTGTGAATGTAGCTTTGCAAGAGCTCTATAATTGAGATGACCCATTCTCTCATGCCAAAGATGAGTTTCAGCAAGCTGTGAATCTGAAATTGCAAATGCTTCAATAGAAAGTGCAGCTGAGTGATGATCAAGGTGATAAAGCCCCTTTTGCAAAGTGCCAGTGAAAACTATGGCATTGTCATCATGAAGATCATAAACTAGGCATCTGTAGCCATCAAAAATCACTCTGAAACCTGAAGTGGCAATTGCTGAAATTGAAATCAAGTTGACTTCAATTCCAGGCACAAAAAGAACATTTGTCAGAGTGAAAGGATGGCTTGAAATGGATGTGAGCTGCACATCTCCAATTCCTTTTACAGCATAGGAAGCATTATTAGCACATGGGACAGTCCCCCCTCGAGGTGCATCAGCTAAAGAATGAAACAACTGTCTGCAAGATGTGACATGCTTGGAAGCACCACTCAAAGTACCACGAATGAGCATCATTAGTAGTAAAGAATGCATCAGCTTTGGAGGGTTCAAATGAGCAATGGGCAGCCCATGCCCAATCATTCTGAAGAGCATGTGCATGTGAAGCATCTTCTGGCTCATGGGATTCAATAGCATGAGAGGCATTAACTGTCAATCCTGCTTTCTTTTTCTCCGAAGCAATGCGCTTCCTGCATTCTGAAATGTCATGTCCAGGCTTGCGACAATAGTTGCATCTTTTCTTCTTTGACTTATCTGCTGTATGTTTAGATGCATGGGAGGAATTGCAACTGCTATGCGCAAATTTTGGCTTGCCCATAGGCTTGGAAGCCTTGCCTCTTCTTGTCTGCTGTGAAGCAAATGCATGATCAGGAATAATGGCTTGTCTATTAGCTCTACTTTGCTCTTCTTGCAAAAGCAAAGTAACTAGCTGATCAAAAGAATAGTGGTCTGGATTACCCGTGGCCACTAATCGAAGGGTTGTAGCAAACCCTTGTATCTGGCAGTTCATTCAATGTGGTACTGACAAGCTGTGAATTTGGCACCACCTCATCAATGTTGGCAAGTTGTTCCATGAGGTCATTGACCTTTGTTAGGTATGCATCCATAGAGTCACCTTCATTCATGCTGACTTCATGTAATTGCCTTCTCAAATATGCAACACGTGCCTCATTGTGAATTTGATAGAGAGAAGCCAATTTATCCCAAGCATCCTTTGCTGTCCTACAAGACCGGATGTGTGGAATAATGATTCTCTTGCATGATAAAGCAATACATGAATGTGCATTTGCATCTCTTGCATCACATCTTGTCTGTTCCTGAGTTGGAAGAGTAGTAACAGGAGTGCTAGAAGATGAGGCATCAGGAGGAGTACCCCCTGCAGAGGGACCAGCAGTAGAGGCAACCACTGTAGCATTGGCTGGCCTCAGATCAACCCCAGAAACAATATTCCACAAATGCTTTGCAACAAGGATATGTTTCATGAGATAAGACCACATCGGATAGTTGGTGCCATCCAACTTATCATCTTCACGAAGAATGCCAAATAGATCTTGATTGTTCCAAGCCATAGCAAATGTGATACCCTGAAAGAGACCTGAAAACCCAAAAAGAAGCCTCAAGGCTATCACTGCAAAAAGCTGGCTGTCCAAAAATGACAGCAAATATTTGCAAGTTTCCGACCCAAATCAAAGGGCAAATGCAAATCTAACCCAAATGTGACTGTGGCAGGCAATGTTCACTGCAAAAACAGCAAATCTGGCAAAAGCCCCAAATTTATTGAGAACAAATAGGCCAAAAAGAGGGCAAATGCAGAAAAGCCCCAAATTTTGCTGAATTTTTGCAAATGTGACCCAATGTATGCGAATATGACTCGTGTTGCTGCAGAAAAGACTCAATGTCTGAAAATCTGACTCAATGTCTTGCAAATGTGACTCAATGTTCTCCAATCTGTCCCAATGTATTGCAATCAAAAGAGAAATTGCAGACAAAATCCCAAAAAGATTAGCCTCAAGGTTTGTAACTGCAAAATTAGGACTTGCTGTCCACAAAGTGATTGCAAAAATGCAACTGTCCCAAAATATAAACCTCTTTCCAAACTGTTGAAATAGTTGATAAGACTTCAAACAGTAAAAGGAAGTGAAGGACAGCAAAAGTCCTCAAAAGCCCCAAGTTTTTGTCTTAATTTCTTGAAAATCTAACTGTAATATACCAAAAAACCCCAAATGTCTTGCAAAATCGAAAAGTCCCAAATTTTGAGATTGAAATTGAGCCAAATTTCAACTTCAGCTACAATCTAATTGCAGATTAGCCAGGAAGAGGGAAAATCTGATAAAAGCCCCAAATTTTGGGCCAAATCTGCCCAAATGTGCCAATGATAAAATCTGCATGTTCTTAGAGTGACACTTCTGAAATTTCCAATGCTTTGCTCAAGATTTGCGTTGCTCAAGTTCACGCTCCAAGTCACACGTTGTACGCTGCTTTTGTGCGTTGCTGGTTGTAGACTTGCAAGTCAACTGCTCTACTATTATGGCAATTCACCAAGTTGGCGAAAGTCTCACGTAAGGCGCCTAATGAAGACACCACGTCGAAGACAGCAGGCACGTTGTTATCGCGCAAGTCACACGCATGTGTTCACTCCGTGCAAGTTACACACAAGTCTTGCTTGTTGGAATACTGAAAGGAAAGAGTAGAGTGGACACAAAATCAGAATACTTGCTTATAGAATGAAGAAGAAAGAGGTCCTTAAGTAGGCACCTCATACAAGGTCACTGACATCACTGATGACCTCAAAGCTCCACAATCATCTCCTCAATCTGCTCCTAGATTCTCTCAATCATCCTATGTGGCTCTTCCACCACCTAACTGTGCTTGTGGGCACCTAACTGTGCCTCTAGCACTCACACATAGAAACATAAGGTGTGCCTGAGGCATACACCTTGAGATATCCCAACAAACCCCCCCTCAAGGAAATGCCTCATGCTATGTCAAGGATACATCTAGTCTCATAGTTTCTCATGCCATCTCATTGTGGTCAAGGATAAATTTATGGCTAGGTTCTCATGCTAGCAAGGGTTTCCTTGGGTGTAAGGTAAACAAAAAAGGGATACAGAAAGACCTTCCAATGGTTATCTCCCCTGCATGTACATGCACACAATGTCTGCAGGAGGTACCATGGAGCAAAACATACACATGGCCTACATCATAAGGTGACCAGAGGTGTTTACAAAACACACAAAACACAATAGTTTATTTTCATTCATTTTGGAGGACTATCCAGGCTGAGTACCTTGACATAAAAAGAGAGATCTGGAGCATACGTAGAGATGTGTTTAAAATGCATAATCTTCAAAGGATGCCTCATCTTGTGGAGGCTCATTCACTGTAAGTAGATTTGCATTTTCTGTCTTTGCTTTGGCTTTGCAAAACTTCTCATGATGGTTGTTCTTGCCACAGTGCTTGCATGGATTAACTTTGAAGCAGTCCTTTGAAAGGTGATTTGTCTTTCCACAGTGATTGCAAGGAGTATACTTGCCCTTCTGGAATTTCATAACATAAGCAGTGTCATTGCCTTTCCTTAACTCCATATGTCTTTCTTCTTCTTGGAGAGCTGAGATAATGCCTTCAAGGTTTGGATTGGGAAGATTCTTCAAAGTGCTTACAATGTGATCAAAACTTTCAGGCATACTCTTAAGTAGCACTGCCATAGCATCATCAGGGGTGATAGGAGAGTTGATAGAAGCTAATTGAGTCATAAGACTCCGCATATAGTTGACATGAGCAGCTGAAGTAGTATCACTTGCCATCTTTAATTCAAAGAAAGAGATTTTAAGTGATAGTTTAGAAATGTGAGAGCTTGCACCAAAAATCAAGTCTAGCTTCTGCCAAGCTTCCGAAGGAGACTCCAAGTCAGAGATATGATGTATGTAATCATCACCCAAAGCTAAAGCAATTATACCATATGCTTTTTCTTCTCTTGCTGGATCCCTTGCCGATCGTGTCGGAGTTGAAGATTGTCCAGCATTGGAGGCCGTAGAAGAAGCGGTAGGAGTAGGTTTGACAAGTCCCCATAAGTTCTCCCGCATCAATGCAAATTTCACCTTCATTTGCCAAGTATGGAAGCCCTTTCCATTGAACTTCTCAAGATTATATAAGGTAGCCATGAGAGGGTCTAACCCAGATATTGGGCAGTGTCTATCTCTCTTACAAGGCAAAAATATAACTGAAATACTTCCAAAGTATGAGCAATAGTAGTGACTAGATTTCAAACAATGATGCTTCCTTTTACATGCTTCATAGAAGTGGGTGAAATAAACACTTTCCAATCAAAACCAGGTCTAGCAAGTCAAAACAAAACTGAATCCACACTTGTACTGAAGTTATTGAAAGCTTCAAAAAAACCAGAAATGCTAGAGTAGCATTTTATGTAGCATCATCTTCAAAAACTTGTCCAAAACTGTCAAAACTGAAAAGCTGAACTTGGAGGGCTTGTAGCTCACTCTTCAAAGCAAGGAAAAGAGGGCTTTCTGAAGCAAAAGAAAGCTCATATACCAGAGAAGGTCCAGCACAGAGGTTGGACGAAATGGTGCGCACTTTTGCCCAGGAGAGTTGCTACAGGCTGAAACTGAGTTTTGACGATTTCTCCCTCGTTACTGAACCAAATGACCTGAAAAATGGCTCAAAATCTTCGTCTTGAGGTCGCCCATCTACTCCTAAGAGGGCTCAGGCAATGGCGGAGCAGGCAGGGAGTATTGAGCAACAGAACAAATTCGCTGTTTGGAGAATGGCAGCCACCACAGACGTTTTTTTTTCAATTGCTTGCAGGTGGAAGTTCGCCCATACTAGAGGAGTTTCCAGCTCAGAGGGTTTGGGCAATGGCCATTTGTAGATGGAGAACCAAGCTCTCAAAGATTTTGGAAAGAAAGAGGAAAATGGAGAAGAAGAAGATGAAGAAGAAGATGATGATGTGGCAGAAATGGGCTCAAGGGGGATCAAAGGGCTCTAATACCATGTTGGAATACTGAAAGGAAAGAGTAGAGTGGACACAAAATCAGAATACTTGCTTATAGAATGAAGAAGAAAGAGGTCCTTAAGTAGGCACCTCATACAAGGTCACTGACATCACTGATGACCTCAAAGCTCCACAATCATCTCCTCAATCTGCTCCTAGATTCTCTCAATCATCCTATGTGGCTCTTCCGGGCACCTAACTGTGCCTCTAGCACTCACACATAGAAACATAAGGTGTGCCTGAGGCATACACCTTGAGATATCCCAACATTGCTTTCGATGGCAAAGACGTAGCACTATTGGGAAGCAATGGATTGTACGGTAACGTGTAGGCGCCCAGCAAGAAAACAGGTCGACCAGCAAGAAATCAGCCTCCAATGAGTTAAGGGAAGGCTTGGGATAACTGACATGGGCTGGAGAAAGATGGCAATGCCTGCTCTGATACCACTGTAGGATCGGTTGAGAGAGAGTGTGTGCAGGTAGCAAAGTGTCGCACAAGTCTTAGCCATCATGTCAAACTTGGATAATGAAAAAGGAGGACAAGGTACAAGTACCTAGACCTAGGACTAAGTGTCCTAAGTGTCACATAGGACTAAGTGTCCTATGTGGCCTAAAAGGCACTAACACTACAAGTGCCTATATTTATGCCTGCAAGGCACATACCATGGCCTATAAGGCATCACTAGAACCACCAGGAGATGGCCTACAGTAGCATCGAACACCTTACCCGACCTAGTGCGGAAATAAACCCCTCCAAAGGAAAAGGCCTCCTGCTCGAAGAGCGAGGGATAGAACCAAGTGGAGGAAAATCCACAAGAGAAAGAAGAAATAGCAATCACTACCTCACTGAAGATGGCGAGTACAACATCTTCCTCACGATAGTCCACTATGTCAACCAAGGCCGAAAAAGAGGAGTTGATGAACATGCCTTGTGCCGAGGTACGCAAAATCCTTACACAAGCAGGGGAGACAGTATACACAACCCTCTTGTAGAAAGGGGCTGCTCCGAAGAACCATGACCACGAAGAACTACAGAGGCACAGGATTGGTCCTATCCAAGACTGAAGCATCAACAATAACAGCCTAGTCAATGTGAGGAGCTACTATCGGGTCCATGGGCGGAGCTACTGTGACAACAAAAAATGATATTTTGTTTTGAAACCTGTGGGAGGATTTGTGGGCCCTGCAAGGTGACAAAAGCTAGCCACGGAGACAAAGAATCAAGAAGCGTGACGGAGAAGTTGGTGGCGGGAGACGGCTCTTTGAGGCTACTCTCGTTGCGGCTTGTCAATCTTTTGATGTCAACTACTTTATTTCATATAATCATTAATGTGAGTTTGACACTAATTAGAATAATTAGTGAAAATGATTGCAAATGTGATTATGAGTGGAGTGCATCATTGTAAATACCATGGGTATGAATTATAAATACCTTGGTATAGGGATAGAATGGTTTAGGAAATATATTGTTTGCTTTGTAATTGGAAAATAGAAATGAGTCATATATTTAGAGTGGGCCAAAAGCCTACATGGACTCAAAAATGTACTAAAATAATAGGGAGTGCACATGGAGAGCATGTGGAGGGCATGTGAAAAAGTGTGGAGGAGTGTGGAGTCAAAAGGAATCCTTCTAGAATTCTTATGTGGAATGTGGAGGATGTTGACATGTGGAAAAGAGGAGGGTCCTCTTGGGCTCCATGTGAGAAGACTATTGACTTTTCTACTCAAAAGGATAAAGAAGCATCTTGTGATGGGACACTTGTCAAAATCCTCCTAAAAGGACAATTGATGGTGATCCATGCCCGTATGTCACAAAGGGGTGAAAGAATCTACTGCCAGCAAATGTAACAGGGTGAAGGAAGGTGAGAATTGCACTATAAAAGCAACCCCTCCCCTCTCTCTCAAGCATCTCATTTTCTCCTTGTAGCCTTGCCGTTGCCTTGTATCTAGCTCCTTCTATGCCTCTCTTTTCCCTTGAGCCTCAGCCCCTCTCTTCTTTGTAGTTCTCTCCCATTGGGAAGCTTTCTTGGCTTCCAGAACCAAGATCTTCCCTTCTTTTCCCATTTTCTCATATTTTTTTCCTCTTCGCTCGGGAGCTCCGTTTGTGCTCATGTATGGCTTGTTTTGGGATCTGTTCTGAGGGGATTCTCTACCCTTTAAGGCGACCTCATTCCAATATGTACTGTGGAAGAAACCCCTTCAGTAAGAGAAATCGTTGCCTTTTCCTATTGCTCAAGTCGCTCATGGATTGTTTTGGTACCCGGTCGTAAAACGGCCATAACTTTTTGCTCCCTACTCCGTTTTAGTTGAAATCTTTATCAAAATCTTCGTCTCTTTGAGCTCTATCCATTTATGTCCTTACCATGTTCTGATTTGTTGAGAAAATGTTACAGTGTGTAGAACAGAGTAGACTTGGATTTGGGACAGTTTTGGAATATGTTACTAAAATGGTCCTAACTTCTTATCTCTTGTTCCATTTTTCGTGAACTATATGTCAACATTCTTGTCTTTTCAAACCCTACAAGCATGCGTTATTTGTTTTGGGTTTTGAGGGTCAAAGGAAGAGCTATTTCCATGCTATCATAGCTGTATTTTTATTTCCAATAATTGTGGGTTCTCACCCAACAACCCCATACGTCATAATGTACCCTACCAATTCAGCCCCTTCACTTCCATCCATGTAGTTCTTAGTATGAAAATTCTCTTCCAATAGAGGCTTGCTCTTACGTTTGGCGCCGAACACTTGGCAGAAATCAATGCTTCCCCTCAACCTTTCCTCTTTCACATGTTGAACTATGATCTCACCTTTGATGTTTATATCTTTATCTTGCTTTCATTCGTCTATTTTCCTTTCCCTCTTGTTCTTTCGACTCTAAGAAGTGACTAGAATTAAGCCCCCAAATTATGTGTCACACTACAACCGTATCAATGGGAGTAGTTGTAATCATGGCAACTTCCCAAGCAGTAGTGTCCTGAGCTAAGCAAGGGATAGCCTTAGGTATAGCTATGGTCGCAACTTAAAGAGGATCAAGGGAGCCACTAGTCACAACCAGAACAGGAAAGTTCGAAGGCCCGACCGCATCTCGCTCCGGGGTTAGTGAGGGCCCTCATGATCTACAACTGGTGAAGAAGCACGGACACTAACCGAAACCCTGCGGGGGACCACGGGTGCAATGGATGCTGGTCGTTCAGCATGTGTCGAAACTAATGGCGGAGCACTCTATCGAGGATGATGAGGAGCTGTACTAGAAGGCTTTTTGGGTCTCTTCTTCTTTCTTGGGCAATCCCCCCAAAATGGCCAAAGGTTCTACAAATCATGTCTACCCGCGATCTCGGCTCTCTACCAAAAGAAAGAATCATCCAGACACTTGAGTATGATATGGTCATCGAAAATATTAGAGTCGTCAACGACAACCCTAACTCTGAGAATCCCATCTAATTTTATCGCCTCCACTACTGAAGAGGGAAAACCAAGGAGGAAAGGATACCTGTGACCACTCTGAAGGAAGCTCCAATCGAGGCGAGGAGCCGATAATACACCTGAGGAAGGCCGAGGAATTTGATGAAGCGAGAAGTGACTAGGCTATCCTCCTCTATTGGATCAAGGCCCATTGTGAAGGGTCCCAAGAAAATCCTCTTGGAGTCTGCAAAGAGTTGGCTTTGAGCACAGAACTCGCAGCCTCCAGAATATCAAAGACTACCTAGAAGAAGCCACATCCCAGCAAACAAACATCTTTAGGCTCGAGGATAACCCCGCAAACATGCAGTCTCCGGCTTGTAGTCTCCGGCTTGAATTCAAAAAGGATGAAATCCATAGATGCGAGCGATGAGGGTGGTGGAAGACTCCAATTCCACATGTTTTAGAACCTGCAACAACTTGTCTTTTGAAAATGTGCACGTTCTTGCGGCTCGTGGAAGCGGTTTGGGATTTGATTGAATGCGCCATTCGTCAATCAAAGGTGAGAGGCCGACTTGAAAAGCTCTATTTGTCTCTAAAGGATTGAGAAAGAAAGAAAGAAAGAAAAAGAAATTTTATTAGAGTCTTCGGAAGACCGATGTCTGATCATACATAATCAAATACATCTGGGTGTGACAATCAAGAGGAAAAAGACTGGAGCAGGAGCAAAAGCCTCCGTATGTCATGTCGCCCTGCCTGGTGCATAGCCGGTGATGGGACATTGGTGCCATGCGTCTGGGTCTCCTGGAGAAGGCTCGACGCAAGACCAGAGCCACTGTGACTCCCGTGGGACGTGCCCCGGGTCTAAACAATGACGGGAGGCCCCCTAGAGTGATCTGTGTGTCCCCTTGATGCCTCGTGTGTCGTGCTACGATCGTCAGGTCGGGGTCTCTGTCACGTCTGCGTCTAGAGACTGGATGATCAATATCACTCAATGGGAAGAACTCTGTGATCCTGCTCTGAGAGGTGTCTGGTGGTGTGGCCCAGCCCCGTCGCCTGAGTAAGTACTCTCTGTGTCGGACCCCCTCGTGAATGAAGGCCGCTAGGCATCTCTAATCTGGGTAGGCGAGGAATCTAGAAAGGAGCCCAAAGCCGTCTCTGAAGAGACAGTGGTGGCGACCTCGGATCTCGTAGTACATTGGGCACCTGGAAATAAAATGCTCCTCCGACTCAACCTCTTGACAATCGCACAAAGAAAGAAGAGGGATGAGGGGGCTGAAAAGAGGAGGCGGGAGGGGCTAAGAAAGCAGCCAGGAGCGGGAAGGGAGGCAGAAAGGAAGGAAAGGGGCGGAGGAGAGGCTGAGAAGGAGCAGCGAGCAAGGAGGGAAGGTAAGGAGCAAGAAAAGGTGGCGAGGGAGGCTAAAGAGGGGGCGAGGGGAGGGGGGGGGGGCGCTGAGAGGAAGACAGGAGGGGCTGAGGGATGAGAGGGGAAGGGTTAATCGGTGATCAAAAACACCCCTCTAAATCCAATTGAAACCGAAATCAGCCCCCCAATCTGAAGTGTTCTCATCACTAATTCAAAAGGCATTGGATTTAATTCCAATTAATAAGTGCACATGCTTATAGTAAAACAATTCCAAGGCTACCCTAACAGATGTGAGATTTTGTGGAGTGGCATGCAAAAAAATAGTAAAGTCATCAGCAATCTCACTGCCCACAATCTCCTCATCCCTTACGGGGAGTTTGAGTCTACCTTAGATCTCAAAAAGATACTCATTGCTTCAGCCACGTATAAAAAAGAAAAGTGGAAAGAGAGCAACCTTGATGAACTGATCTAGAAATCTGAAACCTCTCTCCCCTGTCCCCTTTGATAAGCACCTGGCTATAGAAGAAACCCCCCTGATCCAACCATCTGAAAATCCAAATCGTAGAAGGGTACCCTCCCAAAAAAGGAAACATCCTGGAGAGAGCATGACTCCACAGAGTGTCGTTGTATAATGAAGGATGAGTTTGAGTCATGCCCCTCAAAAAACACTTGAGGGCCAGTAAGGGATAACCATGCCACTGATCCCCAAGTCATAAAGAAGGGTACTCTATGAAATAAGCAAAGAATCCTGGCAACACCCTTCCAGATCGTCCTCGCCTGTCTTCACTCCAAAGGCAATGCAGAACTGACTCAACTGCTGCATGGCATCAAGGACACGTAGGGTCAGCCCCCAACCTAGATCTCATAGGTTCACTGCAATCCCTCCATGAATAGAAAGCCAAACGAAGAGAGTGATCTTTCTATTTCTGAGGGATTTCCAAAGCCTCCTCCAAAAGTTTTTATGCACCTTTGCAGAAATATGAAAACTATCCCAATGAGGAGCTCTGGAGGGCCTCCAACCTCTACTGCTAAGCTGAAATCTCCTGGCAATTATGACTGTGTAACGAAAGAAGGGGATGCTCTTCTCTTGGTGCACTTCATCAATCCATTTCCACTCCCCTGGGTCCCACTGCAAGAACCTGATGGGAGAACCACCATATAACTAGAGTCTCCAAGACCCAAGTGCTAGGAGAACAGGGTCAAGATCAAGATACCACTGTGAGACCGTGCCCCACTCCATATAACCTGCAATCCTAACAGGCTGGAAGGCAACCTCCAAAAGAATATCATCTGAAAATTTGAGAAGTCTGCCTCCCGACTGAACATCAAAGACAAGGGTCTCCTCATGTGCATCCCGCAAGGTAATAACTTGTAAGGAAACACCCGTCCCCATGAAAGCTCCCAACCAAGTGGACTCTGTGATAGGCATGTCATCTGTATCTATCCACTCTGCTGGTATGGCTGCCTCTATCTGCTGCATCCTGACTGCACTCCCTCTGAGGTGGCCAACTAATACGAGTCTCTGATCCTCTGGAAGCTTGCTAAAAGCCCTACAATGGAAGCACGTCCCCTCTCCCATCTAAACCACTGCATATAATGTGACACTCCTAGTGATCTGCCATGCTCATCCAATATAGATTCATTCCACATGACTGGCTGCGTACCTATTTCTTCGCGAGAGGAGGGTGTAACTCACCGAAGAGTGTCTCTAAAGCTGCCCCAAGCTTTCAGAATGGAAGCCATGAGAAAGAAAGAAAGAACGAAAGTTTATTGAAGTCTTCAGAAGACCGATGGGTCTATGAGACTGTGAAAAGCCTGGTACAAATAAGCTGTGGGGGTGGAGCTATAAACGAGCACCCACGCCAATGTAGAATGCAAAATGCAAAAATGCAAAATGATAGTACAAGGCACAACATAGTCATGCCAGGGGTCAACTACACATCAACATCATCATCATCGCCGTCAGGAAATCAAGGTGGATGAGGCAATGGAGGCATGAAATCGGTGATAGAGTGATGTCGGCTGCTCACCGGTGTGGCCGTGTGACGTCTCCTAGTCATAGCTCTATGTCTAACAAGGGCCACAGTAACCCCTTCGGTCGGGCTGAGCAGATGGGACACCCCAATGCAAAACATCCTCTATGAGGCCCTCTCTACATATAAGGCATCTAGAATCCTCGCTGGAAAATTCAGTGAGGTACATGTGACCCCAATAGCTGCCTTGCAATACACGAATATGTAGGGATCAGGTTGTGCGCACAATTTTGCAGCGGAGGAAGGAGCATGTCTCCCAACTATCCTCCTCTTTACTACAAGCACAAGTCTCGGTCTGTGATAGCCACACGCTCATGGTCACCGCACAAGCCACCGGGCAAACCCCACTCGACACAACAGAGGAGTATAGGGATAGTCCACACCCTTAAGTTAGTAAGTACATTTTTTTTAAATTTTACCCTTAAAAACAGATCAAGGTGGGTATTCAGCGTCTCAAATGAGGCTCAAAAACCATTATAACCATCGAGAAGTGATTCGAGGTGGAAACCCTTGGTGCAATGCATACCGATCCACCTTTGTCAACATTAAAGCGCTAATGAGCTACCCTTGAGCATTGTGCTCACAGCTCCAAGAGAGTTAAAGGCCACCTGAAAGAAACCTCGTTCCAAAAGTCAAATATCAGAGAGGCACGGAGTCAGGTCCAAAGATAAGGCCAAAAGCATCCAGTACCTAGCTTGTGGTTTGCATGCGAAGAGGGTGGTGAAGCTCTCAAACTACACATCCTTTTACAACTGCAGTGACCCGTCTTTTAAAAATGTACACGTTTTTCGTGGCTGGTGGAGGTCGTCAAGGTTTAATTGAATGGATCTCCATTCGTCATAGAGGGTGCAAGGCCAATTCAACCAGTTGAAGAATCCATCCGTCGCTTGGAGAGGTTGAAGGGAGAGTCTAGAGCAAGAGAACCTAAAAGAAGGCTAAGGGAGAGATCCCGGGAGGAGAAAGGCTAGAGAAAAAGGTGTTAAAGGAGAGCTAAGGGCTAGCTGCGAGGTGAAAGGAAGGGGGTGGGACAGCTGTAGGAGAGGCCAGCATCTGCAAGGAGAGAAGAGGCTCTGCAGTGTAGGAAACGTAGCAGCTGGGACCTGGAAGTGGCTGAATGGCTAGAGGAGGCAGAGGACAACTGCAAGTGGAGCAAGGCAGCTGCAGGCGGAGCTAGAAAGCTGCTACAGGTGGTAGAATTGCAGCTGTGGGTGAAGGGAAGGACATATGAAGCAGAGCAGAAGGGGAGGACGATACGAAGCAGCTAGGAGGGCAGGGAAGGTAGGGAGGAAGGCAGGGGAGACAGCAGGGAGGAGCCGAGCATGATGGAGAGTTGCTACTTAGGAGCTCATAGGCTACTCAGCTTCCTGGCATATTTGGAAGACATAATGCTCTCATGCTCTTGACCATTATCAGATGCCTTTGGGATGTTCTGGTTGGAGCAATTTGATCCACACAATTTGTGGTATTTGAAATTGTTGTGAGATTCACACAATTCATGGTATTTGGGATCATTGTGTCAGGGCAGCTCTTGGGGAACCCTCGTAGTAGCCGACAGATTAAAACGTAAAAAATCCACCAAGTTTGTGGTAGCTATGCACACCTTATTAAACCATTACATTTTGATTACCCATAAAGCTAGCTTTAACAACAATACTAGTTGCCTCCCTGTGAAGATACTATAGTGACCCAAATCTTCACACCATGATTCTCAAACCATAAAGGTCCATACATGCAAGTGAGAAAGAAGAGGGACACACTGGATTCAATTGAGACTACATACCCATCAGCAATTGCCTTAAGCATAGGAAGGACAAGATTGTTTGCAATCACAGCATGTACTATTGCTTCATCATCTCGGCAGCTTTCGAGCAATTTTGAAATCTGTATGATTGATAACACCAATCAAAAGGAGGAAAGTTAAAGCAAATGTATCCCATATGCTAGAATAAGCATTTAAAAAGCATACCAAGGGAGTAACCAGATTTTATACACAAGTTTCCAATGATGATACAAAGAAATCCATTCAATCTTTGCTATCAAAAGACAATTACTTGTTCATGGATAGTGGATGCTGCCACAGCATCTCACCTTGTCACATAGATGCTCAAAAGTGGGTGCATGTCATGTGCATAATAATATGTTCGCTTTAGCTTGTAAACAATAGTATTTCACTAAATCTCTAGAGGTAAAGGTGCCAAAGCATAAACTAACTCTGATGAATGCTAGCCTAGCAAGCATAGCTGAATGAAAAAATAGTGGACCACATATACATTACATTTATAGCTCTATAACATAATTGGCTTAATAAAGGTAACGTTTAAGCACACACACAGAGAAAGAAAGAAAGATTTATTAACATCTTCAGAAGGCCTTACAAGCCTATGAGACAAGGTACACACCAAAAAAGAGTAGCTACTACATCGCTGAAACTCAAAGAGTCGAGGAGTGCACATGGCATCTCAGCTCGAGTATTGATAACACACATATAGTTTCTAGTTCTATAGTGAAGTCGCCTTCATTTCATCAGTTTAAGACTGAGGGTTATTGGGTTTGGACTCGAAATCTCGAATCAGTGCTTGCCCATCCTGATAAACAGCCCATTTGCCTTCTTTACGTGCTTCCTTCACTTTAGTAAATTCAGTATGTCTTTGTTTAAGATGAGTAGGAGGGAGCTCTTCAGATACACAGATTCTTGTACCCTCCAGTTTACGTTTCTGTCTAAGAATATTAACTTTTGCTGCCCTCTCATTGAAGTAAACCTGCGCTTCTATTCCCCTTGAGTAATACCACTTATGGCATTTTCATCCTGTGGTATTTCTTTCTTAAGGCATATGATCTTTTCCTCTGTGAATCCCTCCTCATCTCCAAGGCATCCATCCTGCGGCCCCCGGTGCGCAATATCATCGTGATCTGTACTCTCGTCTCCTGCTCTTTGATATCGGTCAGCTTTATTAACTTTTTGCTAACTTTTTGAGCCATCTCCTGCTTGATAGAGCTTACGGCAGCAGTGATCATTTTCTTTACTGTGGATACCAACCAAGGTGTCAATGGAGATGAAGTACATTTGAGCAACACTTCTTGGATAATTTCATGCTTTCCTTTCCCTTTTCTAGAGCTGCAATTCTAATCTTGAGCTCACGAATTTCCTACTGCAAATAACATTTTTGTTGGTGTATCATGCTCACCATTTTCTTGTGCTGTACAAACGCTTTCCATGCAAAGAGGGCATCTTTGAGGAAATGTATAGAGGAGGTGATAAGGCTGCACTATCAAAATATGTAGGCTTGCTTGGGGTCATGACAAACGTCTTCACCTTAGGGAACTCCATAGTACTGGCCTGTACAAAACTGAAGAACCCCAAGCTAGGCCGGGGATTCAGCCCAGCTTGGGGTGATTCGATCTGCTGCTGAGAACTGAGCCTAGAACTAGAATTGTTGTGCCTTAACCACAAACGCCTAGAGTAGAGCTACTGCATGACCTGGGCATGGAGCTGCATCACAGCCTTGACTCCTGATGTGTGTGGCGCTGCTGCCAAGACCTCAAGATCTGCCGTGCGTGTGCTCTTGTGTGCTCTTGTGCGCCAAGGGCCGGAGCAGCTGTTGCTAATACTGCAGCAGCTGGAACTAGGCAAGAGGCGGGGAGGCGGAGCTGGGAAGGCGCAGAAAAAGAAAAGAAAGATGTATTAATGTCTGCGGGAGGCCTCGCAAGCCTGTGGAACAAAGTACAGCAAATGGAAAGAAACTCATACAAGCCACAAAGGGCTGTAGCAAAGGGCATGCTAGGGGCCTTGCTGAGTACTATGCTAAACTAATCTATATAGAGCTCAAAATCTCAAAGCAAAAACTGGAGTTGAAAAGCTGAGGAAGCTGGGACTCAGTAGCCAAAGCTCGGCACCGTGGTGGATCTCCGGTGGGCTGCAAAGATGCCCCGGATCTGAGTCTTCCGAGCTGTCTCCCGTTGTGGTCGAGGGCGTGGTCTCCTTGACCTCTATATCCAAAGAGCTACATCAAGACTGACGCTTCATCTTGGGCAGTCTCCTCTACGGTGGGCGGAGATCGGTCAGACCTAGATCGTGCGTCCTCTGGTCACTCCCCATGTCGGGTGTGGACTCTGCGTCTTTTGCTCAGTAGTACTATGTTGTCTCTCTCCGCCAATTGATGCTGCCTGCATGTCTGCTAATTCCTCCTCCTCCACCGCTATGCGGCTTAAAAGCCAACTCGAATGCATAGAAGCCTATGACATGTCGTTGTGATTGGTCTGCCTCAGCATCCCATGGTGCTGTAAGTGCCTACTACTGTATGATATGTCGTAGTAGTATCTCTTTGTGTCGTCGCATCTCAATCAGATAGAGCCCAATGCAGACTTGATCATGGAAGTGGATCAGTCAAGAAAGTGGACCAAAGCCTTCCCCAGAGCTCATAATAGGCTGGGCAGACACATAAGAAGTGCTCCTCAGTCTCAATTGTCTCCAGTGTGCATAGCCTGAGAGAGAAAATGAAAGAAAGAAAGATGTATTAACATTTTCGGGAGGCCTCACGAGCCTATGAGACAAAGTACAATCACAGAGGTAATCCACACATGCCGTTGTGGGATGAAGGAGAAGCAAAGGGCTCACTAAGGCCCTTTGCTAGGTATTATGCAAAACCAAACTAAACTCAAAATACTAGAGTCAAAACTAGTACTCAATCTCAGAGTCAAAATACATATCCCGGTGCCAACATGACTCTCCTGTGAGCTGCAAAAATGTTTTGTATCTGTGTCTATCGGATCGTCTCTCTTGGCGACGGGGGGCATGATCTCTGTATCCGGCGGGCCATGTCAATAGTGACACCTCTAATTAGGCGATCCTCTCGGAATATAACTATGATGGGAAGAACCTCCAACGTGCGTGCTCTTGTGCATCTCTATATCATGTGTAGCTCTTGCATCTCTCCTCATCATCGTCTCATCCCACTGACCCACTCAACCCTCATATAATCTATGTCCTCCTCAACTAACTCAAATATGTAAACATATGTGACATGTTGCTGGGCTTGATCTAGCTCGGTCTCATGTGTCACCATATCATCTTGCCCTCTGATACGGTGCAACAAGGTCTATGAGAAAGAAAGAAAGAAAGAAAGTGTATTATTGTCCACTAAAGGCCAGAATGGGCCCATGGGACATCAAGAACTCTGCATACAAGATAGCACAAAATCAACGTGCCACAAAGAAGAGGCATCGTCGAATATCATCTAAGTGCTACACAATACAATACAAGTGAAAGTACATAATGTCAAATCTGAGCCTAAAAACAAAGTAAACTAGATGCAAGGAAACCGCCCCTGGGTGCAAAATGGGGGGATGAGTACAATATGCCAATGCAAGGATACAAGTCCAGGTGTCACGGAGTCTGAGAACCAAAATAATACTGAAAATCCTGTCCATCGACTCTGCCTCCTGCTATGAGAGTACAAATCTGAGCAAAGGTGAGGTGAGCGGCTGGTGGGGCGAGATCTCCGTGAGTAAGTCTCCTCCGAAAAGCTGCCATCATCCTGGATCGTCTGGAGTTGAAGTGACGAGTACGTGCCCTATGTAACAAGATCCTGCGGCGTCTACAAACCATCTCATATGTACATCCACAGGGTGGAGGCATGTGTCCTATGTGAGCTCTGACCTCCTCGTGCTCCTCCTGGTCTCTGTCATCTGGTATAGCGTGTGCTTGAGCTCTATCAGGCTGGGCTCTATCACGCTCCGGTCTGTGCTGATGGTCTCTGAGGTAGTCTCGTCAAAGCATAGTGGCCTCCCTGACATAAAGAGCTAGGCAATGCTGATCCTCGTAGTCCATCACTCGTGAGAGAGGTCCAAAGCCATCCGTGAAGAGACAGTGGAATCTACCTCTGAGCTCATAATATAGCGGGCATCTGCAAATGAAGTGCTCCTCTAACTCCACCTCTCCCATGGTGCAACAAGGGCAGATCCTGGTCTCTCGGCCTGGTCGCCGTCCATCCTCCATGCGTCGCATCCTACCAGCCTCTATCAAGAGACTCTAAGCTAGCCAAGGGCAATCCTCAGTGAGTGGGACATGTGGATACCTGTATAGCCTGGTGGAATGACAAATCCATCCTCTGAGATCCGAAGGAAGTGGTCACGATATGTGGCCATCTTCGTCGGAAGCTGCGTGGGATAAATCCAAGTGCGATACATATGAAGCTGCAGCAAGTCTGCTCTCGTGACCTGGCTAAGCTCGTGGCGAGTCAACTCGAGATGAGGGGCATCTATGCTGTATCGGAAGGGAGGCAGTCTATCCATGTCTAGTCCAAGAGATGTGAGCCACCTAGTGAGTCTGAAGTACCAGCAGTATCGGGCCCCAGATCGTGCTAACTCCATAGAAGATGCAAGTGCTAACCATGGCAACCGAGCTCTGCCTGCTGCTGAGTCTCCAAATTCCCTAACCCTATGCAAATACATGACCGACTGAAACGCTGCATCCAATGCAAGGGGAGTAGCTCCAAACTCTGCTAGCATGATCTCGTGCGGAACTGTAGCCTTGGCCCTAATGAGCCGAGAGAACATGATGATCTGTAACCTCTCTACTCGTCTCCAATCTGCAGCGCCGAGGTCTCCTGCCCAGAAAGGAGCTGCATACATTGCAGCTGGTCTCACCAATGTATCAAAAAGCAAGGATTTCGTATCGGGATGCTGAAAGTGGGACTGAAAACACTGACGCTCAAGATGAGCCAACGAAGCATACCCTTTACTAATCCTATCTCGTGCTGCATATCTCATGGTGAAAACCGGTCCCCTGAAAACTGCCCCCAAATAAGTATACTCTCTAACAAGCTCAATGCGATGTCCGTCATAAGTGAAGCAAAACTCATCCGTGCTGTAAATACGATCAGAGGTGTTGAAAACCATAACCTTGGTCTTGCCAAGGTTTACGGTCAACCCCCTGTCCTGGCAAAACCTGTGGAGTGCCTCAATATGTGCCTGGAGGCCCTGAGCAGTAGAGGAAGTGAGAACCACATCGTCCGCATACAGGAGGATAGGAATGGAGGATCCTGAGAGAGTAGAGCCCACACCGCCTGTCATCTGTATAAACATCTCTAGCTCATCAATATATAATCCAAAGAGAGTAGGAGAGAGCGGGCAACCCTGCTTCACCCCAATCGTGCTGCATACCTCCTCTGAGAGCCCCTCACGTGTCCGAACCCGACCAGTGACCCTCTCATACAAAGCCATGATAGCCCACTGTATCTCTCCACTGAAGCCCATCTGGCGAATCCTCTGAAACAATCTGAATCGCGCAACTGTGTCAAATGCCTTCCTGAAGTCCACGAAGCAACAATAAAGCCATTGCCTTCGTGACTTCGCCTCCTCTACCAGTGCCCTGAGTGTGAGGATGTGGTCAAGTGTCGAATGATCCCTGCGAAATCCAACCTGCCCTCTGGCTCTGAGTCCTCTCATCTCGGCATGGTCATTTATACAGCTTTCCAAAACTGATGCATAGATCTTGGCCATAACGTGGCCAATCATGATGGTCCTGTGATTCGACGGCTCCATATGGTCCCCCGACTTGTGGATAGGTACTATGGTATTGCCTAACCAGGACTGTGGTAGGCCTGTACAAACAGACTCATTGAAGAGACGGGAAAGAACAAAATCTAAGGCATCAATCCCATGGATTACATACTCCGCTTGCAATCCATCATGATCCTTAGCTCTCCCGTTCTTCAATCGGTGGACTGCTGCACGAACACTCTCTGGTGTGAAGAGACTAGATGAAGCTGGCCTAGGGGAATGGGATAAATCGATGGCTGGCTGATCTGGAACATCGTATAGAGCTGAAGTGTATGCAGAGCAGACACGTGGATCTGTGAGGGGGCTCTGAGACTTCGAGCGGAGGAATTTTCTCCAGAATTCCTTGGAGTCACAGCTGAAAAGCAAGCTTCTCAGCTCCTCCTCATTCCGGGCTAGAAATTGGCGTTTCTTGCGCCTAATCAACCACTTGTAGTCTCTCTTGGTTTCGGCAAGGAGGAGAGACTTCTCCTTGGTCTCAAGGTGAAGTTTCCTGCGGAGTTCCTTACACTCCTCGTCATACCAACCGTTGCAAGGAACAAGACCAACCGGTGGGGGACTAGACGAATGACATGTGGCAGGGAACGACATGTGAGCGGCAGAAACGAGTGAAGTATGTACAAGTTCCCACCGGTCCTGCGTGGATGGTAGAGCATCTAATAGATGAGGACGGAGTAGGCGGCTGAGGTTCTGGCTATATACATCATCGAACTGGTGGTCGAAATGAACCTCGTAATAGGGTTGGCGGTCATGATAACGAGGGGGGGATGGGTCATGGGAGACATTAGTCAAAGTAAAGTGGATGAGTGCATGGTCGGCAGAGGGCATGAAGGGGCTAACAGTAAGGCTATGGATGGAAGCGACTAGAGTCGGGGGACCTATGATGTAGTCGATCACGCTAGTACCACGCCCAGAAGGAGAAGAGAATGTAGGCATGGAAGACTGTGGCCACCTGGACAAGCCGTTATAAATGACCATACTGTGCGAGGTGAGGAGCTCCAGTAACTGACGTCCCTGATTTGTGGGCTGTACTGTGCAGTCTGATGAAGTCCGACAGAGGCTATCATCGTGAAATGCTGGGAGTATGACCGGATCCTCCATGAAGTCATAAGTGAGGGCCTGTCTGTCTGAGGTCCTCGCGTTGAAGTCTCCTAAAAGGATGACTTCTCCGCGATGTGAAAAATCTGCATTGTCCGCTGAGAGATCCTCAAATATGGACTGGCCTGGTCCAGTGGAAGAATAGATCGACTGCGCCGGGGGGAAGTAGCAAACTGCAATAAAAAGATCTCGCTGAGGGGCTCTGCGGCAGATGCGTACCCACAAGAATCGGGCATGTGAATCTGCTCTCTCCACTGTGATGATCCGATCGAGATGCTCTCTATACAAAATGGCCACTCCTCCAGATCCTCTCACTCCAAATGTTCGAGTGTGCTGCCTGAAGGCAGATCTCCATGTATACCCTGTCACTCGTGGCAAAGGTCTCTCTGGACTCTCGTGTGTCTCCGTGAAAAAGATGATATCTCTCCCAAAGAATGCCCCCCGTAGATTGCCTGGCTGTGCTGTAAAAGAACCATTGCAGTTCCATACAGCGATGCGTAGACTATCTGACGGGTGGTGTGTCCCATGGGCCCTGTCCCGTCAAGCGGTCGTAGCAGGAGGTGGAGGTGGGGCTATATCTGCTGGTCTGTCATCTCTAAGCACTGTGGGAGCACGCCTCAAGGTGCCTGTGATGAGTCTGCCATCCCTGTGTTGAGATATGGTGCCATGAGCACATAGATTAAAGGGCTAAGGTATGGTATAGGAAAGAATTAAAGTAGCCACCCTAGGATGTGGACTACATGATGTGGAGATGTGGATTGAGGATATCCACAAGGAGAGATGTGGATGAGAGGATCACACATGTGTTGACTATTCAAAGGGCACTCCTATATAAGAGGCCTATCATGTATTGTTGAGAACACACTCACATTGCAAGAGATATAGATTTGCTATCTCCCTCTCATGTCTTATTTAGTGTGCTTTGAGCCTCCTTAGTTCTTCCACTGATCTTGTGTGCACTAGGCTTAGTGGCGATCATATATTGGATCTTTCTCATGGTATCAGAGCATAGGTTGCCCACAAGCCTAGGTAGTTTAGATTGAGTGGAACACTCTTATCTTGATGTTAGGGAGAGAGCCCATGAGTTCATTGAATCATTGGAAGCACTTTGTTTCTGGTGAATGCGCACTTGGTTGAGTAGATAGTGTCGAAAGTCACATTGTGGAGAGTGAAAGTCTCTCACACTCTAGAGCGTTGTGAGCTCATAAAGGAAAAGTGCCTCATGAGGCGCTAAGATTCGGCAATATCAAAGTCTCTCCCAGTTCAGAGTATGGATCAAGGAAGGTATGCCTATGCTTGTAAAGCACGCTACGAGTTTTTGAGGATTTCCTATTAAGAAGAAACGGACAGAGAGCTGTGGCCTTGAGGATGTGGAACGTATTCTCCATAGTTCCTTCTGTGATGCTGCCAATTCCATCTCTCACTTGTATACTCAGGCGCAACATCAGAACAGGATCGCTTTCCATGCCGAGCAGCGATTCGGTTTGGAGAAGCTTTGTGAGTGGATGCAGAGACATCAGCCTCAGTTTGGCGTTGCCCCGTCCACGACAACTATTTTAGACTACTTGAAGAATGAATTGGACGATTTGAGCCAGACCGAAATAACATTATGTCAGGTACAATCCTCATGTGCTTTCACAGCGTCAGTTGGCTCCTCTGACTCCATTTGGCCGAACGGGATTACCTCTAGATCAGCAGAGGTTTGTGCCTGCACCTGCACACGGCAAGCACTAGCGATAGTGCCCTCAAGCTCCAAGCTTTAGAGCAGCTGGGCAACTTGTAGCAGCAATCACCTTAAGCTCCCCTGCAGCCTCCTAGCAATAGCTGGCTCTTGTGCAAACTCCTGGCTCATAGGCGGACTCTAATACTAGTGCTTCGCACCAGCTCCCTAGCTTCAACGCTCACAACCAGCCTACGGCTGTCTCTAGCATCGACAAGCATCCAAACGACAGCCACGGCAATAGAAGTTCATCCAGAGAGACAAGGTGCCGCAATCTGGAAAGGCCACAAAGAGGCTTTGCAGAAGGCCGATCACATCGCTTCTGGAGTTCGGGCTTCCAACGAGTCTGCTCCCACTGGAGGACGTGATCGAGATCGTCTATGTCCAAGAGACGGGCTACATGTGGATAACCCAAAAGAAGAAAGTGGAGCATCAGTTCCAGCTGATCAGCAAACTGGTGAACTACGACACTGAGAAGAACAAGATCAAGAAGCTGAAGGGCATGAAAGCGAAGGAGTTGATGTTGTGGCCACCTGTTGGCAAGATCAAAGTGGACGAACCTGCCACTGGCAAGATCCACTTCAAGAGTCTTGCAGGAATCACCACGACTTGCACCGGCTCCCATCGACCACTGAGTGTTACCGTCCGCGTCGCCTTCATCCCACAGAAGCTTCAAAGCTTCTTCTCTGTTTTCTCCCTAAGGTGAGACCTTAGGACACGTGGCCATTGTTGCCAGAGACAAGTGGCAAGATAGAAACTCACCCGGGTAAGGTTAGTTAACCTTGGGTTTGGGAGTGGTTAATCGTTTACCACGTGGCAGAATTTGGTCAAACTAATTGTGGTTAAGTTAAACCATGGTTAAGGATTAAGGTTAGGTTAATGCCATATCGTCATGCCACCTAAGCACACAGTAACCTCTTGCCAAGCACAGTCTTGCAAGCAACATATGAACTCCTATGCCACATCATCAAGGTGCCCTCTGCTTCATAGAAACTTCGACAAGCCGTAACTTCCAATCCAGGAAGAATTTGCACATGCTCCAAAAAGGAAAAGTGATCGTCTTTTCGAACTCTACGCACTTGTCATGTCAGAATCATTGTAGACACTGCCAATATTGAATGAATTCAATTGGTAAGACCTTTGCAACCATTGGAAAAGCAAAGCATGAATGCACACATCATTGTCATAAGCATGCCAAAAGCACAAGTGTATGAGATGACCATAGCCCGAAACATGGCATCCACACAAAGCATCAAGGCACATGGAAGAACAAAGCATCATGCAGGTAGCTACACCAAGCAAAGAAGCAAACACCATTGTCATCAAGCCATGAGCCAAAAGGTGACATCAATGGAATGTATTGAAAAGCAAAAACCTTGCCAACCTTGCCTATTATGTTTTGTAAATCAAACCTGACCACCTGAGAGTAGCTATGAAAGCACCCAGGGGAGGTATTGACATGTAAAAACCACACTTGACCACCTTAAGTAGCAATGCATGCACTAAGGGGAGGTGATGGAATGTAACTCACATCTGACCACCTTGCAGTAGCCAAAGGATCATGGCACCAAGGGGAGGTGTTGAGATATGGTGCCATGAGCACATAGATTAAAGGGCTAAGGTATGGTATAGGAAAGAATTAAAGTAGCCACCCTAGGATGTGGACTACATGATGTGGAGATGTGGATTGAGGATATCCACAAGGAGAGATGTGGATGAGAGGATCACACATGTGTTGACTATTCAAAGGGCACTCCTATATAAGAGGCCTATCATGTATTGTTGAGAACACACTCACATTGCAAGAGATATAGATTTGCTATCTCCCTCTCATGTCTTATTTAGTGTGCTTTGAGCCTCCTTAGTTCTTCCACTGATCTTGTGTGCACTAGGCTTAGTGGCGATCATATATTGGATCTTTCTCACCCTGATCACTGCCCACTTGCCCTGAGCTCGGGCTGCATCTCTCTGAGGCATGAGCGCCTTGCGCTCCTCAACCTGCATCTGAGTCAGATCCTCGTCCATGGAAATCTGTGGGTGGTCTCTGAGTGTCCCTCTCCTCCTGAGGGCAGCTAGACGTGCCTGGGCATCTCTGAATCTGATAATGAGGGGCTGCTCTCTAGTACGATCCCTCCCGACTCTATATGATCCTACTATGCCATGATCCTGTACTCCGAGTGTCTGAGAGACAAAGGTCACAGCCTGTGTCATCGTGGACTCTGTCGCCGAGGGCAAGATACCACGAATGCGAATGTTGAGGGCCTTTGTGGCCCTCTGCTGTGACTCGGCCAATGTAGCTGATACAGTCGATCTCTGTAGCTGTGATGGCTGACGGCGGACGACATCCACCCACTCTGTGGCTCTCTGGACCTCTGTCTGAAGGGAGGTCAAACGCTCCTCAACCGCTGCTACTGCTGTAGTGGGAGATGTGTCTATGTGCTGAACGCGAGTCTCGATCTGCTGCACTCGCTTCTGTGTGTCCATGAATCTCTCCAGCAAGAGTCCTATGAGTCGCCTGTAAGACCTGAAGATCTGTCCTAATAGACAAGATCTCCCGATCCTGCTGTGTCACTCGATCAGCAAGAGATGCAACCTGAGCTATAAGTAGAGCAATGGTCTCGTCCTTCCTGTAAGCATCTGAAGGGCAGCTCGGAGGTGGGTCTCAAAGTGCTGAAGCTCTGGTAGGATGTGGCGGCAAGGACAAACAGCACAAGGCATGGAAGGAGAAAGAAAGGGAGAAAGGGGGAAAACCGGTAAGGTGGGTAGCAGGGATGAAGGAGAAGGCTGGAAAGGGGGAGAGAAAGCGGGTACCGGGGATGGAGAGGAGGGGATGGGTAAAGTCTGTAGAGAGGATGAGGAGGAGGGAGCCTCTGGCAAAGTCTTCAGATCGAGATGATCCGATCTGCTCGAGAGAGAGAGCAGATTCACATGCAGCTCAGGTTGCATCTCTTGCTGATCGAGTGACACAGCAGGATCGCGAGATCTTGTCTATTAGGACAGATCTTCAGGTCTTACAGGCGACTCATAGGACTCTTGCTGGAGAGATTCATGGACACACAGAGCGAGTGCAGCAAATCGAGACTCGCGTTCAGCACATAGACACATCTCCCACTACAGCAGTAGCAGCGGTTGAGGAGCGTTTGACCTCCGTTCAGACAGAGGTCCAGAGAGTCACAAAGTGGGTGGATGTCATCCGCCGTCAGCCATCACAGCCGCAGAGATCGACTGTATCAGCTACATTGGCCGAGTCACAGCAGAGGGCCACAAAGGCCCTCAACATTCGCATTCGTGGTATCTTGCCCTCGGCGACAAAGTCCACGATGACACAGGCTGTGACCTTTGTCTCTCAGACACTCGGAGTACAGGATCATGGCATAGTAGGATCATATAGAGTCGGGAGGGATCGTACTAGAGAGCAGCCCCTCATTATCAGATTCAGAGATGCCCAGGCACGTCTAGCTGCCCTCAGGAGGAGAGGGACACTCAGAGACCACCCACAGATTTCCATGGACGAGGATCTGACTCAGATGCAGGTTGAGGAGCGCAAGGCGCTCATGCCTCAGAGAGATGCAGCCCGAGCTCAAGGCAAGTGGGCAGTGATCAGGGATGGCAGACTCATCACAGGCACCTTGAGGCGTGCTCCCACAGTGCTTAGAGATGACAGACCAGCAGATATAGCCCCACCTCCACCTCCTGCTACGACCGCTTGACGGGACAGGGCCCATGGGACACACCACCCGTCAGATAGTCTACGCATCGCTGTATGGAACTGCAATGGTTCTTTTACAGCACAGCCAGGCAATCTACGGGGGGCATTCTTTGGGAGAGATATCATCTTTTTCACGGAGACACACGAGAGTCCAGAGAGACCTTTGCCACGAGTGACAGGGTATACATGGAGATCTGCCTTCAGGCAGCACACTCGAACATTTGGAGTGAGAGGATCTGGAGGAGTGGCCATTTTGTACAGAGAGCATCTCGATCGGATCATCACAGTGGAGAGAGAGAGAGAGAGAGAAAGAAAGAAAGAAAGTTTATTAAAGTCTTCGGAAGACCAATGGGTGTATGAGACTATGAAAATCATGATACAACAAGCTGTGGTAGTGGAGCTACTAAACGAGCACATCCATACCAATGCAAAATGCAAAAATGCAGAATGGCAGTACTAAGTCCTAAGTACAACATAGTCATGTCGATGGTCGACTATATATCAATCTCAGCATCGTCATCAATATCATCATCATCATCGGCAGCAACAAGATATCAAGATGGATGAGGCAATTGGAATAGATACTTTGGCCCCCAGTCTTAGCAAAAGCTCTTTGATGAAGCGGTTTTGCTAAGGCTTCTCTCACACATAGACTATCGATACCATCACTCCCATTCACAAGGCGGGGGAGACCCCATTAGCCCGGAAAAATACAGGACTATTATGATTGGGCACTTTATGTCCAAGATTTATGCCTTCATCACTTATACAGAGGTTTGTGGATTTGCATAGATGGGACTCTAGATCACATACTCACACTTAGGGGTGTCATTGAGAAGGCCAGGGCACGGAGACATAGGGTATATTGTTGCTTTGTAGATTTCCACAAAGCCTTTGATACAATGCCGACATCCCGCTTTATGAGGCCCTTGCAAGATTTTGATTATGATCCAAAGATCACCTGGGCCATTATGGCATCACGAGGTTAACCAGGTTATCCAAAAAGGCCTTCTACAGCTACTCTCTTTCAAAACCTCTACCCCTCTCTACCTCAAGATCATGTGAACTAGTTGAGGTAAGCCATGAATTGACACAATGCCTCCCCTTCCAGAGGTATCATCCCTATTTCATCCGGTAGGATGGGGTAGGGTGGCTATGCCTTAACCCCTTACTCCTCTCTAAAGAAACGTTTATGTATAGTTTCTATTCTTTCCCAGTATATCCTAGACAACCCAGGTGCCTAAGTGGGACACCCGTAGAGGATGATTGTCTGCACAAGTATGGTGTACAAAAACTTTTTGATTCCCCAATTCCACAGCTGCGCCTTCCTGCATATAGAGCTTTCAAACCTTTGAGAATCCTTATTTCCACGCATGCATTCCATTTGCGATTGTCCATGAAATCCAAACCTGAATATTTGTATGAGTTGACTGTTTCTAGGGGCTCCCCTCCAAAGCATCTACTTGTTTACTGCGAGTCGCGATAACCATTACCTTTGTCTCATCTCTGAGTGTTTGCAGAAATCTCTCAATGCTTCCAAATGTGCTTGCAGTTTCTCCTTGTTCTTTGCAAAGAATACTACATCATCTGCATAGATAAGCATTAATAACAATCTGAACCCCTTCCTTGCTGTGTATCTCGTCCGCTCTTCCAACTCATTGATAAAAAGGCCGAAGAGTATCAGTGAAAGGGGGCAGCCTTGTTTAACCCCTATGTCGCCTCTTATTACAGATTTCCCTTTAGAGCATGACCCATCCACTAGTGGCTGCGCTAACTCAGCTAGTACCTTCCCATAGAGTCTGTATGTGGCTTCTCCGAGTTCTTGAGGAGCTTTGATCTTTTCCTGTCTTTCCCATAGCCTCTTACGTGGCACTGTGCCGAAGGCTTCCTTGAAATCTATGAAACAACAATATAAAACCTCTTTCTTGCCTTTGACTCCCTCAGTTGCAGCCCTTATGGGGTCTCCTGAACTCCCAACACGTATACAAATGATCAAATGAATTGACAACATACATGAAAATCAACACGTGTGTGAAGGTTGCACTTAGGCATAGGAAACTTTTGAAAAGGAGCAGTTCATGATAGCAAGAAGGGCACTTTAACTGCTCACACAGATTTAGTAAGACCTATGAATGCCCACTCAGTTAGGGTAGTTGTTTATGCTTACCCTCGTTGATGACTATACAAGGTACCGTTAAATTTCTTTAAATTGTTTCAACTTCAAGAGTGTTGTAGAAAGGCAATTAGGGTACAAAATCAAACACCTTGGCGGTGAAGTATATCTTAATGGAGTTTAAAAGATTTTGAAAGAAGCACCAATAAGACAGCAATGTACCACTACTTATACACGAATATAATGGTATAGCTGAAAGAAAGAAATTAGATTAGAACCTGACTGGATGCATGTTGAAGGAAAGGCAAGCCTAAGAGGTTTTGGGCAGAAGATTTAAATACAACATCAACAGGAGTCCTATAAGGGCAATCACAAACATACACCACAAAAAGGTGTGGACATAAACTCATGTGCCCAAGGGAAGAGAAGACAGTTTGATTACAAAGCAATAAAATTGGATTTGCCTCCTTTTTCATCTGCCCTTGAACCTTTATCTTTTGCTGATGCGTGTGCTCTGCTCATTTTTTATGTCTTGGGGACCATTCCGTCTGAGGTGCACTTGCGCGTCTCAACCTAGATGGTATTGACTTGCATGCAAAACGGCACGCCCAACCAATAAGTACTTGTTCGGATAACACACCTAGGAGTCAGGACCGTGTTTTTTTATGATTGTGCATGATACTAAGGCAAAAATGATGTTTAACTCTAGATTAACCATGCATAGCATATCCGATGGGCACAATACTCTACACGCACCTCAACCTAGGTGGTATTGAGTTGCATGCAATATAACGTGCCCATCCGATAAGTACTTGTTCGGATAACACACCTGAGAGCATGTTTTTTAACGGATGTGCGTCACATTGAGGCAAAAACGGTGTTTAATGCTTGATCAACAATGCAAAGCCTATCTGATGGGCACAATATGGGACAACTAAATAATAAAACCTACTCGATGTTCTCAGAACTTTGGCCACAAGGATGAGCTGCAAGAAGAACAGCCCAAAATCACAGCCAAAGGTGATGGTAATGTTGTTTATGCTGAAGAAAACTTGATGTTGTGCTTCAATAGGAAAAGCAGAGACTTACCTGATGTTCAATCAATGTCAAGTTCAAATTCTGAAGGAAATGAATGAACAATTGCAGGAATTTGTACAGGAACACACAGAATTAAGAGCAGGTTCACGAGCAGGAATAAATTTTCTTGAAAGGAAGCAGCAGTTAAGAGCATAAATGATGTACTTAAGTTTTGTTACTGCTAGAGCATGTATGCTGTTTACCAAATGTTGCAACTGCTTCAAGGAGAGAAGAATGTACTACAGAAAGGACTTACAAATTCTTTCACTGCAATATATATAAAATACATTTTCAGCCCAAAGGTGAGGATGATAAAGAATTCCCGTCAGAACAAGCACCTGATGAAAATGCACATTCAGAAAAGCTTGAACAGATCATCTTAGATAGTGGCGATGGCTTTAAAAACAAGGTACAGCAAGCTGTTATTGAAGAGCAACTGAACATGAAGCTCTCATATGCAGGAGCTCACAAGAATGAGCCTCAGTCTTTCAATGAAAGCTGAGTATGATGCCATCATAAAGAATACACGTGGGAGCTTATGAACCTAACCAGCAGGTAAAAATGTTGTTGGCCATAAGTGGGTTTACAGAGGAAAATACAAAGCTGATGGTAGCAATGACAAGCACAACGCCAGACTTGTGGAGAAAGGGCTATTCCAAGGAGAAGGCATTGCATATTTTGAGACCTTTGCACCTGTGGTGAAGTACAACACTGCGAAAATGGTGATCGCACTAGCAGCATATCATAGTTATTATATTTCAAAAATAGCACTTTTTAAGGCAATTATCCAAAGATTTCAAACTTAACTAACTTCTTTAGGCAAGAAAACTAGAGAAACTGATGATATGCCTCGAACATTTACAGAAATCCAGATATGTTGTCAATCCAAAAGAATCAAAAAACGAAATTATTTTGCTTCTTACCCCAAGACAAGTCATCCGCCTTGTAGACGCTGAGGTTGCTGCTAGACCTTGTCCAGCATAAGGCTGCAACCATCATTTTCAAAGAAAACAATGTCAAACAGCTGTGAAGCCAGCACATAATATACACATACTGTATTAATGCAATCAGGACATGCGAGCAGATTTTCAAAGCACCAACTTTGCAAGCAATCATCTCAAAAGGTTTATATATCATTATTAAGAATTTGATCTGCGACAAACCATGATTTCTCTTCTTGTTTTCTGAAACAGATGACAAAGGTGCCTGCATTCAATGCTGAGGACCTCTGCCACCACCCTCAAGATGGAGAATTTTTATTTGTGCCTCTAGAAGGACTTCATGCTCTCCCTAGCAGGCAGCTCACATGGTGCCAACCCAACACCCAAGGCCATGCCAATTGAGTTTCCTCAGCCTTAGGGCCAGCCCCTTCATGCTTGTAGGTGAATGACACTGACCAATTAGGATTACACATCGTTATAAACCTTCAATGTAATATTCAAAAGGCCACCTCTTTAGGTGCTTGTTCTCTCTCGTTGGCTTCAAAAATAGACAGTTTCCCTGGCTGTGTCTTGGTTTGTACTGGCATACTTGTTTGAAAAAGTGATATATACCTAGATGAATCCAGGAACATTCCCAAACTCATCCTCTAAAAACACAACGTAGTGCAGTTTCAATCTCATGATAGTCACTCACAAGGTTGAAAACCATAAACTTCATCATGCATAGCAGGGACTAGCTACTATGACATCCCCATTGACGTCATCAGCACCCAACAGTGGGTGTAGACCATAGTATAAAAATATGCTCTCACACATACAAATCCACACACCCACACATACTTGAGCATCCGTTTATACAAAGTCTTCGTACTGAGTTTCTGTCGGCACTCCGGAGGTGAAGGGTAGACTCAGCCATGACGAAGGCTAGCACTAAAGGAGAAGGCTAATCAAAAGGTAGTCCAAAAACTCTTCAATCAAGCTACAACTGCTTGTGAAGTCTAAACGTTTTCATTTTAGCCTCTCCCCAACGAGCATCTAAATCTAAATCTAGCTGATAGAAAGAATTATCACAATACCAGCAGGCCACAACTTTCAGATCATCTCAGATGCCCCATCTTTCAGATTGTTTCAGATCATTGTGTGTGTGTGTGTGTGTGTGTGTGTGCGTGTGTGTGAGAGAGAGAGAGAGAAGAAGAAGAAGAAGAAGAATATATTATCGTCCTCTGAAGACCAAAACCGGCCTATGGGACCTGAGCAATACAATATCACAAGTACATGAAAGCTCCTCCCGAAGATGGGAGGGTGGAAAGAGAAACCACCTTCTAGGATTCAGGTGGATCCCTATGCTTGAAGAGCTTATACACAAATGTTCCTAAAGCTGAAGGTGACCCTTTATGCAGCAAATCAGCCAGTTTGTTATGTCCCTCAAGGAGGTGATTGAACTCTTCCCTAATGTGTGCATAGTGAGGGCATATCATTACCATGTGTTCTTCTGTTTCAACCATACCTTGATCACATAGTTGGCATATTCTACTCTCCCTTGGCATCTTTTTCCATCCCCCTGTTTCTATTTGCAGCTGGTGTGATCGGGTGCGAAGTGAGGCTAAAGCCCTCCGTTTATGCACTGCTATAGGTGTACATATGTACTTCTGCGTTGTTGTCTCCCTTCCTGTATAAATTGACCAATATTCGGGGTTGATATATGTGCGATAGTACTCAAATTTATCTTTGTTTTCTGCTGTTTGCCATTTCCTGTGTAGTGCATTCAGTAGGTCATAATGAAAAGCCTCTTCATCAATCTCCTCTGAAGAGTAGTTTAAATACTCTTCTACTTCCCACTTCTTGAACCATTTTTTTAGGTCCTGTGCCCATCCGGACAGTTTCCCTAGTTGTGTCTTGGTTTATAGTGGCATACTTGTTTGAAAAAGTGATGCCCCATCTTTCAGATCGTTTCAGATGATTGTGTGTGTGTGTGTGTGTGTTCTTTAGAAGTGTTTTCCCACTGCTTTTGATTTTTCAGAATAGTCTTTTCTTAAGACTATTCTCATTGTAAAAACTTTTCTTAATATAAATACAGTGGTTTCACCAACAACAAAAAAAAGGAAAAAAAAAGTGTGTGTGTGTGTGTGTGTGTGTGTGAGAGAGAGAGAGAGAGAACTGTCCCTTTCTTTGGGACTGTTTTTTGTAATATAATGACAATGAATTTCACAAAAAAGTGTGTGCGTGTCAGTTCATGAAGATTCCCAATAAGGTAATCGAGTCAGGTTACAGCACTTAACTACTGGAATCACGTGCAAAAAAATGTTTTGATCCATGGGGCCCTTTGAACTGCCAAACCCAGAGTGGCATAGCATAAATACTCACTATCCCTTGGTGTTTAAATTACTTGCAGATGAAGTGTATTATATTAAGAAAGATGGATCAATTCACTACCCATTCTATTCAAGAACAGTCTCGCCCATGTTCAACCAAAACAGCATCCCTTTGACAGCTACATTCCTGATGTTTAGCACAAAAAAACCCACAAGCTAACACTTCGTATTGTGAACTTAACAGGTGACAGGGATTCACCCACCAGGGATTGCAGAAGAGATGAAGCACCAAAAGGCGTACTAAATATTTTCTCCAGAGAGAGAAGGATCACATTTTCAAGCTCCACTCCTGTCTCCAAAGCGCTAGCATGCCAATGCAAGGAAAGAAAAGAAGTTAGGACTCATACAGTCAGTATAATATAACAAAAAGGCATCCGTACTAGGTGCCTGCAGTTTTACTAAATGACATTCAATAAATTTCCAAACTGACCAAACTCATCCTCTAAAAACAAGAGAGTGTGCAGTTTCAATCTCGTGACGTTCACTCACAAGATTGACAACCATACACACCATCACGCATAGCAAGGCCTAGCTACTATGACATCCCCACCGACGTCATCAATGCTCAATGGTGTATAAACATCACATATCCACGCGACCACACATACTTGAGCATCCATTTATACAAAGGTCTTCGTATTGAGTTTCTGTCAGCACTCCTGATGTGAAGGGCAAACTCAGGGCGTGACAAAGGCTAGCATTACAGGAAAAGGCTAATCAAAAAGTAGTCTCTCTTCATTCAAGCAACAAATGCTTGTGATTTAACTTTAGTCTCTCCCAAATAAACATTTCTATGCAAAAAATGCTTAGATAAACTAGCTGATAGGGCAATACGCCCCTAAAGATAAACAGAATTTACACATTATCAGCACACTGCAACATGGACAAAAACTTCACAAGGTGAAATTTGCATGCCGGCTAATATGGCAGGAACGTATCTCTAGATGAATCTAGAAACATTGCCAAAACTTGTCCTCTAAAAACATAACACAGTGCGATTTCAATCTCATGACAATCAATCACAAGGTTGAAAACTTTAAAATCCATCACACACAGCAGGACTAGATCCCACCAACATCATCAATGCCCAACGGTGGGTGCAGACCATAATGTCAGCTCTCACACACACATATCCACAAACCCATACATATGTAAGCATCCATTTATACAAAGGTCTTCCTACTGAGTTTCTATTAGCACCCCGGAGGTGAAGGTTAGACTCAGGCATGACAAAAGGCTAGCAATAAAGGAGAAAGCTAATCAAAAAGCAGTCTACATTCTCTTCATTCAAGCTACAATTGCTAATGAAGACTATGTGGTTTCATGTCTGTCTCTCCTAAACAAACTTTCCTAAAGACAAACTAGCTCATGGTGCAATGCACCACTTAAGATAGAAAGAATTTAGGAACATGTAAACCTACGATTCCACACGTGTGTTGCAGAGAAGCAAAATATTCACCAGAAAACAGAAAATGCAAACAAAAGCGAAATCTAATTAAGAAACCAAATTACACCATGCATTGGGTGTACAAATGTCCTTTCATTTTCCCATCTGTTTAAAGCAAAAACAACAGTGATAACTCAAGTAAGGTCTCAGTTGCCAGTTATGCCTCCTTTGAATAATCTCTCTTATTTATAATATCCAAATGCACTTAGCCATAATGTAAAATACACCCATGCTTTGTTTAAATAATGCCAGAAGAGCTATGCATGGATCAGTTGTAGGATGCCTCCACATCCTGTCCTAATTATACTAGAGCGTAAATGAAGCAAGTGATGAATAGGTAATGTGAGCAACAACAACTCTTTGACAGACTATGTGGTTTCATGTCTGTCTCTCCTAAACAAACTTTCCTAAAGACAAACTAGCTCATGGTGCAATGCACCACTTAAGATAGAAAGAATTTAGGAACATGTAAACCTACGATTCCACACGTGTGTTGCAGAGAAGCAAAATATTCACCAGAAAACAGAAAATGCAAACAAAAGCGAAATCTAATTAAGAAACCAAATTACACCATGCATTGGGTGTACAAATGTCCTTTCATTTTCCCATCTGTTTAAAGCAAAAACAACAGTGATAACTCAAGTAAGGTCTCAGTTGCCAGTTATGCCTCCTTTGAATAATCTCTCTTATTTATAATATCCAAATGCACTTAGCCATAATGTAAAATACACCCATGCTTTGTTTAAATAATGCCAGAAGAGCTATGCATGGATCAGTTGTAGGATGCCTCCACATCCTGTCCTAATTATACTAGAGCGTAAATGAAGCAAGTGATGAATAGGTAATGTGAGCAACAACAACTCTTTGACAACAAGCTGAATTACAAAAAGAGCAAGTTGCCTGCCTAGAATGGCAGATGGACTATTATGCAGTACAACTAAGCTACCCTATTATATAAACACATTGTCCTCTCTCAGCACTCAGGAACTACAAGATTGTTAAATTGCTGGCTAAGCAAGGGAAGCACCAATGACTCCAGACCACAACTTGGATTTAGTACGTGAGATGTCTAAGGTTAGAGCCATTATCTGCAGTAACCAGTCAGGGAAAATTTTGAGTCAAAATCCAGGGACATTCAAGCCTAGCAGAGGTACCCCCAAGTTGGACTTGGGCCAGTATGGGATACCTCCTCACCTGCTAGGTTGTCCAACTCCCCTACCTGACTGGCTGGCTGGCTGGCTGGCTGGGAGGTGGTTCGACAGCCTTGAGGCCACCCTCAAGGATTTCCATCTTCTCCTCCGATTTGTATCCTTCCCAGGGTGTTTGCAGCTCCTCTAACGTCACTTTCCGTGCTCCCTTTGTTCACAGCCCCTTCCGGGCTCCTCCTCTGGCATGCCCCTTTAGGCCTTCCCTTGCTGCCCATTGGCAACTCTGCCATTTTGCAGCATGAGGAAGGTTTGGAAACTTTCTGGCAGCCACACGGCCCTTTCCTCAGCCCCCTCTTTCATGATCCTTCCCTTCATGTCCACCTGTCAGACCATTTCCCCATCATCTCCATCTGGAATAGTATAATGGAGGTTACCGCAACGTGGGGTGAAAATCCTGCATTATCTCCTCCAGCAGCAGAAGTTTGAGAGGCCATCACATGCATCTAGACCTTCCCCTCCAGACGGCCAAGCACAATGAATGGAAAAGGCCATGCAAAGAGCACTACAGCATTAGAGGAGCAAGCAGAAGTCACAGAAACCGCTGCTCCCACTGGCCCCTCTTGCCTCCCCCTTCACGCCCGTCCATTAGCCCCCCCATGCTTCCTCCTCCCTGACCTTCGCTTCCACCCCCCCCCTCTACCTCCTCCTTGCGCTCCTTGCCGCCTACCTTTGCTTTGTGCCACCCCCCCCCCCTGCCTGCATTTTGACTCCCTTTGCCTCTGTCGCGCCCATTCCCCCGCATTCCGCCTCACCACCCTCCTGTTCAACTTTCCCACCCCACCCCTTGGGTTTGTTTCGAACAGACAGAGGGGCTGTTCCACTCTTTTTCAGCCGCCCAGCCTCTGTTTTTTGAAGCAGCCCAGTTGGCTGCTTTGCCTTTTTCCAGCAGCGAGGTTTTTGCCTTCTTTTTCGCCTTGGATTGCTGGCTGTTTCTAGCTAGCCCAGGCAGAACTCTTGGGGTGGCTGCAGCCTCAGTCCCCCCCTTCCATTCTTAGTTTTTTCACACCCTTTTTTAACCCTTTCCATCCCTTCCTTTTGCTAGCAGGAGCAGTTCATCTTCTGGGGATTACAATCCTGGCAGTGACCCTTGGCCTGGTGAAAGGCGCTCTCCTTGACTCCCACAGCCATTCGGGTTTCTCATCCCACCTGGCTGCTCTCTTACCCAGCCTTGCTGCTCGCTCCACCTTGTTCCATCCCGTTCTGCTCATGCTCCATCCCACTCTGCTCACCCTTTCTTGCTTCTGCTCAACCCACCTTGCTGCATGCTCCATCCCGTTTTACTGCTCCAGCCCCATTAAACCATTGCGCCTCAAGCTTTGCCTTGCTGTTCCAGCTCCAGTAGCCCATTCCTGTTTCTCGTCCTGCCTTGCTGCTCTCTCACCCAGCCATGCTGCTCGCTCCATCCCCCCCTGTTCACCCCACCTTGCTCCATCTTGTTCTGCTCATGCTCCATCCCACTCTGCTCACCCCTTCTTGCTGCTGCTCAACCCACCTTGCTGCATGCTCCATCCCGCCTTACTGCTCCAGCCCCATTAAATCATTGCACCTCAAGCTTTGCCTTGCTGTTCCAGCTCCAGTAGCCCATTGCGCCTCAAGCTCTGCCTCTCACAGGCTGCTGTACCAAGTGCCACGACCCCAAGGCTCCAGAAGCTGCTGGGACCTCCCATGACAGAATGTTGCAAACGCTGCTGCCTGCCATGACCTGTTCTCCAAGGCTTGGGCCCTATATATATATATATATATATATATATATATATGTGTGTGTGTGTGTGTGTGTGTGTGTGTATATATAAAAGGACTGTTGGTGCACTGGCTAGCCTAGCTGAAGGGACGGGCGGCTCCAAGAATCGAGAACCTGCTCAAGATTTCGTCAAGGACCTGGGCTGAAACTTTGAATAAGCCAAGAAGTTCCATGGGAGTGGCTGCAATCTTGCAATCTGCCATATGAAACTTCTTCAGGAGACTGTCAACATACTTGAGCTGACTCATGAACGTGCTATCTGAATCTCTCCAGAACTCAATTCCAAGACAATAGTGCATAAGTCCAAGATCTTTCATGTCGAACTCTGCAGATACTTCTTGTTTCAATTTTCTGATGAAGCTATCCTTGCTTCCTGTCACAATCAGATCATCTACGTACAAAAGTGCAATAGTAATGTCTTCCCCTTGAACTTTGTAGTAGAGAGTATGATCTGCATTGGACTTCATGTATCCCAGATCAGCAAAATACTTGTCAATCTTGCTGTACCAACTTCTGGGTGCTTGCTTTAAGCCATAGAAACTTTTCTTGAGATGGCAAACCTTATTCTTCTTTCCTGGTTCAACATAACCTGCTGGTTGTTGCATGTAGACTTCCTCGTCTGGTGATCTAGTCTACTCTGATCTAGATCTAAACCAACCATCGATCGATGAAAGAACAGCAAATAATTCCTTTTCTTTTGTTCTTTTTAAGTGCTAGGTCAGATGCGTCAATGTAGAGGCAAATATGCGTGAAGGAAGTGGTTTTGTCAGCGAGGCTCAAATGTGAGTGTAACTTGCGCCGAAATGTGCGCGTGATGTGACGAGCGCGTAGAGCACGAAAAAACGAGCGACTTTCCTTTTTGGAGCGCCCTCAAATTCTTCCTAGATCAAGAGATATGACTTGATCTAGGTGGAGGGGCAAAAGGAGTGCAAATGGTGCTCAATGATGATGTGTCCCTGTGAGTCACATGTAGTGATGATGTGGCACTGTGCTTAGCGAGAGGTGTGCCAATGAAGCCTGTGCTGAGGTGGCAGAAGTGGTCACATGAAGTACCTATGGAGCACTGTGTGTGCCTGGCAGGGGGTTAGTGTTGACTGGACTGCTGAGGTGGTATTGCTGAGGTGGCACTGCTGATGTGGTAGTGGTGACGTGTCAATGGTGACGTGGCAGTGGTGACGTGTCCCGATGATGTGGCAGAATGATGTGGCCTGCCTACGTGGCACTGATGACGTGGCAACTGAGCTGGCAAGGTGACGTGGCAGATCAGATGAGTTGATGACGTGTCAGCTGACGTGGCACGCTGAGCGAGGGCAATGACGTGGCAGATAAGGTCTGCCACGTCTCACAATAATGTAAACCAAGCTCTCTGACCTATAATCAATCTAACCGGGATTAACTTACCCTGACCCAGGTTGGAGCTTATCTCCACGTGTCAGATGGATGTGGTTGCCTGCCGGAATCTTTTAAGATACTCTGAAATCTTTGAAGATTCCATCGATGGAGTCGTGAGGCTTCGTTGGAGGCAGTCGTTGAAGGTGCCGTTTGTTGGAGCGTTGGTGATGGACGACGGAGAAGCAGCCCCGCTACGAAAGAGACCAAGGCGGAGGGCTCACCTCTGTCTCCGTGTGTTGAGAGGCCGTGTTGGAGCGTCGTTTATGGAGCCGCGTTGTACGTAGGTCCTTGCTCGCTGTGCTGTTTGGCCGAAGTTATAGACCCGGTGTGCTGTCGCGCAGCTGAAAGGAAAAGGCCCGTGAGGCGATCCTTGCTTCTAGTAGTCCGCCGGCATCAAGCAGCCAAAGATCATCTTCACGGGCTGAGGCAGCACAAGCATCTACTGCGCTGCTCCGTCGATGGAGCAAGGAACCTTGGATTGCTTTGGCCATTGGTGAAGCATGTGTGAGCAGCTCGTTGGCTGTAGTCGGCCGTTGCTTCGTTGCCGCTATAGACCGCTTGCTGGAGGCTGCCTTGCAGGAGAAGCAGTACGTGGTCGTTGCAGGAAAGTTGGCGTTGGCGCAGCTGCCCGTGTGCTTGCAACGAGAGGCACACTGTGGATCGATTGGCGAGGCTGTTGTTGATGCCGTTTAGGTGCTGCTTTGGCAAGAGCTATAGTCGGTCGGTTGCAGCAGAAGTCGACGATGGTCGTGAGTCGAGATTTGCAAGGTCTTCTTGGAGTAGGTGTTGTGGTGGCTGTCTGTTTGGCCCGTGGAACGTTGGAATAAGGTCGCTTGTAGGAGGCTTGTGGAGCGACTGTGTAGAAGATATTGGGCCGCTGAGGGCCTTATGGAGGCTGGGAGCTCGCCTGTGCTGCTATTATGGAGCACTGCCAGTTGAGGAAAGCTCGTATGAGCTTGTTGATGGCGGCTGGCAATAGAGCTAAGAGCTCTTTGGAGCTCGATTTTCTGCCTTCATACGGTGCTCTCAGTCTCGATGCCTCAATCGAGAAGCCTCTTGCTGCTTTGCATGGGTCGCTGGAGCTGAGTTGAAAGGCTTCTCTCCCTCTCTCTTTCACTCAAGCAAGAAGAAGACACTCCCTATCTTTCTCACAAATCTCAAAGCTCTCTCTCACAAACACTCAAGAGAAGGTACTAAAATCTCTCAAGAATGAACTGAATTCCCTTAAGGAATGACGGAAATTTTCTCTCAAATGGACGGATGAAGATCTCTCACCGGAAGTGGACTCTCACGGAGAACACTCAAGAGAACTCTCAATCTCACAATCTCTCTCACACTCTCAAGGATCGCAATGCCTCAGCGGAAGGCAAGGGAGCTCTGATACCATGACAAAATATGAAGAGGGGAGAGGAGAAGAGTGGAGATGAGGAGAGAGGGCACAGCTAGAGAGCACACCACAAATGACTAACTGTACACTAGATTTAGTTGATATCTACAAACCCTTTTAGGGTTAGGGTTAGGGGATCTAACCCTTTTCTTTATAGCACTCTATAAGGTTAGTGCTATGCACATATGATCACGTGATAGTGCTATGCACACATGATCACATGATGTTGAGCGTGAACTCTCAACACCTAGGACTACACCATGCACAGCCCTCTACCAAAACATTATGGATTCTTTGAGCCCCGTGGAAGTTCTCCTTGTTGAGGACTTCAACGCAAGGACAGATACATGCCTAGTATCACTTCTGGAAGGACCTACCACATTCTTATACCTTTACTCTTTGAACATAGTCTTCTCTTGTTATATAGATGAATCTATCTTATTACCAGATGTTGATATACACAAGGTTGGAATGTCTCAAGTCTTAGATAAACAGGCCCCAATCACTTCCTATAGACATGCACTACTAGACATGGGCAGGATACATGATCTTACAATCTATAATGGCTTGGATCGCTAGCCCTCCTCAGGCAGGTCCACTTGTTCCCACATGGGGGGGGCTTCGCCTTCACTTCACATATTACTGACTTCTCTGTCTCCACCACCACCTTGTTTTTTAGTATATCCAAAATACTACCTACATCACACACGACACCACTTACCATGAGATACACTTTGATCACAAACTAAAACCCAAGTACTCCGCACGCCTCTCCAACCTACTCAAAGACATTGACCATGTACTGCTCTTATGGGATCGAGTCGCCCTGATCACACACTCTGCCCTACACACTTTCTCACAACCACTCGATCCACACGCTCCCACCTCTCGGCTCAGTGCCCAGCAATAGCTGGTATGATGACGAGTATAAGGCTTTATGTTGACAACTCCGACTCAAAACTAGCATCATGTGCGAAAGTGAGGTAGAGGCGATACATGAGTACCGTCATCTGGTTCGCCAAAACAAGCAAACTTCCGTTCGCCGGAATTAGGAGTCAATAAAAACTTTGTTTAGTAACAATGCTAAAGACTTATGGCGGGGGTTCCTTGAGCAGCGAGCCCCATCCCCTCTACTCCTATGCACATACCAGGAGGTGCTACCAAAGATGGACCTGTGTACCAGGATGGTGTGCGGAAGCGAAAGCGGACCTGGTGGAGCAGGAGCCACTGGATGAAAAGCCAGGAAAAGATTTCAACACCGAAAGGTTCCAGAGGACTACGACCAGTGGAGCATCTTCATCGACGTGTTGGCATTGGGCCTGGATGTGTCGGTGAGAGGGGGTGTTGGAAAGGTCACCTCCCCATCTGTAAGCCCCCAAATGAGGAGAGCGTGGGGGAGGGAGACCTAGGGCAGGATGTGCCCAAAGAGAGATTACCTGGATGTGTGGATCTGGGATAGATCTGGAGCATTCATGGTTGGTGGGGTATCCCAAGGATGAATGGCTGCATCAGGAGCAGCTCATGTGCAGGAAGATGGCGGGGACATAGTGTCTTGGATCAGGCCTGGCGTCAGGCACTCAGTGGACTGCAGCAGGACCCTATGAAAGGCGCGCTGACATCAGTATGTGTACGGAGCAGGGTACAAAGCTGTACGGATCTGTACAGGCTGCTGCAGGGCAGTGTACGGAAGAGGTACGGTCAGGACAAGGCGCCGGCAAAGGGCTGCAGCAAGGCGCAGTATAGTGGGGGTCTATGGGCAGGTCTATGGCTTGCAAGCAGAGCTGGCAGGTGGCAGGACAGCAGCAAAGGAGCTGGAGCCTGCATGGAACAAAGGGCCAGCAAAGGGCCCTTATATAGGGCTGGTTGGGCTGAGCCAACCAGGTCGGTTGGGCCAGCCAACCTAGTCTGTCCAGTCGGCCCAGTCAGGGCAGACTGGTCGGTATTTTTGCCAGGCCTCGGGGGCTATAAAAGGAGAGGCTTCAGGCCTCATTTCTCATCCAGCCTAGCAGCACTTCAAGGAGCAGGAAGGAGCAGCAGAGCAGCAGCAGTTGGGCCTATGACCAGGAGGTGAACTGTACTGAGGTGCTGCAGACTTAGCTCAGGGAGAGGCTGAACCTAGACTGTCTTCTAGGGCAGAAGGTTGCTGAGATCATCACCACTTGGAGCAGCAGAAAAGCCCCATCAGAAAGGAGCAGCAGGGAGCTTGTCTTGGGCCTCATCACTGGAGGAGAAGAGAGCATACAGTAGCTGCAGACTTAGCTGAGGGTGCTGCCCACCTAGGCTGGTGCAAAGACAGCAAGGTGGAAGGGATCTAGACGGAAAGTCTACAGACGCTCCAGGTGGAGCACGCGGGCTCGAGTCTAGAGATAGCCAGCTGATAGGAGAAGGACCTTGTGGTAAGATCAGAGGACCACATCATTGGTGGGACTCTGCATCTATCTCTTTTGTATTGTGTCCATAGTTTTGGACAGAAATATATATTTTGGTGGTTTCTCTATCTGGCTGGTTCATTGTCTATTGATGAGTCTGCACACCTATTGTATGCACATAAGTAAAGAAGTCTGTGATTCCACACCCACACCGCACACTGTGTGAGCTCCTGGGCATTACTATAAGTCTTCCGCTGCGTGTACCCTCTGTTGGGTCTTTTCTAACAAGCAGGACCAAATGGGAACCGAAGAGCCGGAAGTGTATTTTCTTGGGCTACAATGAAGAGACGAAGGGTTACCGTCTCTATAATCCTGTTACCAAGAAGGTAATAGTAAGTCGCGATGTGGTCTTCTCAGAACAGCCGCATCAATTGGAGGAGAATGCTTCCTTCCCAGACAACCAGGACTAGGATATCCATCCAGTACAACCACCAACAGCAGACCGAACTCCCCCAACGGTGCTTGGGAGGATTCAAGATAAAGAAGAGGAAGAAGAGCCTGCAGAACCACAATGGCAACAGCCATTCCCGAAGTGGGTAAAGCAGGTTTTGGACGACAGAGAACCTCCAACCATTGAGGAGGAACCATCCGAACACCGTCGGTCCAAGAGATTAGAGGAGGAAAGAAGGACGCAGGAACACTTGGTCAACTACGCTTTGATGACAGAGGTGATCCGTGCTGAAGAACCCAAGTGTCTTGAAGAGGCACAGGGTGATGATAGGTGGATGGAGGCTATGCAGTCGGAGTATGGCTCATAATAAAGAACAACACTTGGGACCTTGTGGATCGACCACCAAAATGCAAGGTAATCGGCACCAAGTGGGTGTACAAGACCAAGTACAATTCCGACGGCACGTTGGATAAGTACAAGGCTCGGCTTGTGGCAAAAAGATTCGCACAGATACATGGTTTTGATTATCAAGATACTTTTGCTCCCACGGCTCGACTAACCACAATTTGCAGTGTTTTGGCTTTAGCAGCACAGGAAAGTTGGCCCGTGTTTCAAATGGATGTAAAATCTGCCTTTCTGAATGGAGATCTCAAGGAGAAGGTATACGTGGAACAACCACCAGGTTTTGTGATCCGTGGTTCATAAGGTAAAGTCTATAAACTAAAGAAGGCACTTTACAGGCTGAAACAGGCCCCACGAGCGTGGTACCAGCGGATTGATGCCTACTTTCTGCAAAACGGGTTCAGGAGGAGCCCATCTGATGCAAATTTGTATATCTACAGAGAAGGAGGCAGGTGTATGATCATGGTCCTTTATGTGGACGACCTTGTCATAACAGGGAACCATGAAGAAAAGATCTCGCAGACAAAGCAGTTGCTAGGAAGAGAGTTTGAAATGACAGACCTCGGACTGATGCATTTCTGTTTGGGGATTGAAGTTTGGCAAGAGCCAAAACAGATCTTCATCTCACAGCTGAAGTATGCTGGAGAGATACTGAAGGCATTTGGCATGGCTGAGTGCCAAGACAGTTGGCACCCCTATGGAGGTTGACGTAAAGCTCTCAAACGAGGATTCATCACCACTCGTGGACGAAGCGAAGTACAGAGGCTTGTGGGCAGTTTGATTTACTTGTGCAACACGCGGCCGGACATTAGCTTTGCAACTAATGTACTAAGCAGGTTTTCCAATAAGCCCCGAGAGAACCATTGGAGGGCAGGGATGCGGGTGCTGAAATACATCAAAGGCACACTTGATTATGGCATCACCCATACCAAGGGCAACATCTTGACCAGATTCTGTGACTCGGATTGGGCAGGAGACGTGGACAGCAGGAGATCAGTGACAGGTTACTGTTTCTCACTTGGATCTGGAGCTGTATCATGGGTCAGCAAGAAGCAACCTACAGTTGCTCTTTCTTCTACCGAGGCTAAGTACAAATCAGCATGTTTTGCTTCTTGTGAGGCAGTGTGGTTGAGAAGGATTTTAGGGGACATGGGTACATTGCAGAACAAGCCTACGTAGTTATCATGTGACCATCAAAGTTGCATGGCAATTGCAAAGAACCCTGTGTTCCACGCTCGCACAAAACACATTGAGATTCAATATCACTTTGTACGCGAGCTCATCATGGGATGGAGAGGTCAACTTGGTGTACTGTCCGACTACAGAAAATGCTGCGGACATCTTCACGAAGGCTCTTGGAAGAGACTTGCTGGAGAGGCATCTTCATCGACTTGGCATTCGGTCGAAAAAGTAAGTTCACTTGCGGGTGGACATTGAGGGACGGTGTTAGATATCAATGCTCCACTCTCGTGTAACTACGTGGGAACCAGCTAACTCTACTTGTAAGCCCCCCATATGAGGAGAAGGCATTTGAGTCGCTCGGTTATCCGGTAGGTCCTGGTTTGGACACCAGATGGGAGCCATGTGTGGCCTGATGGCTGTACGGCTTCAGATAGAGTTGGCACACTGCCAACTAGGCTACATGCAAGTGCACGAAGGCATCCCATGACTGACCGCACTGAGGGTAGACGGAGCATTTCCCGGGGCAGCCCACTCTCGGGTTGCGGGGCCCGTTTGGAGCCCCAGATGATCCCGAATGGCTCTGGGCCGAACGGATACCGTAGGTGAGTTGCTCTATTCTACGCCACGGTTCTATCGTGTGGTCGGTGGCCTATTTCGGGACCGACCTCCAGTCGGCCGTTTTGGGCGGACTGGGTCCGTCACCCAATTGGGTCTAATCGACTACGACTGGTGGCTATATAAGAGCAAGCCCGTGAAGCCCATATTCATCACTGGCTACAGCAACCTTGATTCCTTAGCATCCAACCTCCGTCCTCTACTGTTTCCAGCACGCCATCGAAGCTTCTCACACAAGAGCGCACAACTAGGAGGCAGCGCCATCTATTGTATCAGTTTTACAGTAATCAAATTTTTTATTCTCCATACTATCTGCTTTTCTCTCTTGCATACGAGATCCTGTTATCTGTTGAGCACAGACGTTGTATTGTTTTCTTACACAAACGAACAATCATGAGGGCCTACATACTGAATTCATTGCATACAGAATAATACCTTGGCCTTGAGCGAAAGATCATGAGGGCCTACGTATTGAATTCGTTGCATCCGGAATAAATACCTTGGGCCCGATCTTAGCGAAGCTCTTCAATGAAGTGGTTTGCACAGGCTTGCCACACACTTGGACCTTAACATCATCACCCCAAGGCAAGAGATCCCATGATACCGAAAAACTACAAGACCATTATTGTCATGTGCATGGTGTACCTAGGGTTGGATAGCATGTGAACATGGGTTACGGGATAGCATAGGGCTGGATGGCTATTTTTAGCCGAGATTGCTATAAATAGAGATTGATTCATATATAGTGCTCGCTTTACATGGAGGGATCTATTCATAGCATTGTGCTATCTATAGCGGGTTTCCTTCTATATAGAGGGAGGGCCAGTGCTATTGTGTAGATCAGTTAAGCGCTCCTCAACTGATGGATGGGCTTGGACCCAGGCCGGGACTCTAGCCATCTACATGGTGGATCATAGGTGGTGTATCGAAGGTCCTCTGAACGGGCTCAGGTGGTATGGGACACCTGGGTTAGATATGGGCCTATGGATGAGTCGAGCGGTAGCCCACGTGCTCGGGGGTGGTTGGGAGGATCGAGGCGCCTGCACTATGATTTTGGTTGGATTGAGGACGAGATTCTAGGTCAGTGATAGGGTTGGATCCTACGGGGTCGTGTCATTTGGTATTAGAGCCGCCCTTTCACGACAAGTAGAGAGGTGAAGTAGTGCAGGAGATTTCCAGGTACGGTTCTCATATGTGCGTAGGATTTTCCATATTCTCTTCTGTTCAAGACGAACATATGGGGTTGGCAGTTGCGCTGGTAACTAGTGAAATTGTTGGATTTCTTTGACTAGTTGGGATTCCTGTGTGTTCGCCTTTAGAGAAGGAATTTGACGCTGGATTATTGTATGAGAATTTGGAATCATTGATCAGCTAGTTGTTTGAGGAAGGTACCTAACGTAGGAGATTCGATGAGGTTGATGGATGATGCGATTGCATGAGCGCTAGGTAAGCTCTTGTAATGGGGATGATAAAAGGGGAGGATTATGCTGTATAGGATTGGAGAAGCCGGGTGCGATTATCCAAGGCTGGATTGGGCTTATGAATTGGGACGAAGGAGTAATTTACTGCTGATTGTCGCGGGCTGCAATGCTTTTCTGATGATCTACCACAGTATAGCTTTGATTTCCTTGTTTGGGCTAAACACAAGGATTGGGTACGAAAAGCAATGCTTTCCAACATCTCGTCCTAACGCCCTGTTTTGATCATCTTTATTTGATGCGCCAATAGCGCCTTTCTTCTTCGAGGTATTAGCGCAATAGCATGGACATGCGTGTGTTGCGTTGATTACTGCGTAGGAGATGGGCGATGTGAGCTTGGCATTTAGGGGACCGTGGCTTTTGAGATCATCGTGCAACGCTTCACTATTTTTATCTGATTCGGCCAAGAATAGAAAAGCAACGCTGTTTTTGGCAACATGCTTTTGGAAAAGTCTGAATGAGCTTAAGCCCTTGTGTTTTTTGATTCAAAGCATTAGGCTTTTGGGATTCTCACCTTTATAAGACTCCCACCCTTGCTCTGATTACCCCGATTTCCCCTCACCCTCTTCGTTATCTTTCCTCATTCGTTGCTCTTCACACCTGGTTCGCTATTCCTATGGAAGGCCATCAAAGCAATCAAACTCCATCGTTGGACTATTTCTTTATTTAGATGGAGAACGAGGCTACATGGAAGATTATTCCTCGTAGACCTCATGACTTGCTGCGAGAGATGGATTCCTTGATGGATGAACTCTGGGCAGCTCTTCACTACTATAAAACCCCTAAGTACCAGAAATATATTGAAGAAGGCTCGTGCTGTTCTAAATATAAACAGCTTGTTTTAGAGTCTTTGTACCGCTTCCGAGTTATCGAGAAGTGATGAAGAAGTTGAAATCCTCAGATTTGACCGACACCCAATTATTTTTGGCTCAACAGGATCTTTTGAACCACTCTTGGTTCAAGAAGCTCCCCAAATTTGTATGAATTGTAAATTGTCTTGTTATTAAATTGACCACGTTTTGGTTCATTTTGTTTTGATTTGTAACTAGTGGCATCTATAATTTGATGGGTTCTTTTTTCAAATTATATTTTTCTTGCATATATCTTGAAGTTTTTTAGATATATAGTACATTAAGGATGCCCGAGTCTTGTTACATCTTAAACTTGACTTAACTAAGACAATGGGATTTTCCTTTCTCGAATCTTGATGCATAGATTCCTATTTGGTTTCTATTTGAAGTTTTGATCTCAATGTGATTGTGAGTTATGACGTTTCTTCGAGTTACCATTCGGACATATGAAGGTTCTTATTGATTAGACCAGAGTGAGTCTTGTTGGATACCTTCTTTGAATCATGTCCAAAGGCGGGGTCATTCTGATTCTCACTCTTTTAGCCTAAGGTCATGGATAGTTAGGATTCAAGAGTTGTTAGGGATGCTACCTACTAGTTTTCTTCTTTGACCTATTGGTTGAGGTATTATAACACAAGGGGGTGATATGATCACATTAAGAAAAGAATTGAGAACGGATTTGCCACCCCAACTTAATCTGGGATGGTCTGAGTTGAAGAGGTATTGGCTACCCTGATTCACTCATATTGTCCACCGAGTTTTTTATTTGCAGTATGCTTTGGTGGTATGGGACACTAAGGTATGTTACATTTAAGATTCTCTAATGTGGTGGTATAATCCAGCGTGAAATAATACCCAAGGACCTCTAGGGTGAAGTACAAGTAGGCTGAATTGCATTGGGGGCAACCTGATTAGATTTTTTGCGAGGGCTGACTAAGATTCTTTACCCTGAGAGAAGCCATGTTTTTTTTTGGGTTCAACCCTGGAGCTCCATAGTCTAGACTCAATCTCAGGGAGGGTTACCACATCTCTTCTGATGATGGTCTGTTAGTGCCTTATTTGGAACTTGGTGTTCCTAGATAAGAGATCCTAAGAACTGGATGCTCCTGTGATAGGAGCAGTTTATTGTGCACAAGTTTATACAGGATATCCGATAGTGGATCTTGTTTTAAAAGACCTCGAATTGTCTATTTCCACACTCTTTGGATCACATAGGATGTTACTCCTATGATGATTGACTATATACATGTCTAGAATAGTACCATTGACTGCATATAGCCAATTGAATTTTTACTGATTATCCTAAGGGACCATATTTTTTGTCAGAATTTTGCCCATTGATACATCCATGAAGATTCTTCCATCATGAGTTATGAACTAATACCTAATTGTTCTGCGATGGAAAGTCTGTCATGTATTTCAACCCAAGAATTTGAATTACAAGGGTATTCTGTTGTGGGATTTTCTGAATACTAAGTAATTCAAGAAATTAGGGTTGATAGAAATTGCAACCCAAAGATTGACCTCGAGGGGCTCAATTGATGGGGTTGTTCGAACAATGATTCCTCGATCTCAATCTAAGATTTTTGAGTTTAAGGGTATTCAGCATGATGAATATTTTTTTGTCAATTCCCAGTTAGCACTCAATAGATAAGGTTGATAGAATCGTTTACCTTCAAGTACGGATTTTATCATTCTTGTGTACGGATATGTCAACGGAACTAGCTCTGTGGATTCAGAGTTTATTTGATTTCTCGAGGAGAATACTCGACGATACGTAACCTTGTTTAGATTGAGAGATTTACTTTCCTTTGGTTGGTTATCAAAGATTGTGGCTTTGGAGTTAGATTCTCTTTGATTTGAATCTCATGGAACGTATAGCACACTCAAACTAGTCAGAGTATAGTTATTGGCATTGACTCATCTTCACATAGAGTTTTCGGGCTTTCTAGTGAACTCAGAAGTGAGTTCTTAGAGGAAGGGGAGTATGTCATGGTGTACCTAGGGTTGGATAGCAGGTGAACATGGGTTACGGGATAGGGCTGGATGGCTATTTTTAGCCGAGATTGCTATATGTAGAGATTGATTCATATATAGTGCTCGCTTTATATGGAGGAAGCTATTCATAGCATTGTGCTATCTATAGCAGGTTTCCTTCTATATAGAGGGAGGGCCAATGCTATTGTGTAGATCAATTGAGCGCTCCTCAACTGATGGATGGGCTTGGACCAAGGCCGGGAGTTTGGCCATCTACATGGTGGATCATAGGTGATGTATTGAAGGTCCTCTGGACGGGCTTAGGTGGTATGGGACGCGGCACGCCTGGGTTACATATGGGCCTGTGGTGTGGGAGTAGGGAGAGAGCAAAGTGTGAGAGCAGGAGCAAGAGAGAGAGAGAGCTGAAAACGATAGTTGCAATTAGATGAGTGTGTTACAACTGAATAGAGTGAGAGGTTTTGTCTAAGTGACAAAACCTTATCCTTCACTAACCGTAGTTAGTGAACTAACTGTGGTTAGGGGGAAAAACCTCTAAGTGAGGGAAAAGTGCCCCTAACCTACTTATTACATTACATTGGTCACTGCTAAATTATAACAATAATTCTAACACCCCCCTGCAGTGCCAATGTCATGTACAAGGAAATGATCAATCACCAAAAGGAGATAAGTTCAGGGCACTGCGAAATGCCTCAAACTTTTCACGTGGAAGTGCTTTGGTGAAAATGTCTGCAACATTGTCATGTGTTGACACATAGATCATATTGATCCTGCATGCAACTTCTCTTTGACGTAGTGATAGTGAACCTCAATGTGCTTCGTGCGAGCATGAAACACAGGATTCTTTGCCACTGCAATAGCACTCCGACTATCAGTGAGAATTGGAGAAGGACCCTCCAATGAAAGATGAAGATCAGCAAATAAACGACGCAGCCAAACACATTCAACTGCCGCTGTGAAAGCTGCCCTGTACTCAGCTTCACATGAAGAGGTAGCCACTGTAGATTGTTTCTTGCTCAACCAAGAAATACAAGCTTTGCCCAAAAAGAAACAATTGCCACTTGTGGACTGCCTAGTGTCATAGTCTCCAGCCCAATCTGAGTCACTGTAGGCATGCATCTGCAAGTTACCCCCTTGGGAAACATCAAGCCAAAAGACTTGGTACCTTGCAAATAACGGAAGATGCGTTTTACAGCCTGCCAATGCATAGTCTTTGGGCTGTGCATATATCTGCTCACCTGAGAAACTGCAAACTGAACATCAGGTCGTGTATTGCAGAGATAAATGAGGCATCCAACAGCCTGACTGTAGAGTGTGACATCAAATGATTCACCTGCTTCATGCATTGTAAGCTTCAGCCCCGGCTCCATGGGAGTAGCTATGGGCTTACAATCCTGCATGTTGAATCTGTCCGAGAGTTTTTGCACATACTTGGATTGAGACATACCGATGCCACTTTTCTCTTGAGTACACTGGATCCCCAAATAAAAGTGTAGCAGCCCCAAATCTGACATGTCAAAAGTGGTCTGCAATTCAGCTTTAAAATCTGCAATATTATCTTCATTTGACCCTGTGAGCAGTAAGTGTTTGGCTGCGTCGTTTATTTGCTGATCTTCATCTTTCATTGGAGGGTCCTTCTCCAATTCTCACTGATAGTCAGAGTGCTATTGCAGTGGCAAAGAATCATGTGTTTCATGCTCGCACGAAGCACATTGAGGTTCACTATCACTACGTCAGAAAGAAGTTGCATGCAGGAGAGATCAGTATGATCTATGTGTCAACACATGACAATGTTGCAGACATTTTCACCAAAGCACTTCCACGTGAAAAGTTTGAGGCATTTCGCAGTGCCCTGAACTTATCTCCTTTTGGTGATTGATCATTTTCTTGTACATGACATTGGCACTGCAGGGGGGTGTTAGAATTATTGTTATAATTTAGCAATGACCAATGTAATGTAATAAGTAGGTTAGGGGCATTTAGCATATTTCATAGAGCACCCTTCTTCATGACTTGGGGATCAGTGGCATGGTTCTCTCTTACTGGCACTCGTGTTTTTTGAGGGACATGACTCATACTCAGCTTTCATTATATGACAACACTCTATGGAGTCATGTTCTCTCCGGGATGTTCCCTTCACTCCTTTCAAATCTGCTCATGCCTCAATAGACACATCATGGGAGATTCTGGGTAGCAATACAACTTGGTATATTTGGAGGGCCAGATGTACGGAGGCAATGGAGGGTTCCGAGGTTCACCCTTCCCAATCTATGGCCAGTATATGGACTGGCACTATACACACACTGATGGCCATCTAGGCGAGCATGCAAGGATCCTCCAGAGCAGCTACTACAGCTAGGAGAGTTACTTTTTGCAGAGTTTGGAGAGGACCTCCTTTCTGTTACACAAATTGCTCTCTGTCTGCAAAAGCCCCAAATTTCTTCAAGGAAATTGCATCCAAAAGAGGGCAAATTAACCGAAAGCCCCAAATTTGCAATTTGTCTGCCAAAGCTCCAAATGTGCTCCCAAAAATACAGCCAAATAATGGTTGTATGCACAAAAGCCTAACAAAAAACTTTCCAATATCCTCCTGCAAAAATGTAAATTTCCAAGCCCACCTTCAAACTGTACGGACTAACAGTACGGAACTGTCAGTCCAGTGCAGTTGTACGGAACTGTACAGCTCAGCCTGTACGGTCGGAATCCATACACCTGTATGGATGTACGGATCTGTACGAGAGCTGTACGCCAGTTTGTACGGACGGTACGGGAGCTGTACGGCAGTTTGTACGAACGGTACGAGAGCTGTACGGATGGCGACAACAAACTGTACGGGGTGTACGGACGGCGCTGTCGACGAGCTAGTACAGGCGTACGAAACTGTACGGCGAACCGTACAGTCTGGCGACGAGCTGTACGACTGACGACCTGCTGTATGGCAACGATGGCGAACTATGTACGGAAAGGGGTTGTACGGCGTTTTGTACGGGCAGCCTGGTACGGACGTACGGAGCAGCTTAGACTAGCTGTACGGACTGCTGCGAAATGGTATGGATGCTACGCAGGCTGGGGCTGTACGGCGACGATGCAGGAGGAGCTTGGGCAAGGAGCTGGGAGCACGTCCAGGAAGGAACACTGCTCTAATACCAAATGTGGGAGTAGGGAGAGAGCAAAGTGTGAGAGCAGGAGCAGGAGAGAGAGAGAGAGCTGAAAACGATAGTTGCAATTAGATGAGTGTGTTACAACTGAATAGAGTGATAGGTTTTGTCTAAGTGACAAAACCTTATCCTTCACTAACCGTAGTTAGTGAACTAACTGTGGTTAGGGGAAAAAACCTCTAAGTGAGGGAAAAGTGCCCCTAACCTACTTATTACATTACATTGGTCACTGCTAAATTATAACAATAATTCTAACATGTGGATGAGTCGAGCTGTAGCCCACGTGCTCGGGGGTGGTCTAGAGGATCGAGGCGCCTACACTATAATTCTGGTTGGATTGAGGATGAGTTTCTAGGTCAGTGATAGGGTCAGATCCTGCGGGGTCGTGTCATTGCTATATATAGAGATTGATTCATATATAGTGCTTGCTTTATATGGAGGGAGCTATCCATAGCATTGTGCTATCTATAGCGGGTTTCCTTCTATATAGAGGGAGGGCCAATGCTATTGTGTAGATCAGTTGACCACTCCTCAACTGATGGATGGGCTTGGACCCAGGCTGGGACTCTGGCCATCTACATGGTGGATCATAAGTGGTGTATCGAAGGTCCTCTGGACAGGCTCAGGTGGTATGGGACACCTGGGTTAGATACGGGCCTATAAATGAGTCGAGCTGTAGCCCATGTGCTCGAGGGTGGTCAGAGGATCGAGGCGCCTGCACTATGATTCTGGTTGGATTGAGGGCGAGATTCTAGGTCAGTGATAGGATTGGATCCTACGGGGTCGTGTCAATTATGATTAAACATGTCATGTCCAAATCTATGCATCAGTACTTAACGTAGAGGTAAACCTGGTCGCAGAGATTCAGATGTTCAAAGCTGTGGGACAAGCAGGCTTTCGAATAGATCAAGGGACCATGGATCAATACTCTCACTCAGGGTGGTCACCGAGGAGGCTAGGGCATGGAGACAGAGGGTCTATTGCTGCTTTTTAGATTTCCGCAAGGCTTTTGACACAGTGCTGAAAGCCCGACTCATCAGACACGTCTGTAGGAGCTGGGATATGATCAAGAGATCACCTAGGCACTCATGGCACTTTATGAGAGAGTCTCGGGTAAGGTGAACAAAGGAGATCATGAGCACCATTGGGGTCAAACAAGATTGTCCGTTATCACCAACCTTGTTCGCTCTCTACATAGATGAGTTTGAGACCTTTATTGGGACCCTAGGAGGGGCTGGTTGCCCTCTAGCCCGATCCTTGCTCTAGATTTTCCTGTATGCAAATGACGTGGTCTTACTCTCTTCGTCAGCATAGGGTCTCTAGGAACACTTGGATGTGTTTCATACCTTTTGTGAAACACATGATTTGAAGGTCAACCTTTGGTCAAACCAAGGTCATGATCTTCAACACATCCCAGGCAGCCATGTACGGAGAGCATTTCACCTTGGATGGGTTGTTGATGGAGGTGGTAGCATCGTTTGAATATTTGAAGGTCAACCTTTGGTAAAACCATCGTACGAATATTTGTTGATGGAGGTGGTAGCATGGTACGCAAATGACGTGGTCTTACTCTCTTCGTCGGCATAGGGTCTCCAGGAACACTTGGATGTGTTTCATACCTTTTGTGACACATGATTTAAAGGTCAACCTTTGGTAAAACAAAGGTCATGATCTTCAACACATCTCGGACAGCCATGTATGGAGAGCATTTCACCTTGGATAGGTTGCTGATGGAGGTGGTAGCATCATACGAATATTTGGAGGCCCTTTTCTCCGGCCCGATCTTCACGATGCAACTAGCATTACAGGCCCGACAAAGTGGAGGGTACATTGCACTCGAGCAACAGTGCTTTCACTCTCACTTCCAGGACCCATGACCAAGACTCTTCTCTTTGACGACAGCTTGGGCCTGAGTTGAGAGGCTTCAGGTTCTCATGCTCTCACAGATGATTTGCAATAAGCCTTTAGTCCCACATTAGATAGTCCTAGTTGAGTTCAAAGGATCCCCACTACAGCTCGATGCAATTGAGTTCAAAGAATCCCCACTACAGCTCGATGCAACGTTTCAGGTTCATGTATCTCTACCACATTAGACACTATGGCTCCTCCACCACAAGTCGACACAGGCTTCCTTGGTTGGCTTTATCCTCATCCATGGCACTGGCGGTAGACGGTGACCGGTATGCACGTACATGCAAATGGTTTGAGAGCCTAGGGCTCCCTTCTAGTACAGCATTGAGGCCCCCTCCATCGAGCTCACATATCATGAGGTGAATCAGGTCATCCGAGAGGATCTTTTACAGCTACACACATTCAGCACCTGGTTGGCACCCCACGAGCTCTTTGTGAAGCTTAGTTTTTATAGAGACCATTGCCTGCAAATTTCGGCAAAGTACACATGGATCCACTCCCCCACTCCATGAGGATATTTATTAGGCAGTTCCATGTCACATCGCACACGACTTCGCGTTGAGAGAGGACGAGCAGAGAGTATACCCAAAGAGGGTCGCATCTGCACCCTATGTGATCATCAAGAGATCAAGGCGGAGGAGCACTTCGCTTTCAAATCCGGTGTACTATGAGATTAGAGGTCACTATCACTGCCTCTTCAAAGATGGTTTCGAACCCCTATCCAACTTTTTGTCTTATCCAGATCAAAGGTGCCTAACGGCTTTTATCCACGAGAACGCCCGACACAAGAAGCACTTGCTCAGATAATAGAGGCAAGACTAGGGCATATAGCTAGACTCCACTCAGAGCATGATTACTGAGTTTTTCCAGCCAAACAACACTGACTAGCAGTGTTTAGGGAGACAGTGGGCCCATGCACCAGAGCGAGAGGCACATCGGACTTGCCAATGAGTTGAGACACATATCAGACTAGGGGACTTTTCTTCCATGCTCACCAAATTAGAGACACGGCCTATTGGCATGACAATGGGGCTGGTTCGTCGCATGGCCATTGCTAGGAGACCATAGCCGACCACAAGTATTAACAACCGTCAACGTCCACAGCAGCCTCGCACATCGCCGACCCCCTCTTAGGCTTGACTTCTCCACCAGCCCTCCCCAAACGGTCATCACAGTGCCGCCATTCCTCATCCTCTCCATGAGCTTAGGAATTCTCTCTCTTATATATCAGTATTGTTATGATCATGGATTTTCTCTTATGTTCATCATGGATGTTGATGCATGTTTAGAGGCTCCACCCTTCAGCTCATTGTATAAGGTCTTTTTTAGTCTCATAGACCCTTTGGTCTTCCGAAGGCTTTTAATAATCTTTCTTTCTTTTCCCAAAGGATAAACAATTGGTGCATATTGCAGTTCACATTTCGCTAGACACAACACTCATGGACCACAAAGTAGGCCTCACGCCCACGAGGAGCCAAGTTCAAGATTGGATTCAGGACACAACACTCATGGGCCGCAAAGTAGGCCTCACGCCCACGAGGAGCCAAGTTCAAGATTGGATTCATGTGAGCTTAGTGTTAGAGGGTGACCATATTCACGAGGTTACCATCTACAGAAGAGGTGTCTTTCTTCTCCAACTAAGCTCCCTCAAGATCACCCACGCCCTGGCGCAGCATTGTCCAATTTTCCTCAGCCCTCATTGAGTGTTCTTCATTCCTTGGTACCTAGCTTCACGGTGGATGACATGGACTCGATGCACCATATCCCGCATTTTCCATTGACCCTCAGATTCCCCGCAACTATGTTAGAGTTGCCACCAACAAGTGGATGATGGGGTCCCTTTGCTAAAGTTAATAGCAGCCTGCAGGGTAGTATGAAGTTCCCTACCAGGAGGAGATCTTCCTCGAGATCTTGGACACAAGCACTTTTCGCAGCATATGTGTTCTTGCAGCTTTCGGCTCAGCACATGCTTCGGCATCTACAACTAGATAGCTCCCTTGCCTATTACACACATAAGCATGCATTTATACAAAGGTCATTGTACTGAGTTTTTGTCAGCACCCTAGAGGTGAAGGGCAGACTCAACCATGACGCACAATAGTGCGAAAGAAGAAAGCTAATCAAAATGTAGTCCATATTCTCTTCATCCAACTTGAATAGATTCTCCTACTTCAAAAGTGTTTCTGCACATGATGCATCCATACAAACATGTCCGTACTCATCCTCCTTAAAAAAACCAACATTTCAGTTTTACCATGACAAATCATCCGAAAGGTTGAAAACCCTAAAGCTTATTGAGCAACACACGGACTAGCAAATTTGACATTCCAATGGCGCCTATAGACAATAGAATAAACTTGCGCTCTCCCACATAGACACATTCACACACCTACATGCTTGTTAACATTTATTTATACAAAGGCCTTCGTACTGATCTTTGTCAATATCCGGAGGTGAAGGGCTGACTCAGGGATGACAACAACTTTACCACTAAAGGAGAACGCCAATCTCTTCATCCAAGCTACAACTCCTTGTTTTTTTTCAAAACTCCTTGTTAAGACATGAGTATTACATCTTAGTCTTTCCAAAGCAAGCATCTCTACATTTTAAACCAGAACATAAGCTGCTAGCCACTTCTAGTAGAAAAATGGCAATCATTCATAGTCTAACAATGGGGATATGAAGAAAGCTTGAAGGTGTAAAATCCTAATCCAAAAGACGATAAAAAGTGATACAATCATCGGATGTACTAGAGGTGATTATGAAATATACAAACTTGTAAACTTGGCCACGACACAACTACAGAACTCAGCAAATGTTACAGCTATCCACCCTTTCTATTTGTGAAAGTGAATCTTTAATTGTGTTCAATATGTGCACATTTGTTTGCATTTGTGCTAATCTTTCACACTTGGCATACATCCTCTGCATCTGAAATCCAAAGGATTTTTGAGTTCTAGCAGGTATATCACCAACCTGCAGAACAAGACTGAGATTGCTCCCCTTATTCACGAGACTTCCGTGTGCATCTATTAGCTCCAACACCTTCAATGGCCTTGGAAGTGAGAATTAACGTTTTGGGAAAGGGATTCAAAAAAAATAAGGCAGACAAGAGGCCACCTAGATACCTTGGTATTGGTAAATTTTAATTGACATGACCTTCTTTAACTTTGACCTTTGGGTGTTTCGCCATGTGGTTTATGCAACTGCCATAATTAATATTTATTATCCCAGTTTCCACTAAATAACTGGATTGTTAATATGAAATTACGCTATCTTATACTCGCGTTTAGCAGCATATTAATAAGTGCCTCCCTAAATCTTGGCCCTCCTTGTTGATGAGGCATCAGAAGCCTTGGAGAAACGGTGATGACTAAAACCAATACCAATTCTTCTCTGAAACTAAAGAATTTTTTGTGAGTAGAAAATGAACCGAGGTCTCCTGCTCTCTAGCTATTGTTGCACTGAGCTACCTATCTAAAGCGAAATGAGAAGACTTCATGTCTCGTATATAGCAGTTGAAGGCAAGTAAGTCTTCATCTAAGACACACCTCTCTTTGCTCACGAAGTTTTCAAAAGAGAATGTGCTCTCTCCTCACAAGCCATCCAGATGCTACATAGTGCCTAGGTGCACCAAGAGATCAAGTTCAAATTTCCTCAGAGATCTCAACGGTTGACATCTAGAAGATCTATAGTAACCAAAAGCTAATAAATAGCACTACTTATGTGGATCAACATTTCTTACTACGACATGGTGATATTTATAGTGTGTTTTTCTTTAATGAGTTATAGGACCTTGAAGTGCTGGGGATTGTTGATCTTGTACGATTTGTCATACTATGTCCTTTGGCACACCAAAAAAGATCAACATTGGTCCTTTCTGTCACAGGAGAACAAAGGCATCCTTTGTATGCCTATTTGACATCTGCACTTGGGGATCTACTTAAAAAAAGTATACGCCAACATAGTTGTACGCCATGACCCAGCACCGGGATGACCAACCTTTTCTTGTCGTTCAACAACGGTCGTACATTTCATCAGGCGTACTCCTAACAAAACCTAGAAGCTCCAAGTCCAATCTTCATAACAATACACGATTTGTAGCGTTGGCAAGGTCGACCATGTTACGAGTTTACTCGAATACCGTCCATTAGTCAGATCCAATGCGCTAATAAATGTGAACTACCGGGTGAGAAGTGTCCAAGGGCAGCATCTAACCCTCCGAATGTCGCGGACGCTTTTATTACAAACCTGAACAGAACAGGAAGCGGGTACCGATCGAGGAAATGCTTGGTGGCTGCGTCTGAAGGCATTCCTGCGAGATTCAAAAGATGTTGTAAATCCACGAGTCTGTTGGATGCAAAAGAGGTTGAACACTAGATAAATGATCACCAATTCAAGTATGTATGGATGCAAGAGAGGAGAAGGAGGAGGACCTGGAATTGAGGAGAACTGGGAAGCGTCTGCCAAGAGGGATGAGAGGTCAGGTGCATCTACGTCCATCTCGACCGTGTCCATTGCCACAGCACAGAATTTGAAACAAGCAACCTTCAGCTCAAAAGCTCAAAAACTCTTTAAAGTACTTCGTACTATATATATACATATAGGGATACACACTTGTCTTCGCTCACTCATTACATGTGGCACACACTTTTTGGCCTAGCGACGGTAGTGATTTCAGAAAGCAGAAATTAGGCTTTTCTGATTTTTTGAAAGCCTTAATACGTGGGTCTATCTGATTGGCTACCTCCTGCATGCCTTTAAATTCGCATTCCTTTCTTTCGTCGAGTGATTTGTGGCATTCATGAGTCGAAGGAGAGGCTATCGTGATGCAAAAGTTGGCACCTGCGATCATTCTTCTCGACGGCGCTATGTAAGATCGTCAGTATTGGTGCCTTCGAATTCATTAAGGAGGGTCGAAGCAGGGGTGGTTTGTTGCAGAAGAAGGTATGTATTAGTAAAGGGCATGAAATTCCAACTACATGCGCTGCTTAGCAAGGTAATATACCTCTGCAACTAATCTCTGCCTAGATACGATTTGATCGCTAGAGATTTCCAGCTGCATGCAAATTCCGCTTACCTGGTCGAGGTGTTTAGCAAAAATTCGTTTATAAAAGCGTAAGAGGAGAGGCATAGCTGTGCAACCACGATTGATTTCTGCATGAGAGTGAGAGTGATGGATGCCTCGAATGATTTCATGGACACTAACAATGGTGCTTTTGTGAAGGGTGCGAACTGCTGCCTCTTTATGCGTCAGCCAAATACGTCCTTCCTTACTTGATTTTTGCTTCGTATTTCGTTCTTTCACTTCAATATTTCTTTGCACAGCTTTCGTAACCTTTGCATGCTGATTTGCTTCTGAATATACTTGTTTTGTTGTGCAGGTCTTTCCAAGATTTGCCCACAGATATTGCGATCTCCTGTCACCCCAAGCTATGAGAATGAACCTGGATTGAAGCCTTGTGACAATAAATTGAAGGAGAACATCGATGGCGGTGACGGTAAACACTTCATTTTTATTGTTTTTGCCTTCAATGGCATGTGCATCTTCTTCTTCCCAAGCATCCTAATGACTTACGAGCTCATCAATTCTTGTGAATCCGCATCTATTTTGATTGCTGTCTTCGATGGTGTCTACATGTTGCTATAAACAAATGAGTAACGATTAGATGCTCCTCACAAGTGTGTTTTGGATCTCTACCGCTACCCACGCTACCCTTTGCAACTTGCTTATCCTAGACATTATAAGGACTTACAAGCTTGTATGCCGCCGTTTATCTGTTGTTCTGACCGCTACCTTGGGTGGTCTCTGAATATTAGTCCCCCGAATCGAGTGAGGATTTACGAGGTGAAGCATGCGATTGATTTGTATGCTGCCCTGACTTGCACAACGATTAGTTTAAAGCTGTGTCTCTCTTTTCACCTATTCAGGAGACTCTACTGGCCTCTCTTTGTCTCTTTTCCCGTTATTAGATTCTCCGTAGTGGCGCATGCAATTGCATATATTCTGAGGCAACGTTCCTGAGATTCAAGACCGGGCTGAATGAGGGAACGTGCATGCAACAGAGATGGAGGAGTTGTGAAGTTAGTTGTTGTTTGTTGTCCACTTCGTTCAACGTTTCTACAACCCCTCAGTCGATAGTCCATTGTTTGGGTAATGGCAGACACTCTTCATCTCGCTTCACGAAATATAAATTAGCCTTCCATTTGATTGAATATACATTCGTTTAGGTCTTCATTTCTCTTTTCACCTATTCAGGAGACTTTGCTGGTCTCTCTCTATCTCTTTTCCCATTATTAGATTCTCTGTAGTGGCGCATGCAATTGCATATATTCTGAGGCATTGTTCTTGAGATTGAAGACCGGGTTGTACGAGGGAATGTGCATGCAACAGAGATGGAGGAGTTGTGAAGCGAGCTCTTGTTTGTAGTCCATTTTGTTCAATGTTATACTATTGTTTCATTTGCAGTATGATTTTGGTTTCATTGAATACTTTATTTTATAGAGGCTTATTGTATACTCTGCAATCTATTTCAAGCTTGTGCAACAATTTCAACATGCTCCTATATGGAGAAGACTACTTCACCACCCACACCTAAGTCAACACCCTTTGTTTGTGCGTCCTCTAGCAAGCCCCCAAAGGAAGGTACATCCACAACTTAATATTTTTCTGCATTAATTCTTTGTAGAATATTTAATTGGACTTTTGTTTGTTTTTGTTGTTAGTGCGCAAATTTATTCGCGAGAACCCAGAGTACATTAACTTTAGATTTACTATCACATCTACTGTGAAATGCTTTTCTAAAGTTTATGGGGAAAAACAACCACCTCCAAAGTACATAGAGATAAACAAACATAAACCTAACATAGAAGTTAATGATGTTATAAACATTGACTCTGATTAAGATGGAATTACTTCTTTGACATTGTACTTTGTTTTAAATTATAAGTAACTATATAGTAGTTTGATATACATTATATTTAAAGGTTTATAAATTTGTTTAGTTGGTAAATAAAGAATAATACAAATTGCATTTCCAATTGAAAGTACTTGAAGATTTACTATGAAGTTTATTATGCAAATGTTCATTCATTGGATGCAATTTGTTTCGCATTAATATATGATAGTTTCATTATTGGTACATTTAAAGTCTAATACATCTTTTTTCTTGAGGTAGTTAATTTAAATTATTAATTATATTTGCAATTGGATAACTTCAATGCTTAATTTTAAGTTGCAAATTGTTGTTTGCTACAAATGTCATTTCATTCTTTTCCAAAGATGTTTTATATTCCAAGCATTAGAAAACACAATTGCAACATATTTATATACAAAATAATTAGTTCTTTTACTTAAGATTCTTACTTTATTCCACATTTGTATTCACAGCAAGCAAACGACTAGTGTGCAAAGAAGACAATGATGAGGTCAATTCCTATAAGGGATTCCAAGATGTTAGCAAGCTCATGCCCTCTCCACACAATGCATCTATCTCCAAAGCAATCATTCCGTCCAAGGACAACTTTGTGAGTGGGAGGAATGCATTAGCATCATTAAGCATCACCCAATTGTCTGATTGTGCACCCCATCGATTTGTTTTCAAAGGAAAATTGCTTTGTAAGTACGACACTTACAAAGTTCAAAACCCAAAGTATCTTGTCTTCTTAAAGGAAGATCTTACGGATAAATTATGTTCACACACAATTACATTGCTTATACCATCGTCTTACATTCACCAGTTTGTCAACTTCTTGGAGTTGGTGGGTTTTATAGAATTGAGGGTGCAAGTGTTGTGCCAAAAGGCACCACTGAAGGTGGCACTTCAAAATTTTCATTGCTTCGTGATGCTACAACATGCATCATTAAGTGAAGGCAATCTACGGTTGCTACTAGATCATTCATTGTGCACATATGTGCCATGGGCTTTTGAGATGCTTACCTTCAACAACTGGAATGTTTCCAATGTAATAGGGACAATTGGGATTGTCATAATCAAAGTGGCAAGCGAGGATGGCTCAAATGATCAAATCATTGTTGTTGATAGACTGCGAGACGAGGACAAAGCTGCAGTAAGTTTGGTTTAATATAGCTTCTATAACAAGCATTATACTTTCTATTTTCTTCAATTAATTTTCAAGTATTTTCTTGATTGCGTGGTTAACTTTTGTTAATAAGCGTAAACCAATTCTCATGCAACTTATACAAGAGTTCCATGAGGAAGACACCTGCACTTTGTGGTACTTTTACTTAGAACAACAAATATAACAAAATGAGTGTAAATACATTGTTGAGAAACAAACAACTAATGAAGGATCCAATCTTTGTTCTAAAATATCCATTCAACACAAATATTGTCATTTGCCTGCAACGATTCTTTCCAAGTATTACATACGAACAAATTCTCCAAACTATTTTCGAGAACATTCTCTACACATGGACTAGTGCAAACACACCATGGCATATGTTTTGCTCAATATACAACAAAGACTTTCTAACAATAGAAAAAGTTAAAGCACTTCTTCTCAACTGAGCATCTTCTCGTGCACTAGTTGTGGATGTACTTCAACAATTCAATTCAATCTTTGGATCATAATTTGCCTTACTTTATTGGGACGGCTACAAAGGTCCCAAAAAAATCACTATAGGCAAAAACAAAAATGTTCCCACATATAGTTTCATCTTAGATCAATCAGAAAATGCTTGCACTATCAATCCTTTAATTCAATTAGATGCGAAACAGTTGTACAAGCTTTGGTCAAATGAAAATGATTTGAATCTATGCTAACTAGTTTTGTAAAATCCCACACTTCCAATGAAAGAAATTGTAATTTCATTCAAAAATAATTCTTTGGAGAATGAACACACAATTGGAGCTATTATAAATAAGGTGTACAAACTACGTAAAATAGTTCTAGAACCTCTTCCAGAGATAATGACAACAAACATAAATGTACAAACTTTCACAAGTCACAACAATAAACAAGGCCAAAAGAGAAAGAGTAATAGTATGCTCTTTGAAAAACGATACTTCAAAAAATTACTCGATACTCCAAGCCATCCATGCGCATGTTGCGGGTCATTGAAATTTCAAAACAAAATGAAAAACCTTAACATTGATATGGCTATATTCTTACAATCTAGTGGAATCAACCTTGCAACAACGCAATCCTCACAAAACACAATATGTGCACTTTGTTACAAAGATGTTACCCAAACAAAAATACCATTATTCTCTACAAAAAACATGCGTATGCCCAGCAAATTAACATTTACAAGCACTCTAAATGATATCGAAGCTCGATTGGTTTCTATTAGAATACCATTTGCTCAAATCTACAAGCTAACTTATGAAGGTCAATATGGGCTCCATGGAGCAGACATTGATAGAGCACAACAAGTTCTACCTAGATTCTTGGATGAAAATGACACTGTTCTACTTGCATTGAAAAGAAAACTATCATACAAGCATAATTACATGAGCGGAGTTGTAAGACCTACAACCACAATGCTGGCATTAAAAGAATTGCTAACATCAACCCTCTACCAAAGCAATAATGTTCTTATAAACCATGTTTGGGAAGAGCACATTAAAATTATTGAAAAAAAAAAAACATATGAAAGCAACGAAGAAACATTGCAAGAGGTGCAAGAAGAAGAACTTGTAAATACTTTAGTTCATGGAATCTACACAAGCCAGCAAGTAGTAGACTTCGAAGGTCAGACTATTGTAGTGGCACCCTCAGAGGGATTTTCACCTTTGAGCATCTTCAAAGACAAATTTTGCGAAGAGCTATGTTTTCCTAAGCTTTTCTTTGGATGCCCATGTAACTACAACCTTCCAAAAAACACTTCCTACCAAGACATAGCAAAGTGGGAACTAACAAATGTGGACCGTCGGTTTGCTCCTCAAACTCAAGGAAGAACACTTCAAGCCAAAGATGCTCTTTTAGACACAAATATAGAAAAACTACTACACTGAAACGTAGGCTACTGTGACTTCTCTCATTTGCGGACATCTGTAGATTATAAACACTATCTTAAAAAGAACCTCTTCTCAATGTTGAGACAGTTAGGATCACCAACGGTCTTTGTGACTTTGTTTGCTACAAAAAAATTATGGGAGCCTTTAATAACAGCATTGGAGAAACTAAACCCACGGTCCAATTCATCCATCCATGCTAATGAACGTGAGAAATATAGGCAGCTTCTTCATTCAGATCCTGTAACCATAGCTCAATACTATGTTCACAAATTCCAAGCTCTGAAAACCTTCATTAGAAAAGATGACAATGTGCTTGGGAAGATTCTAGATTCCTTCTTCGTCCTGAATTTCAACATCAAGGGAGCCAACATGATCATGGGCTTCTTTGGGTGGATAATGCACCCACATTCGGCAAGTCATCTTCTTATGATATCGAATGTTTTGTGGATCAATACATAACCACTGACATCTCAAAATTCGTTAACAAAAAAAAAGAAATTCAAAGGCATAAACACCGCAAAACATGTTTCAAGAAGAAGAAAAAATATCACTTTGGATTCCCTCGACCACCAATGCAACACACAAAAATCTTAATGCCATTGCAAGATGATGTTGACATCTCCACTCCAAAAAAACATCTCAAAAAAGTCAACTTTACTCTACAGCAAGAAGACATTGAATCATTAGATTACAATAGCTTCTTAGAAGCTCTACAACTAACTGAACAAGAGTATTTGCTAGCCTTACAAGCATCTATTTGTTAGCCAACCATTTTCTTAAGAAGGCAACCAAAAGACATTTACGCCAACAATTTCAACCCTACGCTCTCAAGGTTATGGGGTGTAAACATAGATGTACAATTCATACTTAATTTTCATGGAGCAGCATCTTATTGCACATCCTACATGACAAAAGTAGACAAGGAAACCACTTTTGCAGTCAAACAAGCTATGGCACAATGCATCAATTCAAATGTACCACCTAATGAACGCATTAGAAAAGTAGGAAATGCAATCTTGAATACTCAACATATAAGTTCTCAACAAACTGTGTACCTAGCACTATCCCTACCACTCTTCAACTTAACGAGGCAGTTTCAATAAATCAATACAAACCCACTTGAGAAACGAACATTTCCACTAAAACGTCGTGAATAATTGCAAAAAATGCACCCTGAAAGCACCAATATTTTCTTTGACGACATAATCACAAAATACTTGAGGAGAAAGGAGGACTTGCATGACATTTGCCTTGCAAAGTTTGTAAGCAGCTACACTATCACTAGAAATACAGCAAATAGATGAAAGAAAGACAAAATCATTAGATTCAACAACTACAACGAAACAAAAGATCCTGAAAACCACTACAAAGAGCTATGCCTTCTTTTCCTACCATACCATGATCTTGAGTCGTGCCTTGACAACAATGTAACTACATGGCATGATATGTATGTCTTGCATGAAGACATCATAGATCCAAATCAAGCAAATTTCGACAAGCTCATTCCCACTTTTCCAAGTAATTCTTCCAACACTACCAATTCAACAAATTCCTCCATTAGTAATCAAACAAATCACGTAGAAGGCTATGACATTGGAATTGACTTACCAAAAATACCAAACAATAATCATTCCCGCAAGCAAAACATGCTAACATACATCATCCAATCTAACAACGACTACTACGATACCTTCAGGTCACTAAATGATGAACAACGACTCATAGTAGACGACATCATGCTAAGTAAAAGGTCATCTCCAAATAAAAGATTCCATCTTTTCCTAACAGGAAATGCAGGCATAGGCAAAACTTTCACCCTAATGGCCATGGTACAAGCACTCCTACGCAATTACTCACACAAGGATACATACAACATTGACTTAACAAAGGTACTCTTATTGGCATACATAGGGAAATCATCATTTAAGATAGGGGGCACAACAATCCATGCCGCATTGCACCTTCCACTTATGGCATCACACTACACAAGCCTCTCAAGCGAGAAACTACAAGAACTATCTCAAATGTACAAAGATCTACAGCTTGTTTTCTTCGATGAGGTGTCCTTAATAGGTCAAAGTACTATGGTAGTAGCAGACATGTGCTTAAGAGAAATTAAGCACAACCATCTCCAACCATTTGGGGGTATTGATGTTCTAATGTGTGGAGACCTTTGCCAAGCTAGCCCAACTAAAGATAGTTGGATTTTCTTACCTCAAACAACAAATACAACAATGCAAACATCATTTTGGCAAGAAAATGTTCAACTATACGAACTCACTACACCAATGCATCAAACAAATATTGAATTCATAGGCATACTCAATAGAATAAGAACTGGAACTCACACTGTGCTTGACATATGTTACATTAACACTAAATACCAAAGGCAACCACAGTAAAAGTAAAACATTCCCCACTTGTTCTACACTAATGCTTTAAAAGACATTCACAACAAAGAAGTGTTCGAGTTGCTTCAACATAATCCACACATCCTACAAGCAAAAGAGAAAAGACACATGACATGTAGCAAGACTATTACAATTTCCCCTAACCCTACAAATATTGCGGTATTAAACAAAGTACTATATCTTAAACTAGGAATGATTGTCGAAATTTGTTCTGGAAATCTTGACATTCCCGATAGTTTGGTAAATGGAGCTGATAGCATTTTCAAACATTCAACGAAAACAAATGACAATTCTGTGGTATGGATCTCCTTCAATAACAAAAATATAGGAAGACATGCACGCTTCAATAACTCCTCCATTTATGAGAACAACATTCCCAAAACATGGACACCAATATATCCTTATACCCGAGAATTTCAAATAGGCAAAAACCACCTTAATACAATCTCAAGAACACAATTCCCCATTCAACCAGCATTTGCTCGAATAATTCATTGATCACACAAGGTTTGTCAATGGATTCTCTAGCATTCGACCCATCGCTAATCAAATCGCATGGCCTCACATACACAACACTTTCACGCATTCAAAACCCTAAAAATCTCTACCTCGTTAAGCCCCTTGAACCTAAACACCTCAAAGTAGATAAAAATGCCCTAAAAGAGATTGACAGACTCAGGCAAGAGCGACAATGGATAACTTACCAAAAAAAATTTTCATCTTCAAAGTATGGGTTCGAAACACTACAATCTCTAAACACAAGAAAGCTTGCACCCCATTTCATTAACATTCTCAACAATAAAAGCTTGATGAGCGCAACAATCATTTGCCTCCAAGAGTTGCATGAAAAAATTTCATCTAATTTATCTTTTCCATCATTCACATGCTTGCACAAGAAAGAAGGCGTCGGAATCGCTACATTGTTCAAACAAAACATACAACTCAAAAAACAACATTACACAAACAACAAAGGCTCAGAAACATTCCTCACAATCTTCAAAACAACAAAAAATACAAACATTGCCATTATCAATGTATCTAACTCTCCATTGGCCTTCTTGCATCATTAAAACACCAAATCGAACACATTCCCAATGATATGCAAACAACAATTATAGGAAATTTTAACATTAATATAAACAATTCAAACAACTCCAACAAAGCCCTTCAAAATTTCATGTCCCAAAGAAATTTCAAACAATTGATTAACCAACCAACAACAATCAACGGATCAACCATTGATCACATTTGGACAAACAAACATATAGAGAACATAACAGCCGGGACTAACTTTATTTATTGGTCCGATCACTCCCTTCTTTACAAAAGCATACCATAAAATTCAACTCCCCAAATCTATAAAAATCATTCAAATACAAGTTATAACAACATTTCTCAATAATTAAGTATACAAAATACCAACCTTCTTGTCTCATTCTTTAAAACTCCGCACATCTTCATTTCAAATCCATAAATCTTACATTTCCAACTTCTACTCTCTTCAATTTAGATCTATACTTCCCCATGTCTACTAAAAATAACTTTCACCCTCATTAGGTAGGCTGTTTGAATGAAATCTATCATTCACCTTGTTATTCTAGGGCCTCCTTGCTCTCATGCTATACACCTTACACTCTAGCAAGATGCTACACCAGCATTGCGACATGCACGTCCCCATGAAAACCTTGTGATTCCAGCTTTGTGAGTAATCAGGACCTAACAAGGTTGTTCTATCCAATCAAAAAGAAGCTCGAAGTATGTGCACCAATCAGCTCGTTAAGCTTGGGTAATGGAATGATGGGCTAGAATTGGTAAAATCCCCAAGCAAGGCCACCAGTCCAATGCCAAGGAAAATGCTCGGTGTCGCATTTTGCAACCATGGGGATGCAAATCCTCCATGCCAACCCCACTAGCATGCACAGGGAGGCCCTCTTAGCACTACCTGCTTAGAGGGAGTGCTATAGTGAAGGATTTTGTGAATTTCCATCTGTAATTTTTAAAATTTTAACATTGCCATATATGGAGATCATCCCTTTCAAAAATCAATTGCTTTCTCTTTTACACCCTAAAAGTGCTTGTTTTAATACTACACTAGGAGGTAGTGCCTAGGCGCACTTATGCACCCTTGTTAAGGCTCAGTTCAAACTTCAGACCAGCCAGACATACTTGAGGTGGGTGACCATTTTGGAGCTAGGTAGGAGCTAGTTTAAGTTAATTAGAGCATTAGTAGGCAGTTCCATAATGGTCAAATGATCTTAAAACTCCCATCCTTACCTTAACTTTACAGTTGACCAATGGTCCAAAGAATGGATCAAAACTCTCATCATGACGCACGTCTCCAAATAGATAACATCATCATTTTGTCTCTAAGCGTACATCCATTTCATGCTATCATCTAATCCTCCTATATCTAGGCTTTGTCTCTCCACCTATCGTTTATAGCATGGGCTTCCTGTACATATTCATCTTATGATACAAATATCTTCCCTATATGGTTAAAATCAACATCCCTAGAGGCACGATGAAATACACTATTGTATAATCAAATCACTTGAAAAATAGTTATCTCAAGAGATGTCCCAGAGAAGTAGTGTCTAATGAAGAGACATAATGTAAATCACCCAATTCACTATAGGTAAGTGTGCCCACAAGCAACATACCCACCACAAAAAATACAAGTGCCATAACAAATGGAAGAGCCTCTAGAAGTACACAAGGAAGATCCAAAAGAGAAAGATAACAACCTCCATGTTTGACACATGTTAAGAAAGGAAAATCCATTCAAGTTAAAAGCACCAACTGTGCTCTCATGAGACAATCATGCAAGCAGAAGAGCCATTTTTATTTGAAGAAAAAAATTCAAATTTTAGAATGGCAAATAAAAATGCAAGAAGAAATGGATGCTTTGTGTAAGAACAAGACTTGGGAATTCTATAAATTCCCACTGGAAAGAAGGCAATTGCAAATGGATGGGTATGCAAGGTCAAATGCAATCCACATGGTAGATGCAAAGCCCAACTTATTGCAAAAGTATTTGCACAAAAATATGAACAACACAATGACAAAACATAGCTCCAATATCCATGATGGATGCTAGTAGATGGTATTCCTAAGAGTCCTGTTTTGTAATAGCTTCTTCCAAAATTCTCTCCAAATCATTGGAAAACTTTCTTTCCTAGGAGCCCGCAACTTTGTAGGTCAGGGTTTGATTCATTGTCTCTCTTCTTCTTCTTAGGGAAGGATCATTGTTTGCAAGCCACTACATGATCAACTGTTGAGTGCTTGGGACAAAACCCTGCCTGGGATGGTGCCCTGACTCCTTGTTCCTCTGCCCATTTTCTGATTTTCTACTCGAGTATGGTGCCATATAACTTTGCCATTAGGCTACTTACCATGATTGTCTGATAATTTTTTTGATATCTGACTGTCTTCCCCCTTATGGATCGATACAATTCTGCTTAACTGCCAATCTAACGAAAAACCTTCCTCTAGGGCCATATTCATAAAGTTTGTTAGTATTTTCTTTGTTTTCTCACCTCCCCATGTTAACATCTCTGTTACTAGCCCTTGCATGTCTGGAGCTTTCCCATTGGCTAGCTTTTTCAGGCCATTTTCCATGTCTTCCTCTATTATGATTCCATTTGCTGCTTTGATAGTATAGTTGTGAGTGAACTTTTCTTCTCCATCTCATTCATACAGACTTTTGACAAAGTGTATCATGTCTTCCCATTGTGCCTTCCTTTCTTGGGGTTTGTTGCCGTGTAGTTTCTAGAAAAACTTTCTTGGGTTTTCTTTTAGCTCCTCAAAGCTCTCAAGCTTCTTGCTTTTGCTTGAGATCATGTGTCCCATCCAATTTGTGGTTTGCATTGGGTTGCAGTGGATTCTTTACAGGCCATTTGGATGCATTGCGATCCTTTTTGGATGCACTGATAGGCCCAGATTGCCTTGTGAGATGCTTTATTGATGGACATTTAGCACATAGATGCTATTTGATGCTGAGGGAAAGCTTCAACACATTGCAGTTGATGCACTCATAGTGCTATGATCTCTTGGATGAGACATTATTGATGCTTATGCCCATGGATGGTGTTTATGCTTAAGGCATTTGGCTCTTATTGGCATTGGGTTTGCCATTGTTTTGTCATTGTGGGTTGACATTTTCTATGTTTGCAGATATATATGATTGGAATGAGTTGGATGCATTAGCAAAGTCTACTGTTAGACTTCATCTTGCAGAGTTAGTTTATTTCACAATAGTAAATGAGAAGACTACAGAAGATTTGTGGAAGAAATAATGTGTCACTTATGAGAAGGAAACTGCCTCTAATAAAGTTTACCGCATGAAGAGGTTGTTTGAGCTGCAGATGAAGGAAGGGGTCTCCATTGCTTCTCACTTGAATGAATTATTATTTTCAGCCAGCTTCAAGCTCAGAAGATGAATTTTTATGTAGAGACTAAGGCAATATTTCTCTTATGTTCATTGCCATCCTCATGGGATACCTTCTGTACAGCTGTCATCAGTAACTTTGCACTTGGTGGAGTACTGAAGTTTGATAATGTTGTGGGTAGCTTGTTGGCCGATGAGATTAGACAAAAGTCTATGGATGGCAACAAGCAAGATGCAGACTTAAATGTGCAAAGGGGCAGATCACAGTTCAGGGGGAAGTCCCAAGAAAGAGGGAAGTCTTGTAGCAAATCCAGGGCACGGAACATTGAGTGTTACCATTGTGGCAAGAAGGGCCACATGAAAAAGGATTGCTATAAGCTAAAAAGAGAGCAAAACGATAAGAAAAAGAATGTAAATTTGGGTGCAAATAAGAAGGAAGAGAGTCCAAGGGAGAACAAAGGAAAAATTAAGAACGAGGAGATTAATGTTGTCACCAATGATAGTGACAATGACGTTCTCTTCATGTCTAGTCTACCCGCAGACTTGCTTACCACTTTAGATGATGCATATTCCTAGGATTGGATTTTGGATTCTGGTGCTTCATTCCATGTTACTCCCCATAGGGAATGGTTCTCCACTTATGACAGTGGGAAGGCAGGTTGTGTGCATCTTGGAAATAACTATGCATGTGACATAATGGGAGTAGGTGACATATGCAAATGGGTCTGCATTTGTTTTGAACAATGTAAGACATGTGCCTAAGCTAACCAAGAGTCTCATTTCAATGGGTTAGCTAGATGATGCTAGTTTTTAGACCATTTTTGGCCTTCAGAATTGGAAAATTTAGAAGGGCTCTATAGTTTTGGCCAAGGCTGCCAAGTATGGGACTTTATATCCCTTACAAGTATCAGGGGTGTTTGATCGTGTTGTGGCAATAACCGAGTAGCCAAGTACTTCTTTGTGGCATTGCAGGTTGGGGCACATGAGCTAGAATGGAATGAAACTCTTATGTCATTTGGGTTATGTACTGCATTTGAGTTTTTCTGACTTTGAATTTTGTGAGCATTGTCTCTATGGGAAGCAGACTAAATCAGCCCATAAAAGGAGGGGAAAGAAAGAGCTTGAAAGGCTTGATATGGTGCATTAAGATGTATGTGGTCCCATGCCTACACGATCATTAGGCGGGGCTAAATACTATGTGACATTCATTGATGATGCAATTAGGAAAGTGTGGGCTTATGCAATAGCTCGGAAGAGCCATGTGTTCCAGGTATTTCAAAAATGGTTGGCTTTGGCTGAAAATTAGTCAGGTAGAATGCTTAAATGCCTACGGGCTGATAATGGTGGAGAGTATATCTCTCATGACTTTCAGCATTTCTGTGATACACGTGGGATCAAGAGGGAGCTCACGTCCCCTTGTACTCCAGAGCAAAAACATATGAACTGCACCATTCAGGAAAGGTTGCAATGTATGCTTTCCAATGCAAGCCTTTCTGGTTTTGGATTGAGGCAATGAAGACAACAATGCATGTGATCAATAGATCACCTAGTAAGAGTTTGGATGGTGGTATTCCTGAAGAGGCATGGAGTGGAAAGAAGCCCTCTTACTCTCATTTGCGTATATTTGGATGTGAGGCATATGCACATGTGCCAAAAGAGCTTCAGAAGAAGCTAGATCCTAAGTCTAGGAAATGCATCTTTCTAGATTATGGTGAAAAAGGAGAGATGGGATATCATCTCTGGGATCTAGAAGCAAAGAAAATCATACGAAGCTATGATGCTACGGTCTTGTAATTCGATGCATTATCTGTTACTAATGCAGTAACATTCTCACTGCCACCAACTTTACAGATTGCTCTTTCATATATTTTTACAATATATACTGAAGTTTTTTCTTTTAGAGGCATTTCAATACTCTCCAAAAACATAGTTCCCTTGGGAGTAATGCACATTCCATTTATCAAGGGTCTGGCCTACTTGCTAGTTCATCCATCAAACGTAAGAGTGCACCCATATATAGGAATAAAGTCCAATATCTTTTTTTTCAAGCAATCCGCCATAGTTTGTTGGACTCTATCAAGATGAACGGTATGCATTTTATTATAATCTGGCAAAATAAATCCTGGTCTAGCACATGATTCAAGGCATTACGAAACATGTTATCTCTCATGACATTGAATGGTATACCATTTTTAACAAATGCTTATGTCCATCTTAAGTGCTCTTCATGCACTTGTTGTCGAAGAAATCCATCCTCCATAGAAGATTGTTCTCCCTTTTTTGTCTTCTTTACCTAACAGACATTAGTCAAAACTCACCTGTGACCCGCTTGCTATCATATCTACATCACCTTCATGTATGGATACACTCCTCGCATTTATTGGTGCTTCTCCTTCAACCGTCTCATCAACCTCAATGCTCACATCTTGTTGGTTTGCACAATTTCTTATTAGGGTTGGATTAACTACTTTCTTCACTTTCTCTAAATATGATTTGCATAACGGAAGAACATCAGACGGAGTGCATGTGCAAGCTCTAACGTCACTGCCTATTCCAAGAAAATGTTGCTTGATGCAAGTAGAACCACCTGTGAATTTGTGTCCACAATATCTACACTGCAAGAAAGAGACCGAGGCATGTACTTTTCGTATCTCCATCACGTATGACCAAATCTTGCCATGCATCATGCTTTTAAAGTTGCCAAAAACAAAATGCAAAAAAAACTAATTTGAGTATACAATAGAAACATATTGCAATACACATTTTATAAAAACAACACATATTCTTTGAAAAACACATTCAAGCATGCAATATATTAATTGTCATTCAATCACACTCTTTTAAAATAATTCACATTCTATTGAAAGAATATTAAATATTCATTCAAAAGAAAGTATAAGAATGAGACAACTCTTCTAATAACTTTTAAAACTTTCAATTCATACATTTTACAACTCTTTGTATTCTCTCACATTCTATTGAAAGAATACTACATATTCATTCAAAGACAGTGTGAGAATACAAACACAATAAAATCATATTTCTCACATGAGGTCTAGGGAACTCAACGAGATGATCCTAAAACTCCCATATACAAAAATTCCCACAAGAGATCTAAGGAACTCAACAAGGAGATCTTAAAACTTCCACAAACTAATTTAATAATTTCATAGACATGAAAACATGCCCATTTCTCACTCCCACAAATAAATTTCATAGACACAAAAACAAGCCCATTTATCACAAGAGATCTAAGGAACTCACCAAAGAGATCCTAGGCCTTAATGTGAGTAATGTACATGTGCTATTAAATCTAGATGTTATAATTTTCATGGAAAGACATACATATTTTTGTGTTTTTTATCATGCACCATGCACCATGCATACCTATTAAGAAAATATGCATTTGTGTGCTTCTACCATCAAGCATAAGTGTTTAATGGGTATGATGCTTTGTAGAGGCCTTAATGTGAGTAAGATACCTATGCTCATGAAGTTTTATTGTGATTCATATATCATTTACAAGGTAAGACATGAAGATTTCCGTATTCTTTTATCATCCACCATGTCTAATTCTTTTAAAAAAAAGCATAAGTGTTCTTCTACCACAAGCATATGTTTCCAATGGGTATGATACTTTGTAGAGGGCTAAATGCAAGTAAGATATATGAGCTCATAAAGCTTTATTTGATTCATATGAATTTGCATTGTAAGACATGCGTACTTCCATGTTTAGTCATGCACCATGCATTAAGTGTAAAAAAAATGCTGCATCGATGTGCTTCTACCATCAAGCATATGTGTCCAATCGGTATAATACTTTGTAGATGCTTTAGTATGAGTAACATCCATGCTCTTGTAAACTTTATGTGATTCATATATCATTTATGTGGGACATGTGAAGATATGTGTATTTCTATGTTTTTTTATCATGCATCGTGTGCAAGTGTTAAGAAATATGCATTGGTGTGCTATGACCATCAACAAGCATATGTGTTACATGGTTATTAAACTTTGAAAAGTCCTTTATATGAGTAAGATCATGCATTCACAAAGTTTGGTGTGATCTAGATTTCATTTTCATCGCAAGACGTGAGATCTTTTTGTCTTCTCTATTGGTGGGTCTGCCATCTCAGCATCTGAGGGCTATGATAAGGACACCTTCTTCTTGGGGCAGCCTGGTCCATAGTTTGGAGAGGGGTCTGAGGTGATATGACTTATTTTCTTGAGGTCAAGAATCTCTACATCAGAATCCTCGATGCCTGATTCACTCAAAAGATTCACCCTTGGAATATTGGGACATTCCGTATGATAATGACCCTTCGGGTGGCACTCGTAGCACACAACATTGGCATGTTCTCTTGGAGGGCGATTGGCTTGATTTTTGATGCCCACCATCTCAAGCCGAAGATCATTCAGGGCCTTGGCTAGGTCATTGACTCCGGGTTCTTTAACAGGAGGAGCCGAGGGAGTAGGAAGGAGGGGGGCTCCTGGGCGAGGCTGGTGAGGATATACTCCTTGTTGAGGGTAAGCATCTAAGGGGGGACCATACATTTGAGGTGGAGGCGGTAGATACATTCTTGATGGGGGGTGGGGGTATGCCCCTGAGTTGGACCCCCCAGGTTGTTGTTGCAAGAATTGAGGGGGGGCCTGTGGAGGGACAATCGTCTTCTTTGAAACGGGGTCAGATTGACCTTTATCAAACTTTTGAGTAATCTCATGTGCTAGCACCATGGTTTTTGGGTTCTCCCATTTAAGCTTGAGGTGGAATTCATCACTTGCTCCTGCTACGAGGTAGCCCAGCACATGTTGAGTCATTCCAGCTCGAAATCTGGTGTTGTCCTCTTGCGTGGCAATTAAACGGTCCAGGAGCATGGCCGCTCGATCCACATATCGACATGTCGTCTCACCTTCTGACTGCTTCAGGTTTGCCACCTACAGGTACACATTCTCTGACTCCTCTTCTTTGCCAAAATACTCGATTATAGCTACTGTCAACCTCGGCCAACTTTGGTGAACATTTTCAGCCTGTTTCTCATACCACACTTGAGCCAAACCCTCTAGAAATGTGGGAAGAACCAATAGCCATCTATCTTCAGTAAGAAAGTTGAAACACAATGGCGCTTGAAGGCCACAAGATACTCAATGCTCATTTGGATTTTCTTCCACCTGACCATAGAACACGAGAATGTCAGCCATGCTTGGAAGATGGAAAAGAGAGAGACAAAATGAGGCTTATCTATTGGCAAACAATGGAAAGAGGTAGCTTGAATTGAAAATCAGGTGAAGATACCTCTACAAAGCACACATAGGTAGGGTAGGGTGTGACTGGTGTATTGTGAAATATTATACCGGAAGAATCTTCATCATAGAATAGCTCATAGACAATCTTAAAAGGACCAAGCCTCATGATATTGCATCCATCTTTAAAGCGAGGGTTAGAGATGCAGCACTGCATGAGGTTGTTCATCAAGGCAAACAAGAATGCCATGACAAATGTCAACAGTTGGAGAGCTTGCACATCACGTTTAGCTTCTTCCAGTTCTTGTAGTCACCATGCTTCTGTATATGAAATTTGTTTGTGGGAGTTTTAAGATCTCCTTGTTGAGTTTCTTAGATCTCATGTGAATAGATTTTTGTATGTGGGAATCATGTATCATATCAAGTGGACACATATGCATGATGGTAGGAGCACACTGATGCATATTTTTTTGACCTTTATTCATGGTGCATGATTAAACAAACAAGGAAATACGCTTGCATCACCACATAAATGTAATATGAATTTCATAAAAATTTGTAAGTGCATGAATCTTACTCATATCACGGCCTTTGCAAAGTCTTATACACATACACTTGATTGTAGAAGCACGTCGATGCATATCTTCTTGACATGTATGCATCCTACATGATTAAAAAACATGGAAGTCGTAGGTTTGGCTATGTAAATGAAATAAAAATCACATCAAGATTTGCAAGCACATGGATATTACTCACATTGAATCCCCTACAAATTATCATACCATTGTACACGTGCACATGATTGTAGAATCACATCGATACATACTTTTTTGACAGTTATGCATGGTGCAAATTTCCCAATGTATGGTGTCTTCAAATTATCATCCACCACACAGACTTAAATGTAATTCTAAACTATAAATTAAATTTAAATATAGAGAAATGTTAAAATATCAAACTACATTGAGTGGTTCTTATAGTTTCACTCAATTGAGTGGCTCTTATAGTTTGACTCAATTGAGTCATCCTTATAATTTGAGGTGATTTTATCAAGCAAGCCACTTAACTAGGATTATATGTGGTTGGATTTGATCAAATGATTTTGACTGGTGATCTTAATCAAGCATATAACTATAGTGGAGGGATTTAATAAAGCTATAAGATCATACTATATGACTTAATTAGACTAGAGAACCATACTATATCATTTAGCTCAAATGCATTAAAGTGTTTTTATCAGCTATGTAACCATAATATATGAATCAATCAAATATTTGAGGTACTATTTCTACATAATTTTTTTCATGTTCGCATAGCTTGCATGCATCCATATTATAGAGAATCATGTGGCATGCCATGATTTCTATGAAGTTGATGTCTTCAAATATGCATGATCTCATGCTGTCCATGAATACATGATGATGTGGCTTGCCCTAGACTAGACATTGCATTTGCAGTGGGAGTTGTTAGCCTCGGTATATGGCTAATCCAAGAAAGAGGCATTGGGAGGCAATTAAGTGCATCATGAGGTAAATGAAGGGTACCAAGGAGCTATGTATCTGCTTTGGCAGAGGAGAGATGTGTGTATTTGGGTAGATAGATTAAGACGATGCAAGGCATGTGCATAGCAAGAGATCCACTTCTAGTTATGTGTTCACCTTTGCAGATGGTGCAGTGCGTTGCTTTGTCTACCATAGAGGCCGAGTATGTTGCAGCCACAGAGGGTTGCAAGGAGGCTGCTATATGGCTTGATCGGCTAGTGAGAGATCTAGGGATTCATATATGTGTACCAACATTGCATAGTGATTCCATGAGTGCTATTCAGCTAGCACGGATTCCGGTCTTTCATGCAAAGACCAAACACATTGAGGTCAGGTACCATTTTATCAGGGAGGTCTTGAGGACAAGCGCATAGAACTTGTTATGGCTCATATAGATGATAACCCTGCAAATATGCCTATGAAGAGTCCACTTGGCACTTAGTCATCAATTTGAGTATTATCGTGTATTGATGGGCATTGGATAGTATGCTCATTGGTTGTTCTCCCTTAAAGGCACATTGGCCTTTAAGTGGGAGGTTGTGGGGGTTAAAGGCCACTGTACCTTAACCCCAATTATGTACAAAACTCAAACACATATATATATAGATGACATAGAAGATTAGGGTGTTTTGAACCCACCAAAACTTGTAACTCTCTCTTCTGGCTCACCCTCTCTCTCTCACCTTCTTCCATTCCACTTTCGTTGTTGAGATCTCTCTATAACAATGGGATAGTTTGGCCATTATTTTCTCATGCCCTCTTTGTTGTTGTTAAACCACATGAGATCGTTTTGAGGATCCTTATGCTCTATCAAAATCATGTGTTAATCATTTTGCTCATCTCATGTATTCCTCACCTTTTAAAAATTTCATGTGTTCCCTTACATTATCTCAATTTGAATCCATCATGTTGAAATCATCTATAGGAAATGGATATCATGCCCAAGTTACAACCAAAGATGGCCCTCTCTGTGCTATTAGTTGGAGCACCGATGTTGAAAACCAAGAAGGGGGTGCCACTCACTTATAGGTTAGTCTCATAGACTTTTCCCTCCATGATTATTTTAGGACAAGGTCAGATGGTGTCCCTAATCCAACTAATAGACACTCCTCTCTTGGCTTTGTCAATGTTGCTACAAATGAACTTTGTATCCAAAGGATTATTGACCTAATTCATAGATCTAGTCATTTTGAAGATTGGTTTATTATATGCACAGTATATTTGCTTTGATCTCTTATATAAAATTGAAAACACTTGCTTGAGACATTCAAATAGTTCTTCTCCAACATTTTGTGACAAAGCTGCTACTTTGTGTAACATTTGCATAAGATATGCTATGGAATTCCATTTGGATTAGGGAGTGGCTTTGAGTCTACCTCGTTCCCTTTTGACAAAGTTGTCACATTGTGTGACTTTTATGTAAGATGTGCTATGAAATTCTAGTCGAATTAGGGTTGGCTTGGATTGTACATCATCTATTACGATTGAATAGGTTAGCACTTATCAATTTTCTCTATTGCATCTATAAGATTTAGAATGGTTACATGGGTCACAAGCAAATTAAGCATTTGTATGCTTTGATGGCCTTCGAAGATGTCGTACCATTGTCATTCTTTATCACTTACCCTTGCCTCTTTTGAGGATAAGAAGGATGACTCTTGATAATGTCTCAATTGACTTGTTGAAGCTATTAGATATGACCCAAAATACCAAAAGCAATGTCCAAAACAAGCATCAAAGTATGCCACGATAATGATGCCCAAAGTGTTCAAAGGTAGTGCTTTTTGTATATGAAATCTTTGTTCAAATGGAGTCCTAATTGGATATATATATATATATCAACCCTAATATATCTATCTAAATAAGGTGTCCTCAGGCTTAGGGAAAAAAAATTATACCATAGGTCCTAGCTTGCCACTTCTACCAAAATTTATCTTCGATTAGGTACTTATTCCAACCTATATAATTGTGGAGTTGGTTATCTAGACTAACATACTCAAACTAGCTTAATCAACCTTTGAAACTACAAACAAATAAGCATAATAGATCACCCAAAATAGTATTGTCATAGCACATCAAGGATGGTTGGGGTAGTGTGTGCAACATTGGAGATGATGTGGTGTATGGAGTCCTCTATGCAAGACTCCCTAGTGGAAGAAGTAGTTATTTCCTATTTAATGAGGCACCACCTACTATAGTGCATGCTGATGCACAGTGTGGGAAATCCCAATTTTATAATATGTTCAAACCTCTAGGAGGACAAGTGGAGGGTTGGCACAAGGAATCTTGCCACCTCATCCTACTTTCCCCATTATTTAACTTGCTCTCTTGGACCTTCTATACCTCCCCCACATGGGCCTATCCCATATGGAGGGAATAACTCAATATAATATCGATCTCCATCTATTTTATATTACTTCTCCCATGGACTTTGAGCCATATCTCACTAAATGCAACCTAGGTGGAGGGGTGGCACATGGAGGAGCCATGCCACCTTACATTTTATAATATACTATCATGGATTATGTACAAAACACCTTATGGGTCCTCTTACATGGAAGGGTGGCACATGGTCATGCCCTGCCACCTCAACCTTGGGCCCTATGCACACCATATTTTATTATACTATTGCCACATATACAAACACACACACATATTAATGCCTTTTTCCTTATACAATTTTATCCATAACATTATGCACAACAAGACAAAGCACCCACAGACGTGCACATAGATGGGTTTACTGAACTTAAAAAAAAAGTCTATTTGCATGTCTATTTCCACATCTAGAGACCCGCATCTAACAGTGCATCTATATAGTAGACAAACGCATGTATAGACGCATATCTAGATGTGTAAATAGATGCTCTGCTTAAAAATATTAAAAACAGACAGATGCATCGTTAAATGCGTGTATAGATGCATTTTTAAATGGTCTTATAAACGCGTTTATAGACGCACAAATAGATGCTTCTTAAACAGACAGACACGTATATAGATGCATTTATAGATGCACTGATAGACGCGCTTTATAATATATTTTTTTAAATTTATAGAGTGCTATGTATATTGTGTATGCTATATAGTTACAAGAATCCCATTTCCACATTGTGTAATTTAATTCTTATAGCCAACCGCATTTTAATTACAATTCCAAATAAAACATTACAACTCCAAAACGCAATAAAATTAAAAGCTCAAAAAGTGCTTGTATGTACATATAGCACGAAGCTAAGCCACTTCATGTGGCTTCAAGTATAAAAAATAAGAGGAGTGTATATACAAGAGGCACGAAGCCAAGCCAGTGGCTTTAAGTACAAAAAAGAGTAGCTAGCACTACTTCTACGACTAATCCTCACTCCCTTCCACGCTCCCTTCTGTGCTCCTTTCTCCACCTCCTTCCTCGTCTTCTTCCTCGTCATCTTGTGCAGGGACCTATAAACAAGGGACAACATATATCAATGTATGAAAAATCAAATCTTTACTTATAATATTGACATTATTTAATTACTTTCAAATACCTCGGGGGCCACTCCAGTAGCCTGGATATACTTCTCCTCAGTTTTCAATCCATCATGATAGAAGTGCCTCCATGTATCTCCTCTGCGATGGTGGTGGTGGTAGGCTATCTCGATAGGAGTAGGGTATCTGCCATCGATATCAAGCTGCAAGATGACACAATTTGAGGAGGGATTAGTACAAAGAAACAACTTCCTAATAAACTACATAAGCAATATAATTTGAGATCGATACTTACAAATTGGGCCTCCCATGAATCAACACCCCCTGCTCCAAAATGAACGCTTCCATATTCCTACATCCGGAGCCTTCGTGCCTCCATGTGCTGTAGACTGGGGTCCTTCCTCACTGACTTCATTACTTTCTTCCACTCATGCTTGTGAGCGGTGTGGGGCGGGCCCCTTGGTGGTTGACCTCCCTCGAGCCTGGCAAGCTCCGCTAGTGCCTGTCTCTTAAGCAAAGATCTTTTATTGCCAAGTATCGTAACAATATTTGACTTGGCCCATTTATCTGTGAACTAACGATTGGGGGGGTTAGGATACCTAGAGCGAACAACATCGAGGGTCTCATCAGCCAACCTCTTTGGCTGGTCTTTGTAGTGGATATAGCAATCTCTGTAATTGTTAGCAATTACAGAGCGCATGAAGGCCATGATGTCCTTCCCCCGTGCATCCATCAAGATGCCTCCTGTCTGAGTGATGTCATAGAATATCGTACCATCAACCGAAGGCACGTCTAAATCATCTGAATTATCATCGTCCCTACCACCACCCCTCCCAAAGCATTGTGCCATGCATCCCCACTGCTCTCCCTACTACTACACCTACTACCATGTTGTGCCGAGCTAGTACACTAGCCACTCATAGCTGGAGACTGCACGGGACTATGTGAACCAGGGAAAAATCTTTTGGCGAGCTTTTTAATGTGAGCTTTTTTACCATTTCCTTTGTTTTTGCGAGCTTTTTTTAGAAATCCATACATGTTCTTGTTATAAGAAAGCTGGGGAGGTTAGAAAGAGGGGGAGAGGATATAGGATATGTTCATTTTCATAGCATGTGGAAGGGGTGGAAGAGTGTATCCTATGCACAAGGGGGGGGGCGGATATGAGTGGCAGTAGGAGGCAAAAAATTATGGAAGATATGTCCATATTTAAAGTAGAAGGGAGGAACTATGGGAGATATGTTCTTTTTAAAAGTGTATAATTTGAAACTTTTGACCTCATATTTGGATTCCTCGTCGAATTCCGGTCATTTTGAGTACCAACATGACCATATTCTGATAAAAATTGGAAAAATGGTGTTTTTGTCATTTTGGCCTGTTTTGGGCCTGTTTTGAGTCTGCGCTAGAGGTCAAATCTATCAAATTATACACTTTGAAAATGAACAAATTTCCCTTATGCTCTCCCTTCCCCTTTACATTTAGGAGATGAACATAAGTTTCACATTCCTCATCCTCGCTCTCCCTTCCCCTTTACATTTAGGAGATGAACATAAGTTTCACATTCCTCATCCTCTCTCTCCTCCTTGCACTCCTCTTTGCATACCTTATAAGTTCCCTCTCTAACTATGATAATGAATATATGTTCCAACTCCCCTCCCCTCCCTTCTCCATGCGACCATCCCTCCCCTTTTCCTTTATCTCCCCTCTCCCCCCTCTCTCCTCTTAACTGCAACCATAACCCAAACTTTCCACCCACCCCACTCCATGAAACCCCCCCTCCCCCTCTCTCTCTCTCAGGTGAATGAAAAGCTCACAATATTCATGAAAATTGAAAAAAAGCTCATGACAAAAAGCTCACCAAAAAATCACACCCTGTGAACCAGGGATGTTTTTATCGAAGGTATAGAAATATATTATTATAATATACTGGCAAAATTTTTCATAAATTATTTTTAAAAGTTTCAAAGAATTGGCGAATTATATCTTTTGTTATAATTTTTGTTTCAAAACTTGGCTAAATATTCTAGGACATTTAAAAAACTTTCAATTTTTACAAATATATTAAAAACTAGTTATATTAAAAACTCTGTCTTTTCTGTTTTACATAATTTCAAAATACATGAAATAGCTAGCATTTAGGATACTGTAGAGTATGCAAAACATAAAATTGGTTAAGGATAATGAATATCCTTCAAATCCAATGGGGGAAGAAAATTCTCAAAGTCTAGTTTAAATAGTCCAAAAAAGATAATTATAGCCTTTTCTTTTACAGCTTGACTTCCAGAGTGCTAATGCTCTATCATACAGAAATCTACTAACATCATAAGAATAAGAATATAATTTCAAGCTAAGATCTAAGTTATCATCTAGCTTATTATGAAGCTTATTTTTCAAGTAACCGAGAGTACTAAAACACCTTTCATCCTCAACTAAGCCAAGAATAGAGGTTTGACATAAATTTGCAAGCTTAAAGTACTCAGAAATGTTATCTTGTAGGAATGTACTGCGAGAGAGCTCGTTCCAAAGCCAAACCATCGAACCTTGCATTTGAACATTTTCCATTAAATTACTTTGCTGGTGCATGACTTCTCCAAAAAGGGAAGACTGTGAATAAAGCTTTCCAAAATCCAACAAACCATCTGCTTTGATATTTTCATAAGATCCATTGACCCAAAAATGTGGAAATAGGATGGTAAATGCTTCCATTAGGTCATTTTGTGGAAACCTACTTCTAATCTCATCTACCACTGCACTTGCAACTTCACTAAGGGCATTTTTCACCGTTTGTACTTTCTTTAAAAAAGCCTCTTTTTTAATGTATTGTAGTCTTTTGTGTCGTTTGTTTTCTCTTGTCATCCTGAAAATCCGATTGTTTGCACGAAGGCAAACATATCCTTCCTGGTCACATGTTAAAAGTGAGGAATCCCCATCTAGGTCTATTAAACTTTTCCAATCTTTGAACAATTTCTCGTCTTGAAAACTGGAGCTTGACTTCTTATCGTATACTGTTGTTATACTCAAATTAGTGAGTTTTATTACCTTGACATATTCATTGATATAAATATCCTTCGATTGCAACATATTACTCAACATATTCATTTTGTCTAAAAATGGAATAATTCCACACAATCCCAATATCGAATGTATGTTGGTCAGTTTATGATACAAAATATCTGCCTTTTCAACCTCTTCTTCTACCTCCATGTGCATTAAATAGACCAAAGTCTTGTATTCATCCCATAATCTTTTCACTGGCTGAACCAAAGATATCCATCTAGTATCCACATTTTTCAAAATCTTCCTCCCTTTTGTACCCACTGCTTCTGCAATAACTCTAAATTGATTGTATCTTTTTGGACTCTTGCAAAAGTAAGAGTAGCTTTTTTTAACCAATGTCTCGATTCGTTGTACTGATGGAAATGTGGACACAACTTTGTAAGCTAGATTTGTGTGATGAGCCATACAATGTATCCCAACACAATAAGGAGCATATTTTGTTTCTATTTGTACAGAGACACCATTCCGACAACCTTGCAAGACTAAAGCACCATCACATGCAAAACAAACAAGTTTCTTGACCATCTCAGACTCTGTCACACCTCCATACTCTTTTAAAGCTTGGATCAAAACTTGCACTAAGTTATTAGCATTGGATTCTGAATCAAGTTTGTGTACATGTAAAAAATATGGTTTTCTCTTATTGTTTTCCACCATGTACAAATGCATTCCCAACCACGATGTAGTATCCACAGCTGTGTACTCATCCAATGACACAGAAAAAAAGTCTGCAAGTTTTAAAGTCTCCTTTAAATCATCAATTATGACTTGGTTCATGTGGTTAGCCATATCTGTTGCACTACTCCTTGACCAATGCATGCTTGCCAAATTAGGAACATCAAAAAATTGAAGATATGATTGGTAACCCAAGAAGTCTATCAGTGAGTGGCCTTGCTTCAATATTTGCATGATAGTTGAGAATTGCACTATCTTTTCTCTATCAACCTGATCATCGATACATTCCCAATGATTTTTCAATGATCCTTCACTTTTATTTCTGCTAGACTCTTGTGCAAGCAAGAACTTATTGTACTCAATCTCATTTTTTAAGTGGCGGTTATTTTCCTTGTCCCATTCTTTGATCACTTTCTTTTCATTACTTGTATCTTATACAGTCTTGTAAACCTTCCTACAATGCTTCTCAATTGTATCAATCTTCAATTGTAACCGTGCCTCCTTTTTCCTTGCCCATGTGCATATTTTACAAATGGCCCACTTTGGTGCATCCCCAGTGTCCACTTGTTCTACGTCTAACCAAGGATATTTGGCTACCCAATCTTCTTGAAAATTCCTACGAATATCCCAAGCTCTCTTTCTCTTCCGCTTACTTGAAGAGTTGCAACCTTGTGATGCATTATCAATGGCTTCTTCAGTTGGTGTTGACATTGATGATACTGTTTCTGACATTTTTCCACTTTCCAATCCAGTTAAATCCACTACCTCATTATTTGTCAATGATGTGCTAGCTGATGAATTTTCAATTCCAATTGCATTCCCTTGATTACAGTTTTGTGATCCTATCTTCCCTGCGTCCAAGACTTGAAAACTCAAATCCCTGTTAAAACTATCATCGTTAAGTAGTGATCTAGAACATTGATTTCTAGCATGATGCATTGTGCCCGGAGCATGTTCAGGAGTCCCATAAATTGCTTCATGATTCATGGATGATGAACTTGAGAGTAAATTCTCTGGTGTACTTGATGTTGTAGACATGTTTATATTAGTGCCCAATGATGTAGAAGGTAATAAGAAAGATGTCATTTTTGTATTTTTCTCTAGAGCTTGAACTTTCTTCTTTCTTCCCATGATAAGTACCTGTTTAAAAAATTATGTCTTTATTAGTTGAGCATAAAATAGAACATAATTTCTTTTCTCTAAACACATGCTGAAAAAATAGCATAATAATTCTTAATTTTATAAAATTATGTGCACTTCAAGTGTGTTGCAAATCAAGTATAACACACCTTCCAAGAGAAGAAATACTTTAATTTATTTTCATACAAATCTACTATATGAATACAAAATGAATATAAGTCCACCACATGAATACAACAACAAGATATTGCTAGCTTCAAAGCAACATTCATCTCATCAAGGGGCTGCATTGTTAGACTTGCATTACATCCAAAGCAACATTTAAAGGTAGACTGAGTATATTTTCTATGTTGCTAGCTTCAAAGCAACATTCATCTCATCAAGGGGTCACATTGCTAGACTTGCATTACATCCAAATGTTGATAGGATTCTATAGGTATCCATAAGTGCTATTCTCTCTAAAGAATTCTCAGTCATCATCTTTTCAAAGGCATGTCTTTTAATACACTTTAATAGTGCACTATCAGGCATGTGGCGAGACTGTTCAAAATACCCAATTGCATCTTCCCAAAACTGTATAATCTCTGAATTATCCATCCTAATGCATATATGTCTGACTGAGGGCTATACACACCTCTCCTAGAAAAACATTGAAGCTCAAGTGCAAACCACTTCTTTCGGGCATGCTCTTGCTCTTTCTTATGCTTCCTTTGTGTAAATTGTTGGTCAGTCTCTAGAGGTGTCTTCTTCATATCCTTAAAGGCTTTTCTAGTCTCTGAAGAAACTAGTGCCATCCCCCAATCAATTATGCCAACTCTACATGCACCATTTGCTGTGAAATCTAACAAAATGTTACTAGGATGTAAGTCTGTATGAATCCACTGACCCTTATGTAACCTTGCTAGTCCAGCAATGAGTGCATGTATAATGTGGTGCACATTTGAACTAAAGTAGTTAATTTGCTCTATTTGCTCCCTTGTGCATACATCTTCCAATGTTCCTTGTGCCCTTGCCTTCGTTTCTTTGCCTCTTTTTAGGACTATGTCAACATAGCACCTAAACCTGCCTTGCTCATATGGTAAAGTTCTCATGAAGTCCATCAAGCTACCACCATTAAAATATGGTGTGATAGTCCATAAGGGCTCTTCTGGAGTTGTTGCAATAACACGAACAAGCACAGGATGCCGAATTTGCATTTGTGCCTCCTTCCTTGCCTCTCGTGTACGATCCCCTATGTCACCCTTATATTGCTTTCCAGCATAGCATATATGCTGTAATAATCCTGGAGCACCTGTGAGTTGTACTTTGTAGACAAATCCATATGTGCCAGAACCTATCTTTTCACCAACTTGGATCTCATTTTCAGTTATGTACATCATGAAGGACACATTGCTTATATGACTTGCTTTAATCTGTAGCTTTTGAGAATCACTACCTTGTACTTCTCGTGTTTTTCTATTCAAAATCCTTGCACTTTCTTCTCCTTTTGCTACTTCCTCCGCCCTTCCGAAAGCAATTGCTGACTTTTTCTCCCAACTTACAGCTAGTATGGTTTTTACATCCGACTTTATAACCTTTGTCTTATTTTTAGCGCAAAAGGAATTCCATAAATGCATCTTTTCCTCATTAATATCATTTGCAAATGTTGGGTTCCTTGCGCATGCTTCATTAAACCGGGCCAAGACATTCCCAATCTTGCTCTCTACCCATAGCATAACATCAATGTCCCATTTTGTGATCCCTACAAGGTGTTTCCTATTAGGATCTAGTTCTACTTGACGCCTTGTATTCAAAACAACTTTATACTTTAGAGTATGCAATCTAGAAGTGCTTTCTATGGTCATCTCCATCTCCTTTGCACTCATGTTATTTATCTCTGCAAGAAGCTCATCTCGAAGGACTTGATTGACATACTTCCGCTGTCCTTTAGATAACTCAAAATCAATCGCCTTATGCTTAGATCCTTCCATCCCTAAACCATATGTAGGATCAAAACAAAAGAGCATTAAAAAATAGTTCTAAATCTAAGAAATGGAACAACTTTATCATAGCCCACCATACATGAAATTGATATCAACTTATTAAAAAAAGAATAATCACATCACATCATGCATACCAAACAATAATGCTAGCTACATATTCACAACGGAAACTTTTAAAAAATAAATAAGCATATATTTTTGCCAGTTGTCAGCTACAACTAAGGAACTTGGTCCTAGGTCATGGTGCCTCTTAGCCCCCTACCTTGTGAGCGCAGGAACCAGACACCACTTCCTGAACCAAGCCCTTATTTCATGTTTGAAATCATAATACTACACTACATAAAGCATGCCAAACCAATTTCAACTTACTCTATACAATGCACCAATAAATACATTAAAAAATAAAGAGCACATCACAGGCAATGATGCATATGCATATTCACAACAGAAACTTTTAAAAAATATATAAGCATACATTTCTTTAGCTTGTCAACTAGATCTAAGAAACTTGGTCCTAGGTCATGGTGCCTCTTAGCCCCCTGCCTTGTGAGCATAGGAACCAGACACCACTTCCTGAACCAAGCCCTTATTTCATGTTTGAAATCATAATACTACACTACATAAGCATACATTTCTTTAGCTTGTCAACTAGATCTAAGAAACTTGGTCCTAGGTTGTGGTGCCTCTTAGCCCCTGCCTTGTGAGTGTAGGAACTAGACACCACTTCCTGAACCAAGCCCTTATTTCATGTTTGAAATCATAATACTACACTACATAAGCATACATTTCTTCAGCTTGTCAACTAGATCTAAGAAACTAGGTCCTAGGTCGTGGTGCCTCTTAGCCCCCTACCTTGTGAGCACAGGAACCAGACACCACTTCTTGAACCAAGCCCTTATTTCATGTTTGAAATCATAATACTACACTACATAAAGCATGCCAAACCAATTTCAACTTACTCTATACAATGCACCAATAAATACATTAAAAAAGAAAGAGCACATCACAGGCAATGATGCATATGCATATTCACAACAGAAACTTTTAAAAAATATATAAGCATACATTTCTTCAGCTTGTCAACTAGATCTAAGAAACTTGGTCCTAGGTCATGGTGCCTCTTAGCCCCCTGCCTTGTGAGCGCAGGAACCAGACACCACTTCCTGAACCAAGCCCTTATTTCATGTTTGAAATCATAATACTACACTACATAAGCATACATTTCTTCAGCTTGTCAACTAGATCTAAGAAACTTGGTCCTAGGTCGTGGTGCCTCTTAGCCCCCTGCCTTGTGAGCGTAGGAACCAGACACCACTTCCTGAACCAAGCCCTTATTTCATGTTTGAAATCATAATACTACACTACATAAGCATACATTTCTTTAGCTTGTTAACTAGATCTAAGAAACTTGGTCCTAGGTCGTGGTGCCTCTTAGCCCCCTGCCTTATGAGCGCAGGAACTAGACACCACTTCCTGAACCAAGCCCTTATTTCATGTTTGAAATCATATAACTACACTGCATAAAGCATGCCAAACCAATTTCAACTTACTCTATACAATGCACCAATAAATACATTAAAAAAGAAAGAGCACATCATAGACAATGATGCATATGCATATTCACAACAGAATCTTTTAAAAAATATATAAGCATACATTTCTTTAGCTTGTTAACTAGATCTAAGAAACTTGGTCCTAGGTCGTGGTGCCTCGTAGCCCCCTACCTTGTGAGCGCAGGAACCAGACACCACTTCCTGAACCAAGCCCTTATTTCATGTTTGAAATCATAATACTACACTACATAAAGCATGCCAAACCAATTTCAACTTACTCTATACAATGCACCAATAAATACATTAAAAAAGAAAGAGCACATCACAGACAATGATGCATATGCATATTCACAACAGAAACTTTTAAAAAATATATAAGCATACATTTCTTCAGCTTGTCGACTAGATCTAAGAAACTTGGTCCTAGGTCGTGGTGCCTCTTAGCCCCCTGCCTTGTGAGCGCACGAACCAGACACCACTTCTTGAACCAAGCCCTTATTTCATGTTTGAAATCATAATACTACACTACATAAAGCATGCCAAACTAATTTTAACTTACTCTATACAATGCACCAATAAATACATTAAAAAAGACTTGCTACCCATGTGGCAGCAGATCTGCTGCCTATATGTCAGCCTTAATTCTTTCCCTACTATAGTCAATCCTCTACAGCTAGTGGCTATGGTGTATGAAAGACCAAAATTCAAATAGACATAGATAAGGGTCTATTGGAAAAGGTTCCTCTTCATCAAAGACTACAGATTGAATTCCATTTTATGTCTTTAGAGGATGCTGCACGATGCTAGCTTATGCAGATGTATGCATTTATTCCTATGTACTTTAAGAGTGGCTACTTTTTGCAAGTAGTTTTTCTTGTTTCTTTTTTCTAGACTTCTGAGCATGTTGAGCAATGAAGGTGCTCCCTTCTACTCCAGATTTTAAGAATCACATCTGGTAAGCTTCCTGCTTTATCATTAAGCTTTGCCATGGCTCACACACCTATTTCTTAAGGAAGGATAATGCCCATTCTTTCTAGGGAATGACATGAATGTTATTGTGTATTACCCCCTTCATATGTCTGACAATGTTCTGTAGTATGTACGAAAGAGTTTGTATTTCTTTTATGCATAATGAGTTTGTATTTCTACAAGCAGCCTACAACTATGCAGATGAAGAGAGAACATCACCAAGCTACAACGTAGATTAAGAGAGAATTTTGTCATCGTGTCTCTACAAATATGCAAATTAATAGAGAACGTCATCATTGGAGGGTAGAGAAAAAACTTCAATCGCTAAGGGCATCCGTGAGCTTGTAGAACAAACCAAGAAAGAGGCAATGATCTGAGTTCTCACCAGATTTTGCCTGGCACAACCAACAACCAACAGTAGCTGATTTCAACACATCAACAGCCCCTAATCTCCCTCAAAGCTCGACCTGTTGGCAGCCACAAATTCAAATTTATGTATCTGAATACATCTTCAATGCACTGATCAGTACTTTGGAGACTACCAAGCAACTTTACATACACTACCACATAGAAACATAGCAACCCCAACACTTGGATTATACAGTGAATTAACGACTCAAAGAATCAAAGAACTAGCTCAAAAAAAAACACTAATCGGACGAGAAATCTACACATCTAAAATTAGAGGGAGAGATGCCTGAGTGGGATACTCACATATGAAAAATTGTGACGCTGCTAATCGAAAGATGCAGAAAAGATCATCACTGCTGGATCACGAGAGAGACAGAGAAGAAGGGTGCCGGCCCTTTTGCTGAGAGCATGATTCGGGCTGCATCGATCAACAGGGCGGTGATCAGTAGTGGATGGTTGATGGAGGGAGTCGATTGTCTGGATATATTATTATATCAAAAAGAAAAGCTCTGCGCAGTGCGGATTGTGCTCTCAATCAAAGGTGGTGTCAATGAAAGGTGGTGCATGATCAAGTTAATGCCATAGGGAAACCTCGATGTACTACTATTGACATATAACATAATCCACAAAAGGAGATGCCAACAATGACTAAGTTTCGGTCTCGACACACAGTAACGCAGGGAGCAGTGCACCCAATGAAGGCAATCTGAGAAATCCCTCAGTGCTTACTGCAGGAAATAATTGCAGAGGGGAAGCACAACAGTTGTTTCAGTCGATATTTTTCAAGCCGACGTCTAGACTATGTTGAGCAGCTTCGATGCCCTTAGTGTCAGTATCGATGCTGTTTCTTCCAAGCTCATCATGACGCTGGGCTTGAGGATCCATCAACCCCTCGTACTCAGATGTTTTGGGTTTACTAGTGCAACCACCCATGGTGCTCGTAGCCCGGTCCTTGGAGATGAACAAAACAACGGTCACACGGTGTATGGTGTGATTCCCTGAGAGGGATTGTAGCAGCGCGAGCGAGGGAGGGGCGTAAAGGAGGATGCTTTGGTATTATGCTGTGTGGCTAACTCTCGTAATACGAATGTGTTCCTGCAGAAAATCGGCCATGTTGGAGGTTGGGCAACCCGGTGAACTCCCTCTCATGAGTGAGTTAATCTACAGTACCCTCTCGCAAGTCTCCTGTTCTCGAGCCTGCTCCTGGGATTGCTAACTTAGATTTGCCTCTGGAAGGGCCTAAAACTGATGCAGCGGTTGTGCAGAATGATCCCAGAGTCGGTGGCAGTGGTTACAGGGACACCAGACGAGCGACCGTCATGAAAGGCTCTTTCAGATCCTAGCCATTGACGAACGTCGATCCGAGGTTGAGCTGGGACTTGGGACGAGAGACCTTTGTCGCCATGGACCCCAACGATGGAGTCGCAACAGATTATCACCAACGAGAGAACTTTAGAAGCCACCTTGAAAAGCTCGGGGTTCTCGGTGAGACGACACGATGGGGTTGGCAGGTGGGGGGGAAGTCGATTCTGCACAATTGGAGAACTCCAAATTTTGTAGGTGACTTAGAGACCAAAGATTCTATAGCAAGAGAGAGCACTGGACAGCGAGAACCTGACTCTCCAAACATCATACGACATGGTCATAGCGGAAGAGATACAATGAGGATGGGCCGAAATTGGTCTAGGCAGCAAGGTGCATTTGAAAGCCATGCTGAAGCAAAGAAAGTCGTCCCTTTCCTGGAAGACGCAAAGGATGCACGGAGATCGACTAACAAGCAAACGAGTTATTCAAATGCAAGATCCTCGCAGGACTTCACTCCCCCGATTGATAGTACGACCCAGCGTCCACAAAACCCTCGAGAAGGAAAGCAGCGCTACAATGCAGATGAGCGAACTTCCGCCATCTGCAAACTTTTGGCACACAACGTAGCTACTAACTACTAACGTGAATCATGATTCGTGATCACACCCATATTTTACAACACAGAACACTACAAGTAACGAGACCATAAAACCACCTCCAGGCTCTAACTTACACAAAATGGCGAAGCGTCATGACTCATGATAGCTGTTTGTCCCAACTCAAGGATCCAAGAACAAGGTGTCGAGCATGGGAGACGAGGGGAAGGCAATCTACGAGAGAAAAGACCAAGCTGCACTCTGTCACAACCTAATATCTCATAACGGCCTACATTATGACCACCTAAGTGGTAGCGCCGTCGGCTTTAACCCATTCCTTTAAAAATAATCAAATTAAAATAGTCAAATTAATTAATACACCTTAGAAAAAGGAATGCCCTCCTCCCCACCTCTAGAATGTGATCCCATAGGTGGACTCCTTTAAGATCTAGTGGGTAGCTGGTGGCAAGCCACCATGGTCTCATATTATATATATAATTCCACAGCTTTGCAACTACTTGTTTTCCAGAATTGTCAAGTATAAATCGTTACGTAGTTCGAATTTATGAGCTTCTGTAATACAATTGAATGGACCCAAATCAGTTTCACTGGCAATGGATTCCGGGTGCCGTTACTACTCTATCCATGAAGATCCATGTACTTCTTTAAATCTGTGTCCATGTATTCAAATACTGGGCTTCTGAACATGCTCTACACATAGCAGGCTGCAAACAATGGAAGGGTTGCTCAATGTGCAAATGGAAGTAACAGGACACCACAGTTAGCGAGGAATTAGTGAGAAAAGAGACAGACGAGAAGCTAAAAGTAAAAGAGGAGTTGTTATGACAAAAAGCTCCAACGAAAAGCCGTAGCTACTATATCAACACACAGAAAAGGGACAGCAGCACCAAGGTACTAGTGGATAGCCTAGCTGCCTATGAGAGCCATAGTGCTAGCAGTTGAAAGAGAGGGAAGAACGAGACCTTGTGAGTTGAGTAACGACCTTGAATGTGGAGTACGTAGTAGAATTGCAGAGGAGATAAGGCTGCAACATAGAAAATAAAGCCCACAAGAAGTTGGCGCGCTGATAGCCGAGCTACAAGTGGACACAAATAGAGGCTTGAATGAAGGGATGGGTTGTTTGTAGAAGGAGAGAACCTGTTTGAAGGAGGCATGGTAGGGAAGGCACTTGAGATGGTAAGAAGGAGGAGGAGGACAACAAGTCGGTTGATGAAGTTGGGATGTAGTGAAGCATAACCAAAGGAGTCCGGAGCTTAATAGAGATGGAGGAATTTCAAAAAAGGAGGCAAAGAGTAGGATGGAGTGCTCAGTGCACCAAAAAATAGGGGTTACAGAGGTGAGGTGCAAGTGCGAGGATGTAAGGATAAGAGCTAGAAGGTGGCAGTGCATAACGGTGCATAATGGCTCCAAGATGGCAGTGTATAACTGTTAGCGGGTGTGGTTTGGTGGGTGTTGTGTGTAACTGAAGGTGCATGTGGAGATAGATAGCACCTTTCATTTGCACTGAGTCCAAATGAGTAAGAAGGTACAATGATAAATTAAAAAGTTACATGGTAAACAACCATAGGAAATTAAGAAGGAAGCAAGTAAAGGAAAATAATCACTATATAAGTATATATATAGGGAAAGTATCTAAAGACTCCAATGCAAGTTTAAAATCACATATACCATAGGAGCTCATTGATCATGTATTTTAGATTACGGATTGCATTTACATTTTATGCAATATCAAACGGCTTCATATTCAAATAGATAAAACCTCTACATTATTATCATTCTAGCAAACATTAACTGTTAACACTAGATTATACTTGATTGCACAAGTCTTCTTTTGGTGCTTACTTCTATAGATCCACCCAAATTTCTAAATTGTATATATAATATGTTGGCGAAAGTTTCCAAATATATTTATCTATTATATAAAACTTTGGTGAATTTTCATGGACTTTATTTATAATTTTATAATCTTAAAGGCTAAACCTAGCTCTTTTTTTAATTTTAGTTTTAGATTCTGGCGAATATACTAAGCTCTTATTTTTATAAAAGCATATAAACTTTCACAAGCCATATAAAACTTTCGCTTATTAATGAAACTAACGCGAAAAAATCATCCATGATGTGAATCACTCGTAGCTAGAGAACCGAGTCTCGACTGCACAGGAGTACGCTGATGGCTCTACGAGATAGAAGGACCTCCTGATGGCATGGGGGAAGAGGCATAAGATGGCATGGTGGAAGGGGCATAAGACGGCATGGGGGAAGGGGCATAAGATAGCATGGGAGATCGTCTACGCTGTGTAGTCGATTGGGCTGTGCTGACTCCACTAGGGTGATCTTAGCTGGTGTGGGGTGGTTTGGAGTCTATAGTGCCGACTCCTAGGTGGTGTTTAGAGTACTCGTCATATACCCGTATAACTCCGCATGACTAGGAGGGTGCCATAAAAGGTTATATAAGTCCCTCAAAATATACTCCCGGAGATCAGGTGAGCCCGAAGCGCTTCTTGGCCACATGATGAACTAGACAAAAGAAAAAAAGATGTTTACTGATGAGTTGAGAAGAAAGGGGAAGGGAAAAGAGGATTACTGTCGGAGCACATCTATAGGCACGTCTGACTAGTGTGTCTATTTTTGCATATTATAGCATGTCTATAGACGCAGCTGTCTATGTCTACAAACAAGCTAGACACGTGCCTGTAGATGCGGTTTTAGATGTGCTCTGAGACGCGCTTATAGACGCACTCCGACAGATGAACTTTTCTAAAAAGTAGAAAAGGACATATGCCCGAGACAAAAATGTAACACTGATACCCAAATCATGCATTTCTTGGATACAAGAAAGTACAAATCCAAAGAGAGCAAACTTCCAAAAAAGATCAACTGCAAAAAGACTTAACTTGGATAGAGGTATGGAAGGTTCTTCTCCTTTTTTAAAATTGCTTCTCTTCCTTGTTTGCCCTCTTTTCCTTTAAGCTTGGAAGTAAGTGTGGGTGCCTTCCTTTAAGTGTCGAAACTGTGGATCTACTAATAGCGAAGCAAGCAAGCCGTGACAGGTTTCTAAACAATGGAATACTACAAAAATCATGTTGGCATTGAAGCTGTTTTTAAAAATAATAACCAGGAGAGAGAGCCTTCAAATGCCTATTGGGAGATTATATTATTGTGGCTATATTTACAAACATTTATTAGTAAGTAGATATTTTATTAAAGGATTAGAATGGTGTCATTGATTTTGAAAACATATTATTTCAATTCAGGCCACCATTATATTTTTTCCTCTCTCTCTCTCTCTCTCCCCCCCTCCTCTCTCTCTCTCTCTCTCTCTCTCTCTCTCTCCCCCCCCCTTCTTCATTATCTTTTTTTAAAAATGGTTCTTAGTTTAATTTCCCATTCCAATAAACTAAGCATCCATGAATTATAAGATCAGAATGCTTTTGATTACTTTGAAAAATGTACCTTGTCTTAAACATTTGTGTGCGTGTTCATGAGTGTTTGCATCATCTAAAATAATGATCTAAGCATCCACGATTTTTAGGATCACAATCGTCTCAACAATTTTGAAAATATAGCTTGTTTCTATGTAATAGAGTAACACATTTTGCTTTCGAACACCATTAGATTTTTCCCATCTCTCTCTCTCTCTCTCTCTCTCTCTCTCTCTCTCTCTCTCTGTGTCCTCCATTACCTTTTTTAAAAAATGATTCTTGCTTAAGTTTTCGCCTCTCAAGAATCTAATGCCCATTGAATAGAAAAAACCAATATTCAAGGGTTCTTAGTTTAGTTTCCCCTTCCCACGAAGGTATTTCAATGATTTTGAGGTCCACGAATTTAAGGATCAGAATGGTTTCATTGATTTTGAAAACATATTTCAATTCAGCCCACCATTATTTTTCCCTCTCTCTCTCTCTCTCTCTCTCTCTCTCTCTCTCTCTCTCGTGCCTCCATTATCTTTTGAAAAATATGTATCTTAAATCAAGTAGCAGCATCCAAATAGCTAGGTAGCTTGTCTTCTCTCTCTCTCTCTCTCTCTCTCTCTTTATGTAAGTAAATATATAATCTAAACATAGAGCTACCCTTCTATGTAAGTAAATGCTAAAACATCTAATCTAAACTCGTTAGAAACATTTAAATCTTCTCTAACTAATAGACTAACTAATTTCACTTCCAGCGACCATTATCTCTCTCTCTCTCTCTCTCTCTCTCACACACACACACACACACACACACACACACACACACACACACACACACACACACACACAAACACACACACACACACACACACACACACATCCATTATCATTTGAAAATATGGTTCTTAAATCAATTTCCCCCTCCCAATATAGCAGCAGTGTCCATGAATTATAAGACTAGAGAGGTTTCAATGAGTTCAGTTTTTGCCTCCCAATACAGCAATAGCATCCACGAATCATAATCTAAACATAGAGCTACCCTTCTATGTAAGTAAATGCTCAAACATCTAATCTAAACTCCTTATAACCATTTCAATCTTCTCTAATTAATAATCTAACATACTCTCATTTAAAACTTCCAGCCACCATTATATTTATTTCTCTCTCTCTGTCTCTCTGTCTCTCTATCTCTCTGTCTCTCTCTCTCTCTCCTCCATTAATGGTTCTTATATTAGTTTTCCCCTCCCAATACAGTAGCAGCATCCACGAAATTATTATAAGATTAGAGAGGTTTCAATGAGTTCAGATTTCGCCTCCCAATACAGGAGCGGCATCGATGAATTATCAGATCAATGTGGTTTCGATTATTTGCAGAATGTAGCTTGTCTTAAACAATGCAAATGTAGCTTCAACATATAGATATATAAATCCATTAGTACTCTCTCTCTCTCCCTCTCTCTCTCGCGTCCATTATCTTTTAAAAAATATGGTTTTTAAATCAAATTTCCACTCCCATTACAGTAGCATATCAATGAATTATAGGATTAGAATGTTTTGATAATTCCAAAAATGTAGCTTGTCTTCAACGATGCAAATGTAGCCTCAACATATAGAGAAATAAATCCATTGATAGATTCTCTCTCTCTCTCTCTCTCTCTCTCTCTCTCTAAACAATGGAATACTACAAAAATCATGTTGGCATTGAAGCTATTTTTCAAAATAATAAGCAGGAGAGAGAGCCTTCAAATGCCTATTGGGAGATTATACTGTTGTGGCTATATTTATAAACATTTATTAGTAAGTAAATATCTAATTAAAGGATTAGAATGGTTTCATTGATTTTGAAAACATATTTCAATTTAGGCCACCATTATATTTTTCCCTCTCTCTCTCTCTCTCTCCCTCCCTCTTCTTCATTATCTTTTTAAAAAACGGTTCTTAGTTCAATTTCCCCTCCCAATAAACTAAGCATCCACGAATTATAAGATCATAATGCTTTTGATTACTTTGAAAAATGTATCTATCACACACACACATATAATCTCTCTCTATCTCTCTCTCTAAAAATGGCATGTACACTTCTAAGCATGCTATAGATAAAGGCTAGAGGCATAAAAGTACAAAACTTCTAACACCTTTATCTCCCAAAATGCACGTAAGACTGACGCCAGCATGACCCCCAACTTAAGGAATATGCTAAAATCAATGATTAGTTGAAGGGAAAGGAGGGTGGAGCATATGTGTCTACATGGTGTCTACATGGGTGGAGCATATGTGTCTACATGTTGTCTATAATAGGGTGCACACTCCCTCTTCTCCTTCCAGGAAAATCTCTCCTTCCTTGCTCAAATCGTCCTCCTTTCGTTCCTCCATTATCTTCATTTTCTTTGAAATTCTCCTTTCCTTTGATATTCAAGCCCCTCTCCTCTTCCCCTAGCATCCATGGACCCTACACATCTCTCTCTCTCTCTCTCTCTCTCTCTCTTAAAATGAACCACATACAAACATTCTATAAAAATCCCCCTCTCTCTCTCACACATATATAATCTCTCTCACACACACACACTCTCTCTCTCTCACACATATATAATCTCTCTCTCTCTAAACAATGGAATACTACAAAAATCATGTTGGCATTGAAGCTATTTCTAAATATAAGTAGGAGAGAGAGCCTTCAAATGCTTATTGGGAGATTATATTATTGTGGCTATATTTACAAACATTTATTAGTAAGTAAATATTTTATTAAAGGATCAGAATGGTTTCATTGATTTTGAAAACATATTTCAATTTAAGTCACCATTATATTTTCCGTCTCTCTCTCTCTGCTCTCTCTCTCTCTCTCTCTCTCTCTCTCTCTCCCCCCCTCTTCTTCATTATCTTTTTAAAAAATGGTTCTTAGTTCAATTTCCCATCCCAATAAACTAAGCGTCCACAAATTATAAGATCAGGATGCTTTCGATTACTTTGAAAAATGTAACTTGTCTTAAACATGTGTGTGTGTGTGTGTGTGTGTGTGTGTTTGTATCGTCTAAAATAATAATCTAAGCATCCACAATTTTTAGGATCACAATCATTTCAATGATTTTGAAAATGTAGCTTGTCTCTATTTAATAGAGTAATGTATTTTGCTTCCGGACACCATTAGATTTTTCCCATCTCTCTCTCTCTCTCTCTCTCTCTCTCTCTCTATCTCTCCTCGATTACCTTTTTTAAAAAATGGTTCTTCCTTAAGTTTTCCCCTCTCAAGAATCTAAGTGTCCATTGAATAGAAGAAAACAATATTCAAGGTTTTTAGTTTAGTTTCCCCTTCCCAAGAAGGTACACGAATAGAAAAAAACAATATTCAAGGGTTTTTAGTTTAGTTTCCCCTTCAATGATTTTGAGGTCCACGAACTAAAGGTCCATCTCTCTCTCTCTCTCTCTCTCTCTCTCTCTCTCTCTCTCTCTCTCTCTCTTGCTCTCTCTCTCTCTCTCTCTCTCTCTCTCTCACCCTCTCCTTCATTATCTTTTTTTTATAATGGTTCTTAGTTCAATTTCCCCTCCCAATAACCTAAGCATCCATGAATTATATGATCAAAATGCTTTCGAATATTTCGAAACATGGTGCTTGTTTATTGACTATGCATAAAGAGGTGTGTAGGCGGGATAGGACGACCACACACACACACACATAATCTCTCTCTCTCTCTCTCTCTCTCTCTCTCTCTCAAATGTGGAGATATAGCTATTAGAACCACATACGAATATCTCTCTCTCTATCATTCAATAAACACAATAAACTTTTGAACGTAAAAAATTTGCCATGCCCCATACAAAAGTTTTAATATAGCACTACTGAGAACACCCCTTGAGGCATCCACACCTATGTAGCAGAAGAATAACCGACCTAGCAACCACACCTAGGTGGGACTCGAGAGCTGGCAGCGTGAGTTGAGAGCTATGTATGTGATGCAAGAGCTTCAAAGAGAGCATTGGACTCTGAAGGACTGTAGGCACCTCCTTGCAGCAGTTTAGCATTTGTTCAAACTTCGAGGGAGAGCTCGCTGCATCGCTAGAGATGGTTCACTAGAGTGGAGACTCATGAAGGGCTCGTTGAAGCAGTCACGTAGTGTAAGTATGCCAAGGATGCCGCAATGGATGGGATAGGCTATAGACTCTAAGGAGAGGACATGCAAGTTGAGGAGCTTGCTGAAGATGGCACAGTCATGCTAATGTGACTTAGTCACTAGTGCAACTGTGCAAGGACCATGCTGACCTTACTGGAAGGTCACATGCGGGAGAGGAGGCACTGTCTTTACTCAAGACGTATAGGAGAAGACGTGCGAGTGGATGGAGGAGGATGTGGGAGCAGGGCTACGTAGACCGTAGAGGACGATGCGAGAGCGGAGGTGCAGGATGGCACGTCCATTAAAAGGAGGAGAATGGAGCCTCATAGTCCCTCACTACCTCAAACTCCTCGAATGGAGAGAGAGAGGCTCAAGTGAGCCTGGATGCTAGGCAGAGCGAGAGCGGGAGAGGGATACGAGATCAATGACATGGCGATGCTCGGTCCTTTAAGGTCGTTGAAGTCTCCCCCCTCCCATCGCAACATGTGGTGTCGACTCGCCATCTATGTGCAATCCGAGTTAGAGCTATGTGATGGGTCGACGGGCATTCAATTGCGCATGTGGCAGTCTTGTCCATTGTGTGCCACATGGCACCTTCACCGAGCCTCATAACATAGTTTGCAGTCAGAGCCTCGCGCAAGTATACTAAAAAAATGTGGTGTGCTACTAAAATGCATGTATTTTATGACTTTATTTATTATAAATAATTATTTATAATTAGATAAATCATTCAAAAAATTACCAATAAATCAAGTTAAGCTCTACATAATGCAAAGAGACCACTTACAAAGTTTTAATAACATTTAATCTAAAATGAGTGAGAAATTTAGAATTTAATATGACACTCTCTATTCGTGACAAACGTGTGACCACCCTAGAACCATGCCGTGTGACACAAAGAAATTTTTTGTGTGTGCATCAAATTTTCGATCAGACTATACGATTGTGTGCACAATAGCAAGTGTGATGTTGTGTTAGAAGACTTCAAAGACTAGATCCATAGGGAAGTAAGTGAGATTTGCATTTTTGTGTGCTAAAAAGCTTGTTTTTCCACCTCCTAAGGATTGGGGAGTGAACAAAAAGTGGACACCCTTAGCTTGCCACTTCCCAAAGGCATAGAGGGACTTGCTTGAGCAAGAGAAATTTGATGCTGTAGTGATTGCCGCATGTATACTGTAGCAGTTCTCATAGGTAGACTTCATGCCTGGCAATGAGGCACGAGTAGAAATGGCATGACACATCGAGCAAGAGACACACCTAGAGATATCCTTGCAAGATGGGTGTAGTAGAATATTGGGGAGGATATGGACCAACGGCTAAGACATGAGGAGGAGCTTACTCGTGCTAGATTTGAGGCACAAATCTGTGTAGATTAGCGACTTTGGGAGCTCAGGAATGCATATCTAGAGGACGCGAGGATTATGGAGATACAGGCAGTGGCTTAGCATGCTGTTGCATCCCATGGAGACAAGGTGAGACCTTCTACATAGCAGATGATCGGGCAGTGTGTCGTGCAGGAGCCTCAGCAGAGGATGATTAGAGGCACCTATGTTGAGTTGTCAGATTTCTCTGATGATAGCTGATGTAGGTGGCACATACTTTGGCAATCATGTATGTGTACCTTGATGTACATAGCATACTTTGATGACCATATGCATGTACTGTTACCTAGAAAAGAAATCAAGACAAGAGGCTAGACACTAAGCATGGCGATGCTCAAGGGCCATAGAGGAAAGGACAACGTGAGGGCGAAACATTATCATGGGTGGGGAAAAGGGATTAGAAGGGGAGGGAATGAAGAGGGAAACTATGGCACAAGGGGAAAGGGAGAGGGGGAAGAGAGGCATGTACATGATGGGAGCAAGAATGTAAAGAAATCAAATTAGAAAAAATGGCGTGACATGTTATTAAAACTAGAGTACATTTCAAAAAGAGCACATCACATTTGTACAAGAAGTAGATCATATAACTCAAAGCCATATGGTGTCAAAAAACACCTTAATATAGTCTCTCTTATCTTCTTAATCACCCAAAGTCTAGAAGATTTCATCATTGGTCTCTCTTATCTTCTCAACAACCCAATCTTTCATTGCCTCCACAGCTGTATCCTCAACATAATTACACGTAAAGAAGAAATTTAAGCAATCACAAATTGTTTCTTTATAATTTCTCTGAGAGGCTCTTATTGTTCTCTCAGCATCCGCATCAAATTGCCCATGATGAGAGCTGCGATAACGAAGGTTACTTAAGAAGTCTAAGAGATCTTGTCGTGCTTTTATCATACGTCTTAAAAGTCTTTCACTCTCTGCTATCTTGAGAGTCTCCTCCCTCTCTGCGTGCCTTTGTGCATCAAATTCCTCTCTCTCAACAAGCAAAACAATTTGGATGCACGCGGATGGAGAGTACCACTTCTACCAATTTACAATAGAGACAATCCAGTGGGCGTTCAACCTGCCCTCAATCTCCCAACTGTTTTAGAAGCTGTGAGCGATGGAAAAGTGTCTAATAAGATTGGTCCCCTACAACTCCAAGATCCACAAGGGAGGGGTACCCAGCAACAACTAGACAAGATAGCCTCAACAGTCACATTGCTAGCATAGGTTTAGTTGATGGAGCACCACTTGGTTGTTCTCCCTAGCTTTTTGATACATCTCTACAAGCCTGAACCTACAAACTGGGCATATTGTTTCTATCAGGAAATAATTGGCATCTACTCCCATGGCAAGGAGATATGAAATCCCATGCTCTTGATGCCCATCATTCATCACCTCTCTGATGACCCCATCCTAGAAGGTTATGGTGATGCAGATAGAGACATATGCTAACTCTCGGCCCCCTCCACTAGATCTACACCCACAAAGAGGAGAAAAGAGCAACAAACTCAGAAGGCCCAAGAAGAAGCGACAACCAAAAGACTCCAAGATGAGGAGGCAACTCGCAAGCTCCAAGAAGAAGAGGAAGCCCAATGTCAAAGAGAGGCAACGGAGAAACAGTAGCAATATCTCCTCAAGTAGCAAGTAGAACTTAGAAGGCTCCGGGCAGAAGACGAACGGAAGAAGGATGCTGAAGCACTTGAACATAGGCAACAAGAGCAAAGGTTGAAAAGACCCATTGGCCTGAGGGAGAATATTGCAGACATGACTCAAGATTCCCAAGAGCCAAACCCTCCACCATAGACTCAGCAGAGCCAACAAGAACTCCGAGATAGCCACCTCTCCAACCTCCATTCCTTCCTAGTGTGTATTGATAGGCAATGAAATATTGTACATCAAGTGCATGCACCTCTGCAAAAGGATATTGGAACCTCATGCACCAAGATAGGGATTTGGATATGAAAGAGATGGTGTTCATGCAATCCATCACCACCCTCACAACCACGTGGCATAAAATGTTCTCCATCAGTGCCAAGGCACCATTCAACGTCAATACCTTGGGGTACTATAGACCACGTGCAAGCTCTAACAAATAGAGGTTGCCCTTGAGAAGGAGAAAGCCGCTCGCCTTATGGTAGAAACCATTCAAATAGTGGACATAGCCAAAAAGTTGGAACAAGAGCTGTTGTAGACGCAAGAGGCCCTCGCTACTGAACAGTCCTGCATGGACAGGCTGACTTTGAGGCATTGCAACTATAGGGTACCATAGATCAACAACAACATGCCTGGGTCGTGGAGAAGAAACACACACTAGAGCTCCAAGTCTAGCAACAGGCCACCCTGATTGAGCAATTACATACAATTGCTTGACAATGAGAGTAGCAACTACTAGCACTCCAGGCAGACCTGCAGGTGACCCAAACATCTTCCCCTCTAGCACAAGAACCAGGACTTCTCCACGGGAGGCTATAGGAAGCGTCGTCCCATGCTTCCACACTCTGCTTCACAATACGCACTATCCACAACACCCACACATATTTTTTGCACACACTCACTGCCGCACTTCCCCACAACATCCTTTTTTACAATACTCTAACACTGCATGACCTTAATGAGGCCTTCTACCGCTCCATTGTCCAAGCACATCTACCTATAATTATGGCGTACTTCCATGAAGATCTAGTTTTGGAAGTGGACATGGATATCTTGACTCTCTATTACCATATCATTGTATATAATTTCATGGTGTGAGGTAGAGTGCTTCAGGACTCTACCAACTTCCTTATGACTACACCACTACTTGAACTTATGAAGCCTTGTGCCTTAGAAGACCTCCTCTATAATCATGAAATTCTCCAATGTAGTCTTGAATGGATGCAAGGGTGCGGTTGCAATGATGCCGAATTCATTTTCCATTGCTTATTTAGGGTAGCAAGCGAAAAGTATCCGCCTATCGGCATCATTTTCCTCTACAATAATATCCTACAAGCCCTATAGAATATGGTCCAAACTGACATAAGCGAGTTTGATGATTCCCATGTGTGGGGTTAAAGGCCACTATGCCTAGGTAACCGTGGTTAGACACATGTCCATATACTCAAGCATATAAATAAGATCATAGAGAAGATTAGGGTGATCTTGCACCCACCAAACTACTGGCTCTATTTTGCTCCTCCTCTCCCTTCCCATAGGTTTTTGTTGTGCACTCACAACTGGTATCATAGCTGCAAAGGTTTGTCTTTGAGACATTCGATCTGGGAAGAAGCTATGAGAGAGTGTCATCTTGACTTTCAGAACTCCATTGGAGCTGTCATTTAGGAGAGAGCTACAAAAACGTTTTTTTTCTGGTGCTATAGGGTTGCAAAAGAGCTGCAAAGCAGCCCCGAGTGGTTTGGCAAAAGCTCTAAGTGGTTTGCAAGCCCATAGGTGGTTTTCTGAGCAAAAAGTAGTTTTTGAGCTTCTGTGATGAGCACTTTGGAGGCTTTGAGGGCACTTTTGAGGTTCAAAAGCCTATCTCGTGAACCCGCTACATCTTTTATGTCTAAACACTTTGAGAGCTCACAGTTCAAGCAAACACCTCCAAAAGCAATTCCAAGCTTCCATTTAGCTTCCAACCAACCTAGGAGAAGGAGAAGGAGCAAGAAAAACCCCTCAAATCGAACATTTTGATCTTCTGTGAGCTCTTTCTATGTCTGGATGCCCGTGGTTCGGACACGCTCACACAGGCCACCATTGTCGGATCTGTTTATTCCAGTGGATCGAGGATGGGCCAGAACTATTATTTGCAAATTTTTGGTCAATTTGGTGAAGGAGTCTCCGAGTTATAGATCTCTGTGTCAACGTTTTTCTTCTCTATTGCATATTTCTTCACATTTCCACATAGGTGCCACGTGGCATTATTTGCTAAGGTTAAGTTCCTAAGGTCTTATTTGTAAGTAAACTACAAGGGTTGACTCTCTGTTTTGCATCCGTCGGTTGGGATTTCAGAGTTCCAGCAGAAGAGAGATATTTGTAGATTTTCTTATGGAGTTCGATTATGCAGTGATGCCCATGCTTTGAGGCATGCCACATTCTATTTTCACTAGCGGCCATTACCGTGGGGCCGTGATTTTTTGGACATACCTTATGCAGATCACACTAGTTGTAGTCTAAGCTGTGTATTCTCATTCGTAGTTTGCATTGGGTTGTAGTGGATGCTTTATAAGCCATTTGGATGCATTGTGATCCTTGTTGGATGCACTGATAGGGCCATATTGCCTTGTGGGATGCTTTATTGATGGAAGTTTAGCACACAGATGCTATTTTATGCTGAGGGACAACTTTGACACATTGCAATTGATGCACTGATAGTGCTATGCTCTCTTGATGAGACATTATTGATGCTTATGCCCATGGATGATGTTTATTGGCATTGGGTTTGCCATTGTTTTGTCATTGCAGGTTGACATTTTCTTTTGGGCCATATTTGCTCATATGGATGCAGAGTATATGCACATGAGTACGATGCATTTTGATGCTTTAAGCTTTGAGTTTTTTGTGATATTACCCTCCATCATGGTAGACATATTTAGGTGTACTTAGTATTTGGTGTGATTCTTTCTTACAGGTATTAGCATTTGGGATTTTGCTTTATTTGCACCATGGTATCCTCTTCCATGTATGAAAATGAGTTTTTCGGTATTAAAAAGTTTGATGGGACAAACTTTTCTCTATGGAAAGAACAGATAAGGGATGTGCTTATTCAAAAGAAGCAGATTAAACCCTTAAAAGGGATTGCAGCTAAGCGTGTAACTATGTCTGAGGATGATTGGAATGATTTGGATGCAATAGTGAAGTCTACTGTTAGACTTCATCTTGCAGAGTCAGTTTATTTCACAGTAGTAAATGAGCAGACTACGGAAGATTTGTGGAAGAAATTCTGTGCCACTTATGAGAAGGAGACAACCTCTAATAAAGTTTACCTCATGAAGAGGTTGTTTGAGCTACAGAAGAAGGAAGGGGTCTTCATTGCTTCTCACTTGAAGAAATTCAATATTATTTTCAACCAGCTTCAGGATTAGATGCGGAAACTAAGGTAATATTCCTCTTGTGTTCATTGCCATCCTCATGGGATACCTTTCGTACAACTATCGATAACTCTACACATGGTGGAGTACTAAAGTTTGATGATGTTGTGGTGGGTAGCTTGTTGGCCGAGGAGGATAGATGGAAGTCTATGGATGGCAACAAGTAGGATGCAGCCTTAAATGTGTAGCAAATCTAGGGCACTGAACATTGAGTGTTACCATTGTGGCAAGAAGGGATACATGAGAAAGGATTGATACAAGCTGAAAAGAGAGCAAAAATATAAGAAAAAAAACTGAATTGGGGTGCAAATAACAAGGAACAAAGTCCAAGGGAGGACGAAGGAAAAGTGAAGATCGAGGAGATCAATGCAGTTTCTAATAATAGTGACAATGACATTCTCTTCATGTCTAGTCTACCTATAGAGTGCTTACCACTTCAGATGATGCATATTCCCAGGATTGGATTTTGGATTCTAGTGCTTAATTCCATGTTACTCCCCATAGGGAATGGTTCTCCACTTATGATAGTGGAAAGACTTGTTGTGTGCATCTTGGAAATAACTATGCATGTGACATAATGGGAGTAGGTGACATAAAGTTTTATTTTGCAATGGGTCTACATTTGTTTTGAAAAATGTGAGACATATGCCTAAGCTGACCGAGATGATGCTGGTTTTCAAATCACCTTTGGCTTTCAGAATTGGAAAATTCAGAAGGGTTTTGGTTTTGGCAAGAGGTGCCAAGTGTAGGACATTGTATCCCTTACATGTATCAGAGGTGTTGCAATAATTGAGCAGCCAACTACTCTTTGTTGCAATAATTGATCATGTTGTTGCAATAATTGAGCAGCCAAGTACTCTTTGTGGCATTGCCAGTTGGGGCACATGAGCCAAAATGGAATGAAACTCTTATGCCATTTGGGTTATGTACCGCATTTGAGTTTTGTTTACTTTGAATTTTGTGAGCATTATCTCTATGGGAAGATGACTAAATCAGCCCATAAAAGAAGGGAAAAGAAAGATCTTGAAAAGCTTGATTTGGTGCATTCACACGTATGTGGTCCAATCCCTACACGGTCATTAGGCAGGGCTGAATACTATGTGACATTCATTGATGATGCAACTAGGAAAGTGTGGGCTTATGCTATAGCTCAGAAGAGCAATGTGTTCCACGTATTTTAGAAATGGTTGGCTTTGGTTGAAAATCAGTCAAGTAGAATTCTTAAATGCCTACAGATTGACAATGGTGGAGAGTATCTCTCTCATGATTTCTATGATACACGTGGGATCAAGAGGGAGCTCACGTCCCCTCATACTTTAGAGCAAAAAATAGATGAACCGTGCCATTCAAGAAAGGTTGCAATGTATGCTTTCCAATGCAAGTCTTTTTTGTGGTTTTTGGGCTGAGGCAATGAAGACTATAGTGCATGTGATCAATAGATCACTTAGTAAGAGTTTGGATGGTGGTATTCCTAAAGTGACATGGTGTGGCAAGAAGCATTCTTACTCTCATTTGCATATATTTGGGTGTGAGGCATATGCACATGTGCGGAAAGAGCTTCGGAAGAAGCTAGATTCTAAGTTTAGGAAATGCATCTTTTTGGGTTTTGGCAAAAGTGAAGAGATGGTCTATTGTTTTTGGGATCCAAAAGCAAAGAAGATCATATGAGGCCATGACGTGGTCTTCAATGAGAAGAAGATGTATAAGACACCCATGAGGGATGTGGAAATGAGGAGAATCACATTCTAGGATGTGAATCCACCCACATATCTTGATAGACAACAAGTTACCCATGCATCGAATGTGCAAGAAATGGTGCCACCAGATACTCCCCCAGGTACACAATCAAGGGTAGATGATGGATCATCTATTGGTGGAAATGATGAGCCAAATGTAGCTAATATGCAGGTGGGACAACAAGCTGAAATGCCCTTGACAAGAGCACCTAGAGTGTTTAGACCACCTAATAGGTTTGTTCCAAGGGCAGACTTTGTGATGCTTACTAATTGTAGGGAGCCTTCTTGCTACTACAAAGAGGCTATGATATGCGAGGATCAGTGCAAGTGGGAGTATGCTATGCAATCAGAGATGAGTTCACTCATGAAGAATAAGACTTGGGACTTGGTTTCTTTGCCACAAGGAAAGAAAGCATTGCCATATAAATGGGTCTACAAGATGAAGGTCACATGTGATGATGTGCCTAAGTATAAGGCCCGATTGGTTGCTAAAGGGCCAAGCAAGAGAAGGGTGTGGACTTTGAGGAGATCTTACCTCCGATTGTGAAGATGACCACACTTACATGTGTACTTGGACTTGTGGCAGCAGAGGGTATGGAGCTTATGCAGATGGATGTCAAGACAACTTTTTTGCATGGATTTCTATGAGGAAATTCACATGGTACCACTAGAAGGTTTTGAAGAAAAGGGGCAAGAACATTTGGTTTGCAAGCTTAAAAAGAGTCTCTATGGCCTTAAGCAAGTGCCTAGAGAATGGTATTAGAAGTTTGATGATTTCATTCAGTCCTAGGGTTTCAGAAGAAGTGAGATTGATCACTGCCTCTACACTAAAAGAGATAAGGATAATAGCCTGATATTCCTTGCCCTTTATGTGGATAATATGCTATTGGCTAGCAAGAACAATTATGAGCTGGATGCATTGAAGACCAAGTTGCATGAGGCTCTGCAAGTCATATTCTTGGTATACGCATCATGCATGACCGGAGTAGGAAACTCCTTTGGATTTCATAGGAGGAGTATGTTACAAAAGTATTGGAGCATTTTAACATGAAGGGGGGGAAGGTAGTAAGTACTCCATTGCCTCCATATGTGAAACTGAGTCAAGCAGATAGTCCCAAATCAGATGAGGAGAAGGCCATGATGGCCAAGGTTCCTTATGCATCAGTGGTTGGGAATCTTATGTATGATATGATAACTACTAGACCAGACATTGCATTTGTAGTGGGAGTTGTTAGCCCCGATATATGGCTAATTCAGGAAAGAGGCTTTGGGAGACAGTTACATGCATCATGAGGTACGTGAAGGGTACCAAGGAGATGTGTAACTACTTTGGCAAATGAGAGATGCGTGTACTTGGGTATACAAATTTAGACTATGCAAGACATGTGGATAGCAAGAGATCCACTTCTGGTTATGTATTCATCTTGCAGGTGGCGAAAATGTCGTGGATGTCTCACACATGGAAGTGTTGCTTTGTCTACTACAGAGGCCGAGTATGTTACAACCACAGAGGGTTGCAAGGAGGTTATATGGCTTGATCGGCTAGTGGGAGATTTGGGGATTCATACAGGTGTATCAACATTGCATAGTGATTTCATGAGTGCTATGCACGGAATCCGGTCTTTCGTGCAAAGACCAAACTCATTAAGGTCAGGTACCATTTCATCAAGGAAGTACTTGAGTACAAGTGCATATATAGCGCTTGTCAAGGTTCATACAGATAATAACCCTATAGATTTGTTGACGAAGAGTCTATCTAGTCAGCGGTTTGAGTATTGTCATGTGTTGATGGGCATTGAATAGTACGCTTATTGGTTTTCTCCCTTAAAGGTCTTTGAGCTTTTGTCTGCCCACATCTGTGAATGAATATATATCTTAGTTTTGCTATCTTTCTCTCCCCTTCTCTTTGAGTGTTGTTTGAGCTGCGATCGGGAGTGTGAGGAGTGAATGATTCTATCCGATGGGAAAAGACTCCAACGTTGTCAACTATAAGGTTGTAGAAAATTAAAAACATCTATTTCCCATGTGTTTGGGGATATGGCATTCTCAAAGGATCTTGCTTGATTGGACATATAGAATCAAAGGAACCTTCTTTTTCATACCTTTCATAACCAATCCATGTCACCCTACATTGATGCGACTCTCTTCAAGAATGCTCAACCAAAATACCAATTGATGTTAAAAGGAGGCATAATTACCTTTGTATGAGTTTATAAACAATCAAAGGGATAAACAAAGTACCTCATTCTTAGCACCAACTATGTTGAATAGAGGCCAAGAGTGTCAACTTTAGTAGTATGTATTCAGCTAGGTCGTTGGATTGATTAGAGTCATCAAAGCATCGAGCAAAACTATATCTTGAGTAGCCACACAGCTTTATATGACATTCGAACAAGCTACCCATGGACCAACGTAAAGGTCTCCTCCTAGGCTAGAATCGTAACTCTATCACTTCCATAACTTCACGCTTTTGTATGCTTACCATTGAGTGGATGGCAAGTGATGCAAGCTCAAAATAGGTAGCAAAACAAGCTCGAGACTAGCCGCTATGCACATTCAGGACTATGCAAGTCTACTACTGAGTGGATGGTGATGCCATTTTAGTGTGTGGCAGTACATATAAATAGTGTTCAAGCTCAGAGGTTGACTCGGTTGGTTATTGGCTCAATATGGAATCCATTCAATTGACTCATATTGTAGAAATTTGTCACATCCATAAGGTTGGCATTATGTGTTTGATTGGCGAGTTTTGAGGGCCTTATAAACCAACATCAATTCATGACTATTTGGCTCCTACTTTGAGTCATGTCAAATCATAAGTACTTGGATATTTCTTATGGTCTATGAGATTTTAGGACCTTTAATTAGAAGGTCGGCTACCTTAGCTTTTGATATATGTCTATTCCTTTATGAAATGACCAAATGTCAATTAAGCTATGTATAATGGCAGTTATTTATATAACTATGGTCAATGTATTTCCATGCCACATCATTCCTTTTAAAATAGTAAGTGGTAATCAATTTTTTTGGACTCTCATCAATGGTGATAAGAGCATGTATTGCCCATAATCACAAGGTACATGCCCTCTACCACTAACTCCATTAGAATTTTATTACCACGTGCCATTTTATCAGAATTCATTAAACTGTCTAAAAATTCACTGCAACATCCATATCCACACGGAGATCATATACCTTCTTAGGAACCCTTTTAGCACATGTGATTGTGCTTGTACCAACAATGATCTTATAGACCATGTCACACTAGGTGTGTCTAGTATCTAGCATGATGAAATGATATGTATGTGTGTGTACCATGTAATTTAGCAAATTCTCTTCATGACAGAGTTTTTGTAGCCATTTTAGTAATAATTATGGAGCACGCATTGCCACAAAGTTATTATGTGTACCATATCCATACAAAGATCATATATCTTCTTAGGAACATTTTTAGCACATGTGATTGTGCTTATACCACACCTGACTACACACATGTAGGTGTGCGCATGCGTGTGTGCATGCGTACATGTGTGTGCATGTGTGTGTGTGTGTAGGTGAGCGGTCATGTATTTCATTTAACACTCTTCTCTGCTATATTATCCCTACCTAGTATACGATGTCATTAATCCTTGAATTTTTTCACGTGCACACCCTTTCTTGATGCTCTAATAGATACTAATGCTCACATTTACAAAAACTATAGAGTGCTATACATTTAGAAGACGTGGATGTAATAGATACAATAGATTGATGTAATGTAAACTAATGTCCCCTTAAAAGGATGAGATTTCAATGCACGTGGATGTAAGTTGTGGTCCAACAAGATACCACTATTTAGACTAGGCTCCTTGGTGAGGGGCTAGGAGAGTAAAGGAGAAATATATATTTTCTCACTTTAACGTGGGAACAAATCAGACGTGTTCATCATAGCCAAGATAACTTTTGAATTCCTTCCCCAATTTCAACACAAACTAGTTTATTGACTATTCCTTGATGGGATATGAATCTTCCAAGAGAATTTGTAAGAGTATGAAATCTTCTAGCATAGTCTCACAATGATTCTTGCTTTCGTTCTTAATAGTGTACATCTTTTGAATAGTTATACCATCATCTTCTTTTGAACAATTATACCATCATCCCCATTTGGTGAAATGTTTAGTTCCATATTGCACAACCATATTAGTGGCTACATTTTTCAAATTGCAGAAAGATAATTGGTCCAATCTTTTTCATCCATAACACCATTGACTATGAAAATGGATTCAAACTCCAAAATTTAATAACTCATATCCTTATACCTCTTGCCCTTGAAGTGAGACAATGGGACCTTGAATGTATTTGGCCATCATTGCAATTGGACCCGGATACTATTTATAGTCCTCGAATTGCAAAACTTCCAAACGATTTGAGTTGTCAAACTTTGAGCAAGTTCACATGATTTACGTTCAGCTTTTAGATCCATTCAGAAAGAATTCTAAATCTTGTGTCCTTCATGCTCTTCTAGTAGTCACATTTTTCATGCGGTAGACATACCCCTTGTTTATATAAAGCGAGACCTTCTTACAGTGTAATCATTCTTCCCAAGTAGGATGCTAGATGAATGGCAAACATACCCCTTATTTATAAGTCGCCCTGTTTTCATCCATAGTGAGACCTTAAGGGTGTATCACTCTTCCCTAGTAGGATATGCAAAAAGTGTTGGCCATAAAACACCCTCCACAAATTCACGTTCTAACATTGAAGGAGGAATTTGGAAACATTAATGAAACCATCCCTGCAAATAGTAGCCTTAAAGATTATGAATAAAAATTAAAAGTGCTTACAAAATAACTATTTTCATAATCCAATCTTTATTACTCATAGCATTGAGCCATTGTTGTTATGCTTTACATACAATATAAAAAGATCTCAGCATCAATAGTCTCATATTCTCTCTCCTTGGAGATGAGATTACATAAACAAATATAGCCTCGAATACAACTTATTACTCAAATCAATGCTTATGCAACAATACATCCTCTCTTACATACAACATGATGTACTCAGCAGGCCTTAATCCTTGTTTCCACGTTGGATTTAGTGTATGTTGAAAACAAACTAAAATTTGTAGAAAATCATGAAATTTTGAGGGAGGAACGATGTGACAAAATGTTCCATGTAGTTTTGAGTCATCATCATTGATTACCACATGGGCAACTGATTTGTGTGTCATTCAGCCATAGTTAAAATAGTTAATGGGATGTGTACATTGGACAGTTGTATGATTGATTTTTATAGAAATTTAAAGGAATGGAATCAACCATAAGGGCATTGTAATATACTTGTTATTAGGGATTGAGGGAAAGGGACTTCAACAATAGTATAGGACCAAATTTTGTTGCTATCAAAATTGATACACTTTTACAATAAGATCAATGCATCTTTGTAATTGGTGTATAATATACACATTCTTGAGGCTACTAAGAAATTTGCAACTACTTAATCGGTTGCTAAAACGATAACCATGTTGTCATTTGTGGTGTGATGTGTGAGTCACTACCGCTCGATCTCAAAAATAGTAACCATGCCGTTGTTGTTTGTAGTATGATGTGTAACTCTCTATCACTATGGACTCTATGGAAAGACCGCAATCATCGAGGGTGATCCTTCTCTTGTTCTTCCTAGCATCTATGAGACAATTGTTTTATGATTGTCTACATGCTCGGATTCTTGATTATTATGCCTTCTTTTCATCATAAAATGACATCTTCTGATGCTTGTAGCTGATTGTCCCTTTCTTTTTTGTAATAAAATGACAATTGGATTTCGCGAAAACAAGTTGAATTACATTCAGTAGGCCTACCCAAATGAGCAGGCCTGTGCATGTTGCTTGAAACGTCAAACACAACCCAACTCAATGGCCTTCAATCGTACTACTTGCAGCCATCTGAACCCATAATTTTTGCCTAGAATAATTGCCCTCAAGAAGCACCGATTTCCCTTTACAAAAAGGTGAATGATATATCTATCATTCATTAAGCCTGCCTGTGGGTGGGTGAAATGCCCAAAGAGAGCATAAAATTGGAGGCCTCAGTGTGAAAAAGAAGGAGATTAAGAGTGTGCAAAGAGGAGTAAATGAGAATGGCCCAAAAGTCATACGAAGGGGACCCAAATCATCAATACTGTACAAGTGGACCAACCACAAATTAACACGTAAGAGAGCATAGATAATAACAATGATTTTATTTTCCCTATCTCAAAACCACAATGTTCACTAAGGCCTACCCATGGCAGGGCAAACAAGGAACCAAAAAGATGAATTTCATTCAAGTGGCCTGCTTAGAGAGAGAGAGAGAGAGAGAGAGAGAGAGAGAGAGAGAGAGAGAGAGAGAGAGAGAGGTACGTCAAAGGAGACGTAGTGAGTGAATGCATGCATTGAAAGCCCCTTACATAGCCTATAAACAATTCAATGGAGCATACTTGGACCAATCACCTTAAAATAACACAGTGAATGATATTTAATCATTCATAAGGCTTGCCCAATATAAACAAGGTGAATGATATTTAATCATTCATAAGGCATGACCAAGATTAAAAAAAGAAAACAACAACGAACCCACTGGAAATGGTGTGGAGGAAGACTAGAGGAGATAAAGGAGAGAGAGAGAGAGCGAGAGAGAGAGAGAGAGAGAGAGAGAGAGAGAGAGAGAGGGGGGGCGGTGTTAGTGGGGGAGGGAGAAAAGGTGGAGATGGTGTGTAGGAAGACTTGAGGAGATAAAGAAGGAGAGAGAGAGAGAGAGAGAGAGAGAGAGAGAGAGAGAGAGAGTCAACCACTTTAAAGTATCCATTCAAGTCTAATGAAGAAGAGAAGCCACATATCAACATATTGTCCAATAGTAAAAATGCACTTTCAAAAATTCCAAAAATGCCTAATTTCTTCTTTGCCCAAATTGCATCATTGCTCATGGGGGGTAGGCCAAAAAGAAGTGTCTAAAAAAATACCTTCTTATGACACATCTTCACTAAGGCCTTTGTAAGGGCAGGCCAACGAAAAGGGCAATTGTAAGTTGTAACGAAAGCCTTGAACCTTCCCCACAAGGGGCATGGCCAAACAAGTTGAATGACTTTTGTCATTCATAAGGGTTGCCCAAAAGGAGTTGGGGCAAGGGTGCAGCTTCTAAGCTACATCATGATAATGTGGGCTTGGAGATTGAGAGTGGGGGGGAGACTTGAGAGCTAGAGAGAGAAAGAGAGAGAGAGAGAGAGAATGGTGGAACTTCTGCGAAGTACTCTCCCAAAAAATAAAATAAATAAAAAAATAAGCAATTTGGCTTTCTGTCTCAACTTAAGCCTCCCTCAAGGGTAGGCCAAAAAGGGAGTCGAGATGAACTTAAGCCTCACTATGCTCTTCCACTCGTGCGCAACGTGTGTGCATGTGCCTCGTGAGTCTTTTAAGTAGTGGGGGCAAAAAGTTTGACATTGTGGCACCTGAAGTTTCCTACGAAGGGTACAAAGCCAAGCCACCAAGACTTGTCGCTTAACCTTCCCTTCATACACATCGCTCTCTCCTGTCACTCTAGGGTTTTTCTGCATCCTCGTTCGCCTCTCAGCTCAGATCCCCTTCCACCCTCTACCTGCATCCTCTTCTCCCCTTGGTCCATTGTTAACTCTCTCGGTGAATCGAATCATGAATTACGACAAGAATCCATTTGACGAAGATGCCGAAGAAGTGAACCCCTTTGCGGTGAGCATCGTGCTGCCGATCTCTTACTCCAACTGCATTTGCTTTCGCCAGGGCGTCACTTGCATTCGCTCTTGTACATCGCGCGATCCCGTTCGAAACGGATCTAATTTATTAGGGCTCTCGAGTTTGAACAAGACCGTCTTGCATTTAACGCTTCCTACTGATTATTTAAATCGCACGTCCCACCACTACCTTTTGCCGCTCAACATTGTAGCAATCAGTTAAAGTGTTTCCTGTCACCTAAATTCCCATGTCTCTCTCTCATCTCACCGTGCATCACAAGTGAGTTTGTAGTGCGTGGACATGCGTGCGTGTTTGTGACCATATATTCTTGAACGATCTACACCACCAATGCCGATAACGGCAATGGATGGAGCAGATGGTGAGTGTCATACTTCTGCCGCATATCTTTGCTCACAAGATATGTATATCTGAATCTATAAATCTTATTACTATATTTTCTTCCCCTCTTGCGATTTATAGGGTTAAACTCTAAGTACCGTGTATACAAGCAATGCGTTCACATCACTTGGCACATGCCATGCATTAGTGCGCATATGTGCATGTAGTCTTAGTTGGGTGCTTTGGCATGTGCGTTAGTGCACATATGTGCATGTACTTTGGTCCAATTTCACGTTATAACTTAGTACTTCGGGTCTTAATTGGGTGCTTTGGTTTGTGTAGGTGTCAGGATCGGGGTCTAACTTTGGTGGAGGACCTTTTTACAATCCGGTTGGTAACTTTGTTTCTTGTGAAAACATCACTGACACGTGCGTTCACATGCACATATGGATGGGATCGTGGCACATGGTTCTAAATTTTATGAATTCTATGACTCTTGACAAAAGGCTTGTGAGAAAGCCATTTTGGAAGTTTGTGTTTTGCTCGTCTATTGCATTCCCCTCACCTAAGAAAATGGACGGTGATGAAAACCTAAGGTTTACAAGTTTTTGTTTGTGTTCAAGGAAAGCTTAGCAAGTCATAAAAATGTTTATTTCCTTTAGATCATAAAAAGGCTAGATATATGTTCTTGTTGTATTAGCAAAAATGCAAATTCACCTTGTGAAGTTTTCATCCGTGTTGGGATCCTATTGGTATTGTGATAAATTCTTTCTATCTTATTGGTGGGTTTCCTGCGCAAGTAGCATCTTTTATTTAGAAAGAGACTAAAATGAAATACATAGTATTCACAAGTAGTTGTAGCTTGCATGAAGAGAATGTAGTTTATTTTTTGATTAGCCGTCTTCTCCATTATTGCTAGCCTTTGCCCTTCACCTCCGGAGTGCTGATAGAAACGCAGTGGACATTTGTATAATTGGATGCTCAAGTATGTGTATGTATGTGTGAAAGCATTTTCTTATACTATGTTTTACACTCAACCTTGGTAGTTGATGGTGTGAGAATCTATTTTTTTGGGTGTTCATGAAAGCAGGGGTGAAGGAGGGGATAGGTGATCGAAAATCAGAAAGCTGACGCCATTTTAGTTCACTCCATGGAAGAGCTTGCTTGCTTTTTTTTTCAAAAATAGATCCTTACCCTTTTAGGCATAGCCCATCACAATTCCACGTATGGAAATTCCTTATCTCCAACTCTCTAGAAGTCAACAATGACACATCACCCTTATATTTGTGCTAATCACTCTACCCCCCCCCCCCCCCCCCCAATACATGGGTGTTTGGCCCAACACATTTACATTCAATTGCATATCTCCACGACCCTTTACCCGCATTTGAAAGCTCTTTCTACACCCCACCTCCCTCTGGACTCCATAGTAGAGGGGGTTACATGAGCTACCTATTTTCAAACTTTTGCAAAAGACAAAGTTTTCATATAACATTTCCCCCTCTTGGCTGCCAAGAATATACACAGATTTGGCAGCCAAGAACAAAACCGGCAACTCACAAGACTGCATAAGGCCTCCAAAATTAGCTGTAGACTCACATTTCAGCATTGTCAGATATCCTGCCTCACCTTAAATCTTTTAAGGCGGAAACCATTCACGTTCCACAGGTCTTACCAAATACTTTTTATCTAACCGATGATCCAACCGATTATCATATTTCAAGACTTCTGTAAAAAGCTCAGATCTTAACTGATCATCCAACGTGGCCTTCATTGCTCTTTGCTGAGCCTCATCAGTAAGCATTGCTTCCTGCCTTTGCCCATCCAACTTTTCCAAAGCAAATAATCTGGCTACACTTGCCCTTGTTTCATCCAAATCATGCTCTGCTACTATCCTCAGAGAGTAGGCAGTTCCAATTCAATCGGAAGGATTGCTTCTGTCTTGTATGTAAGATTTGGGGGAGAGAGAGAGCAAGAGTGTGAGCTGAGAGCTGAAAGCTTGAAAGCTTAGTTGCAATGAAGAGTGTAAGAGTACAACTGAAAGAGTGAGAGATAAGGTTTTGTCCTAGTGACAAAACCTTAGCAGTCACTAACCATAGTTAGTGGACTAACTGCGGTTAGGGGGAAAAATCTTTTAAAGAGGGAAAAGTGCCCCTAACTAGCTTATTAAATTACATTGGTCACTGCTGAATTATATCTATAATTCTAACACCCCCTGCAGTGCCAATGTCATGTACAAGGCTGATCAATCACCAAACGGATATAAGTTCAGGGCACTGCGAAATGCCTCAAACTTTTCACATGGTAGTGCTTTGGTGAAAATATTTGCAACGTTGTCATGTGTGGACACAAAGATCATACTGATCTCTCCTGCATGCAACTTCTCTCTGACGTAGTGATAGTGAACCTCAATGTGCTTCGTGCGAGCATGAAACACTGGATTCTTTGCCACTGCAATGGCACTCTGACTATCAGTGAGAATTGGAGAAGGACCCTCCAATGACAGATGAAGATCAGCAAATAGACGTCGCAGCCAGACACATTCAACTGTTGCTGTGAAAGCTGCCCTATTCTCAACTTCACATGATGAGGTAGCCACTGTAGATTGTTTCTTGCTTAGCCAGGAAATGCAAGATTTACCCAAAAAGAAACAATTGCCACTAGTGGACTGCCTAGTGTCATAATCACCAGCCCAATCTGAATCACTCTAGGCATGCATCTGCAAGTCACCCCCTGGGAAATAACAAGCCAAAAGACATCGTGCCCTGCAAATAACGGAAGATGCGCTTAACTGCGTGCCAATGCATAGTTTTTGGGCTGTGCATATACCTGCTCACCTGAGATACTGCAAACTGAATATCAGGTCTAGTGTTGCAGAGATATATGAGGCATCCAACAGCCTGACTGTAAGATGTGGCATCAACTGATTCTCCTGCATCATGCATTGTGAGTTTCAGCCCCGGCTCCATGGGAGTGGCTGTGGGCTTACAATCATGCATGTTAAATCTGTCCAAGAGTTTCTGCACATACTTGGAATGAGACATAACAGTGCCACGTCTCTCTTGAGAGAATTGGATCCCCAAATAAAAGTGAAGCAGCCCCAAATCTGACATGTCAAAGGTGGTCTGCAAATCAGCTTTGAAATCTTCAATATTATCTTCATTGGCTGTCATCAACATAAAGAAGGATGACTAAAATTTCCCCCCCATCCATCTTGATGTAGAGGGTGCTCTCAGTAGGACTATTGTGCAGCCCCTGGCTGGTCAAAAAGGCATGAATCTTGGCATACCATGCACGAGGGGCCTGTTTCAGCCCATACAAAGCTTTGTTTAGCTTGCATACTTGAAGTGCATTTGCTGTAATTTCAAAGCCTGGAGGTTGTTTGACATAAACCTCTTCCAACAAGTCTCCATTTAAGAAGGCTGTTTTTATGTCCAACTGATGAACATTCCACTCAAAATGTGCAGCCATTGCAATAACAGATCGGATGGTGGTCATCCGGGATGTAGGAGCAAAAGTCTCCTCATAATCTATGCCCTTTTTCTGAGCATAGCCTTTAGCAACCAGCCTTGCCTTGTATCTGTCAATGGAGCCATCTGGCTTCCGTTTCACCTTGAAAACCCATCGGGTGCCAATGGCATGTTTACCTGGTGGCAAGTCTACAACATCCCAAGTCTGATTTTTTTCAATGGACTGCAACTCATCGTGCATGGCATTCATCCAATGCACATTGTCCTTTGCCTCTTCGAATGTGGCAGGCTCCTCCTCATCAAGAAGAGTACCTGCATATGCTGATTCCACTGAATTAGCACCTTCCATGTGCCTTGCTGCATTGCGAGTCCTGCCAGGTAATGGAGCATCAATCTTACTCTCCCTGAGAGTGTAGGAGCAAAAGTCTCCTCATAATCTATGCCCTTTTTCTGAGCATAGCCTTTAGCAACCAGCCTTGCCTTGTATCTGTCAATGGAGCCATCTGGCTTCTGTTTCACCTTGAAAACCCATCGGGTGCCAATGGCATGTTTACCTGGTGGCAAGTCTACAACATCCCAAGTCTGATTTTTTTCAATGGACTGCAACTCATCGTGCATGGCATTCATCCAATGCACATTGTCCTTTGCCTCTTCGAATGTGGCAGGCTCCTCCTCATCAAGAAGAGTACCTGCATATGCTGATTCCACTGAATTAGCACCTTCCATGTGCCTTGCTGCATTGCGAGTCCTGCCAGGTAATGGAGCATCAATCTTACTCTCCCTGAGAGTCTGTAACAGCCAGTTTGGGACTGTTTTTGCTGCATGTATGTCTGCAATTTCTTGCTGAACCACCTGTTCCACTGCCTGTGGAGGTGGCAAGACATCTTGTGGCTGAACTGGAGCATCGAGAGGTGGCTGTAAATTCTGATTTGCATCAGAAATATCAGCAGGGGAACCCAAGGCAATGGGTAGCAACCCCTCAAAAGCATCCTTTGAAGAAGAAGGCAAATGAAATTCAGCCTGAGTGTGAGCTGGATTTTCTGCAAATATCACATCTCTACTGACAATGATCTTGCGTGTAGCAAGATTGTAGAGACGGTACCCCTTGCTTTCTGCACTGTACCCAACAAATATGCACTTAATTGCCTTATTTTACAACTTATGCCGAAATTCAACTGGCACATGAGCATATGCAAGGCATCCAAAGACTCGGAAATGATCCACTGAAGGCTTTCTCCCATTCCAGACCTCATAGGGAGTTTTTATTTTCAAAGCCTTAGTGGGAGCCCGATTTAAGATGTAGTTGGCACACATCAGACCTTCAAGCTAGAATTTGTGAGGCATGTGTTTGCCTTTCAGCATACATCTGTCCATCTCCATAAGAGTTCTATTTTTCCTCTCAGCTTTGCTATTTTGCTGAGGGGTCAGCCTCACTGTGAGCTGATGCACAATACCCTTGCCTTTCAGAAAAGCATCAAAATCTGCAGACAAGTATTCCCCACCTCTATCTGTGCGCAATGTCTGTATCTTGATTCCAGTTTCATTTTCAACCATGGCTGAAAAGTGTTTAAACACCATGAACACTTCTGATTTGCGTTTCAGCCTAAAGACCCAAGTGAAATTGGAGTAATCATCAATAAAAGTAACAAAGTAGAGATGACCACCTAACGATGAAGTCCTCATGGGACCATAGACATCACTGTGTATAAGCTGTAATTTGTGGACAGCTATAATTGAACCATCCTTTTTGAAGGGGAATCTATGCATCTTGCCTAAAATGCACCCTTCACAGGCATGTGGAGGAGGTATCTCAAGAGGTGGCAATGCATCAACCATAGAGTGCTTCTGAAGTGTCATCAAGCTGTTGTAATGCATGTGGCCATATCGGGCATGCCATAATTCTGCATTCTGCATGGCAGCAGTCGGGGTAGAAACTGCAAGAGCATGGGCTGCTCTTTTCTCAAAAAGATCAAGCTGAAAAAGCCCACGCAGCAGAGTATCAGATAATCTCAAGGCATAATCATTTTCCTTGTCTCGGACAGCACATTTGTCATCCTCAAAGATGACCTGAAATCCAGCCCTGTTAAGAGTGGACACTGAAAGGAGATTCTTGGTGATACCAGGCACATATAAGACATCTGAAAGTCTAAAAACTGAGCCATCAATGGCAGTAAGCTTAACTTCTTCTGTGCCACGTACTGAATATGACGAGTTGTTGGCACAAGTGACTTTCTTACCATCGGGAGGAGGATGCAAGGAAGTAAAGAGACACTTCCTAGAAGTGATATGTTTGGATGCACCGCTGTCAAAATACCAAGTATTCAGTGTTTCATTGACACTGAAAGCAGATGCATCCGTAGAAGAGTCATAACTGCAAGTCAAAAAGGCATATGTATCATCATTACAAGTGGCTGTACTATCTCGAGCATGTGGAGCAGCCAGCCTAGAATCTGAAATGCAAGATAAAAAGGCATAATCCTGTCCAACAAAGTTGGCTGCAGCATCCCCACTGTCAGATGCATGAGGAGCTGAATCTGAAACAGCCATACCGGAGCTGTTTTTCTTCTCTTTTGCAAGCCTTTTCCTGCATTCTGCAATGTGATGACCTGGCTTTTTTCAGTAATGACAAAAACCCTTCTTCTTGGGCTTACTTGCATCATTTTTAGCCTTTTGTGAAGGCTGTCCTGATCCACTGGAAGGCTGATTTACTGATGTCTTTGCCTGTCCCTTTGTTTTTGACTTGAACTTTGAGAGCATAGCTTGTTCACTTGCACGTGAAGCCAAGTTTTTCTTGGTCTGCTCTTCCTGAAGCAGAAGTCCTATCAACTCATGAAAAGTGAGAGGATTTGCACCCCCCCTCAATGATAAGTTCAGCGAGGTATGAAAGCTGAGATAAGACTCAGGAAGAGAATTCAGAGTGGTGGTAATCATCTCTGAATCAGGAATAATCTCATCTATGTTCAATAATTGCTCTCTGAGATCCTGTAGCTTTGTGAGGTGGATTGACATGGAGTCACCCTCTTCCATATGTGTATTACTTAACTCTCTTTTCAAGAAAGATACCCTTGCATCATTCCGAGCTCCATACATGCTTTCTAAGATATCCCACGTTGACTTCGAGGTCTTACACGACCGGATATGCGGAATGATAAATCTTTTCACTGAAAGAGAGATGCATGACAAAGCTAAGGCATCCCGTGAATCCCATCTCTTCTGCTCTGGAGTAGTGGCTATAGTTGCACGAACAACTTGTTCTGCAGCTGTACCCTGTGCACGACCTCTTTCACTTCCTTGCTGAGGAGGGGTATTAGGTGCCATACCTGCTGGTCGGATCTCACCTCCATTCACATAATCCCATAAATTGCGAGAAATCAGAATATTGCGTACCATAAAACTCCAGAGGGAGTAGTTGGTACCATCCAACTTGTCTTCCTGTGAAAGACCACCGAATTGGAAATCATTCTGATTTTGCTGGGCCATATCTGAGAAAGAGATTTTAGCAGATTCAAGACTGAATTCCCTTACTGGGAATGAAATGCACAACTCCCAAAAAACACAGCCAAGCACTGGCTGTAAATGCAACTCAGATTTCCGCACTTGCACTGTCAGAAATCTGTCCAAGCATCAAAAAACTCTCCAAAATCTGCCAAAAGTGCTGCAAAACACTTCAAGAAAGGCAATATGAACTGAAATCTCCAAAATTTCTCTCCCAACACAAAAGCCCCAAAATAGGTCCGAAATTGCAACCAGAAAGGTTCAAATTGATCAAAAGCCCCAAATGTTGCAAGCATTGCGCTCTGTCTGCAAAAGCCCCAAATTTCACTGAAATTGCAGTGTAATCACAAAATCCCCAAATTTCTGCAAGAAATTGTACTGCAAAACTAAAAGCCTCAAATTTCGAGCTTGAAATTGAGTCAAATTTCACCCAAATAGCTATTCTCCTGCAAAAGCCCCAATTTCTTGGCCAACCTTTGCAATATGCTTGCAATGTGTGCCAAAAAATGGACAAAAGCCCCAAATCTAACAAAATGCCCAATTCACAGATTGTGCTCAAATCTGTCCAAAGATTGCTCTGCCAAACGAGCAAAGTGTACTTGCCAAATGACCAACTTCAAGAGTGCCTATACGGATGGGCTGCATGCAGATAGTATTGATGTACGGAATCTGTACGGACAACTCAGCGCAAGTGTACGAGGTGTACGAACATAACTTGGCGAGGCTGTACGGCAAAGTCCTATGCAAACGTACGGCTAACTGTTTGCAGGCATGATTGGTACGTACGGCGATGGCGCAGCAGGTATGACTGGTACGTACGGCGCTGATGCAGGCTGTATGGCGACGGCAGATCGTACGATCGACGATGTACTGTAGTTGTGCTGTACGGAATGCGCAAGTACGGTAGGTACGGCAGAGTACAAGCAGGTACGAACGAGTGGCGCACGTGTAGTGTGGGACTGTACGTAAACAGTCCGTACAGATCGTACGGACGATCTGTACGGACGACGATGGAGATGAAGCAAAAGCTTGTGGGCTGATGATGGAGGCTAATATGCAGCAGGAGGTGAAGGGAGCAGGGAGCACGAAGCTCTTGAACCCGCTCTGATACCAAATGTAAGATTTGGGGGAGAGAGAGAGCAAGAGTGTGAGTTGAGAGCTGAAAGCTTGAAAGCTTAGTTGCAATGAAGAGTGTAAGAGTACAACTGAAAGAGTGAGAGATAAGGTTTTGTCCTAGTGACAAAACCTTAGTAATCACTAACCATAGTTAGTGGACTAACTGCGGTTAGGGGGAAAAACCTCTTAAAGAGGGAAAAGTGCCCCTAACTAGCTTATTAAATTACATTGGTCACTGCTGAATTATATCTATAATTCTAACACCGTACACTAAATGAAAGGGAGTAAAACCTGTAGCTACTTTGTGTGTAGTATGGTAAGCCCATAAGGCAAAGGGCAGCCACTTTTCCCACTCCGATCAAGTATTTTGAATCATTTTAGCTATGATATCACACAAAATACCATTGGTCTTTTTCACTCTACCACTGCATTGAGGATAATAAGTAGAAGAGAATCTGTGCTTCACAGATAGCTTAGGTAATAAAATTTGCAGTACATCTTTTCTCAAGGTTGGTCCATGATCTGTAAGAATTTCTAGAGGGCATCCAAAGCGAGCACAAATGTTATCCATCACACTTTATGATAACCTTTGCCTCTGCCCATCTCGTGACATAATCAGTTGCAACTAAGATATAGTACTTTCCATGGCGAGAACGGGGAAGAGGCCCCACAAAATCCAACCCCCAATTTTCAAAAGGCCTCAAATCTTGGATGGGGTGAAGTGGGTCCCTTTTTAGTTCCCTTCTTTCAAAAGCTTGACAACTATGACAAGTGGTACACCATGTTTGGATGTCCTTATGCAAATGACACGACCCCGCAGGATCTGACCCTATCATGACCTAGCATCTCGTCCTCAATACAACCAGAATCATAGAGTAGGTGCCTCGATCCTTGCGACCACCCTCGAGCACGTGGACTATAGCTCGACTCATCCATAGGTCCGTATCTAACCCAGGCGTCCCATACCACCTGAGCCCGTCTCGAGGACCTTCGATACACCACCTATGATCCGCCATGTAGATGGCCAGAGTCCCGGCCTGGGTCCAAGTCCCATCCATCAGTTGAGGAGCGCTCAACTGATCTACACAATAGCACTGGCCCTCCCTCTATATAGAAAGAAACCCGCTATAGATAGCACAATGCTACGAATAGCTCCCTCCATATAAAGCGAGTACTATATATGAATCAATCTCTATATATAGCAATCTAAAGCGAGCAATATATATGAATCAATCTCTATATATAGCAATCTCGGCTAAAAATAGCCATCCAGCCCTATGCTATCCCGTAACCCACGTTCACCTGATATCCAACCCTAGGTACACCATGCACATGACATACTCCCCTTCCTCTAAGAACTGTGAGAGAATGGAGAGTGAGAGAGAGCAAGAGAGTGAGAGCTGGAGAGCTGAAAGCTGAGAGCTGAGTTGCAATAGAAGAGTGTGAAGAATTTCAATCATCCTTGTGAGATCATGGTGGGTGTGTTTGATTCTCTCTAACATCCTTGTAAAGAAAATCCCTTTCAACTTCTTACAACTTGCTAAACCCAATACTTACTAAATGCATGGTCCTCATCACCCAATATAAATTCATCCTCAGGGACTTCACCTCACAAAATTTTAGTGTACCACGTGCATTCAAAATGGGGGGTATTGTAATCTAACTTTTTGAAAAAATTTAATAGGGTTAGAATAAAAGGAGGGGTTCTTTAATTCAACTATAGAAAAAAATCCAATATTTCATAAGTAAAGAGGGGTGGTTTTATTGGAGTTAGGATAGCATTTTCTGCACTGTACCCAACAAATATGCACTTAATGGCTTTATCTGACAACTTGTGCCTAAATTCAACTGGCACATGAGCATAAGCAAGGCATCCAAAGACTCGGAAGTGATCCACTGAAGGCTTTCTCCCATTCCAGACCTCATATGGAGTTTTTGTTTTTAAAGCCTTAGTGGGACCCCGATTCAAAATGTAATTGGCACACATCAAGCCCTCAAGTCAGAATTTGTAAGGCATGTGTTTGCTTTTCAGCATACATCTGTCCATTTCCATGAGAGTTCTATTTTTCCTCTCAGCTTTGCCATTTTGCTGAGGGGTCAGCCTGACTGTGAGCTGATGCACAATACCCTTGCCTTTCAGAAAAGCATCAAATTCTGCAGACAAGTATTCCCCACCTCTATCTGTGCGCAATGTCTGTATCTTGAGTCCGGTTTCATTTTCAACCATGGCTGAAAAGTGTTTAAACACCATGAACACTTCTGATTTGTGCTTCAGCCCAAAGACCCAAGTGAAATTGGAGTAATCATCAATAAATGTAACGAAGTAGAGATGACCACCCAACGATGGAGTCCTCATGGGACCACAGACATCACTGTGTATAAGCTGTAATTTGCAGACAGCTTTAAATGAACCATCCTTCTTGAAGGGGAATCTATGCATCTTGCCTAAAATGCACCCTTCACAGGCATGTGGAGGAGGTATCTCAAGAGGTGGCAATGCATCAACCATGGAATGCTTCTGAAGTGTCATCAAGTTGTAATGCATGTGGCCATATCGGGCATGCCATAATTCTGCATTCTGCATGGCAGCAGTCGGGGTAGAAACTGTAAGAGCATGGGCTGCTCTTTTCTCAAAAAGATCAAGCTGAAAAAGCCCACGCAGCAGAGTACCAGATAATCTTAAGGCATAATCATCTTCCGTGTCTCGGACAGCACATTTGTCATCCTCAAAGATGACCTGAAATCCAGCTCTGTTAAGAGTGGACACTGAAAGAAGATTTTTGGTTATACCAGGCACATATAAGACATCTGAAAGTCTGAAAATTGAGCCATCAATGGCTGTGAGCTCAACATCTCCTGTGCCACGTACTGAATATGATGAGTTATTGGCACAAGTGACTTTCTTACCAACGGGAGGTGGATGCAAGGAAGTAAAAAGACACTTTCTAGAAGTGATGTGCTTGGATGCCCCGCTGTCAAAATACCAAGTGTTCAGTGTTTCATTGACACTGAAAGCAGATGCATCCGTAGAAGAGTCATAACTGCAAGTCAAAAATGCATAAGTATCATCATTACAAGTGGCTGTACTATCCCGAGCATCTGGAACAGCCAGCCTAGAATCTGAAATGCAAGATAAAAAGGCATAATCCTGTCCAACAAAGTTGGCTGCAGCATCCCCACTGTCAGATGCATGAGGAGCTGAATCTGAAACAGCCATACCGGAGCTGTTTTTCTTCTCTTTTGCAAGCCTTTTCCTGCATTCTGCAATGTGATGACTTGGCTTTTTGCAGTAGTGAAAAAAACCCTTCTTCTTGGGCTTACTTGCATCATTTTTAGCCTTTTGTGAAGGCTGTCCTTACCCACTGGAAGTCTTATTTACTGATGTCTTTGCCTGTCCCTTTGTTTTTGATTTAAACTTTGAGAGCATGGCTTGTTCACCTGCATGTGAAGACAAGTTTTTCCTGGTCTGCTATTCCTGAAGCAGAAGTCCTATCAACTCATGAAAAGTGAGAGGATTTGCACCCCCCCTCAATGATAAGTTCAGCGAGGTATGAAAGCTGAGATAAGACTCAGGAAGAGAATTTAGAGTGGTTGTAATCATCTCTGAATCAGGAATAATTTCATCTATGTTTAACAGTTTCTCTTTGAGATCCTGTAGCTTTGTGAGGTGGACTGACATGGAGTCACCCTTTTCCATATGTGTATTACTTAACTCTCTTTTCAAGAAAGATACCCTTGCATCATTCCAAGCTGCATACATGCTTTCTAAAATATCCCACGTTGCCTTGGAGGTCTTACACGACTGGATATGCGGAATGATAAATCTTTTCACTGAAAGAGAGATGCATGACAAAGCTAAGGCATCTCGTGAATCCCATCTCTTCTGATCTGGAGTAGTGGCTATAGCTGCATCAACAACTTGTTCTGCAGCTGCCCCCTGTGCACGACCTCTTCCACCTCCTTGCTGAGGAGGGGTATTAGGTGCCATACTTGCTGGTCGGATCTCACCCCCATTCACATAATCCCATAAATTGCGAGAAATCAGAATATTGTGTACCATAAAACTCCAGAGGGAGTAGTTGGTACCATCCAACTTGTCTTCCTGTGAAAGACCACTGAACTGGAAGTCATTCTGATTTTGCTGGGCCATATGTGAGAAAGAGATTTAAGCAGATACAAAATTGAATTCCCTTACTGGTAATGAAATGCACAACTCCCAAAAAACACAGCCAAGCACCGGCTGTAAATGCAACTCAAATTTCTGTACTTGCACTGTCAGAAATCTATCCAAGCGTAAAAAACTCTTCAGAATCTGCCAAAACTGCTGCAAAACACTTCAAGAAAGGCAGTATGAACTGAAATTGCTCTCCCAACTCTAGAAATTGCTCTCCCAACACAAAAGCCCCAAAATAGGCCTGAAATTGCAACCTGAAAGGGGCAAATTGATCAAAAGCCCCAAATGTTGCAAGAATTGCGCTCTGTCTGCAAAAGCCCCAAATTTCACGGCAAGATTGCAGTGTAATTACAAAATCCCCAAATTTCTTCAAGAAATTGTACTGCAAATCTGAAAGCCCCAAATTTCGAGCTTGAAATTGCAACCAGAAAGGGGCAGAAGTACTGAAAGCCCCTAATTTTGCAATTTCAGTAGAAAGCTCCAAATTTCAGACCAAATCTGCAATGTTTGCTTTAAGTGTTGCTCCAAAACTACAAATGATTGCAATGTCTGCAACAAACAAAATGCCCCAAATGTACTTCCAAAAATTTGAGCCAAACAATGGCTGTCTGCAAAATGTGCCTGCCAAAGATCACCTGCGAGTTTCTCCTGTACGGAATCAGAGATTGTACGGAGGACTACTTGTTGTACGGAAGCAGGACCAGTACAGAAGTACGAATGACAGTACGGAGAAGGTACGTGCTGGTACGGATGGTGACAACGAAATGTATGGCTGGTGGCAGCGAGCTGTACGTACAGGTACGGAATTGTATGGCGAACCGTACAGTCTGACGACGGACTATATGGCACTTGTACGGACGCGATGTACGACGACCACGGCACTTGTACGGACGCGATGTACGACGACCACGGCACTTGTAGATCTGTACGGCGGGTACGGTACGGTAGGTAAGGTACGATAGGGTACGGACGTGCAGAGACGAAGTACGGATTTCGTACAGTCGTACGGACTGTACGGGCGAGGTGTAGCAGTAGGAGCGTGGGTTGTAGGCTGGAGATGAACGGGGAAGAAGTAGGGAGCTGGATCAAATGCTCTGATACCAAATGTGAGAGAATGGAGAGTGAGAGAGAGCAAGAGAGTGAGAGCTGGAGAGTTGAAAGCTGAGAGCTGAGTTGCAATAGAAGAGTGTGAAGAATACAACTCAATGAGTGAGAGATAAGGTTTTGTCCTAGTGACAAAACCTTAGTAGTCACTAACCATAGTTAGTGAACTAACTGCGGTTAGGGGGAAAAACCTCTTAAAGAGAGAAAAGTGCCCCTAACTAGCTTATTAAATTACATTGGTCACTGCTGAATTATATCTATAATTCTAACAAGAACTCACTCTTGAGTTCACCAGAAAGCCCGAAAACTCTCTGGCAAGATGAGTCCATGCCAATAACTATACTCTGACTATCAGTTTGAGTTTTCCATAGGTCCGTATCTAACCCAGGCGTCCCATACCACCTGAGCGCGTCCAGAGGACCTTCGATACACCACCTATGATCCGCGATGTAGATGGCCAGAGTCCCGGCTTGGGTCCAAGTCCCATCCATCAGTTGAGGAGCGCTCAACTGATCTACACAATAGCACTGGCCCTCCCTCTATATAGAAGGAAACCCGCTATAGATAGCACAATGCTATGAATAGCTCCCTCCATATAAAGCGAGCACTATATATGAATCAATCTCTATATATAGCAATCTCGGCTAAAAATAGCCATCCAGCCCTATGCTATCCCGTAACCCATGTTCACCTTGTAGGTACGGGTCAAAGAGAGAGAGAGAGTGCAGGTACAAGACGAGTACGGAAGAGAGGTCACGTCAAACTTAGATCGATAGATTAGGTTGCAAAACACAAGTACAAAGTACTTGTATCTAGGCCTAGGACTAAGTGTCCTAGGTGTCACATAGGACTAAGTGTCCTATGTGGCATAGAAGGCACTAACACTATAAGTGCCTACACTTATGCCTACAAGGCACATACCATGGCCTATAGGGCATCACTAGAACCACCAAAAGATGGCCTACAACCCCCCCTCCGTGGGATGGGCTGAAGTACTCTGGAAACGTCCTAGAATACTTGGTAGTTTTTGGTCATGGTGACACATGTTCATCCAAAAGGATATAGCCACCTATGAATGTACAGGGAATGTCAGATCATGTAACAAAGGGAACCAAGTGTAAAGCCTGTCGGAAGACTTCGAACTTGGGACGAGGAAGTACCTTTGTAAACATATCTGCGATGTTGTCCTCTGTGGGAAGATAGGACAACTCTATGTCTCCTGCTGACAACCGCTCCCGAACATAATGATAGTGAACTTCAATATGCTTGGTACGCGCATGAAACACTAGGTTACGTGCAATGGCCAAAGCACTCTGGCTGTCAGTGTAGACAATAGTGGAGGATGTCTGGCAAATACCAAGATCTGTAAGTAACTGTCGAAGCCAAACACACTCTACTGTAGCGGTGAAGGCTGCCCTGTACTCAGCCTCACAACTAGACGTTGCAACTGTCGGTTGCTTCTTGCTGAGCCAAGAAATACATGAATTGCCAAGTAAAAAACAATTGCCAGTATGTGACGTTCTGGTGTCGGAACATCTTGCCCAGTCACTATCCGTGTAAGCATGCATGGTAAGTGAACCCTGATCACCATAGAAGAGGGCTAAATCCTGAGTGCCTTTGAGATATCTGAAGACTCTCTTCACTGCCTGCCAATGCTGTGAACTGGGCATGTGCATGAATCTGCTGAGCTGAGATACTGCATACTGCAAGTCAGGTCTGGTGTGACATAAATAAATAAGGCATCCAACAGCCTGCTGATAAAGAGTGATATCACATGGTGGGCTCTCATCATGAGCTGAGAATTTGAAGCTAGGGTCAAGTGGAGTAGAGATTGGCTTGCAATCCTCAAACTGAAAACGATCAAGGAGCTGTCCAATATACTTGGACCGAGACATCATGATACCCCCCTCAACATGAGCAAACTGAATGCCCAAATAATAATGGAGTTGTCCCATGTCTGACATGTCAAAAATCTGCTGCAAATCAGCCTTGAAAGCTGCAATTTGCTGAGTATCTAGGCCCGTGATAAGCATGTCATCCACATATAAAATCAGCACTAAAAAATCAGATCCACTCCCACGGAAATAAAGAGTGGGTTCTGTGGGACTATTCTTTAAACCAAGGGATAATAAGTGTGCATGAATTTTGGCATACCATGCCCTGGGTGCCTGCTTCAAACCATAAAGAGCTTTTCTAAGCCGGCATACCTTATTTTCAGAATTAACAACCTCAAATCCAGGAGGTTGTGTGACATAGACTTCTTCCTGCAGATCCCCATGAAGAAAGGCAGTCTTGATGTCAAGTTGGTGCACTTACCAATGATGATGGGCGCAATGGCAATGACACATCGAATGGTAGTAATTCTGGATGTGGGAGCAAATGGCTCCTGAAAGTCAATGCCTTGTTGTTGGGCATACCCTTTTGCAACAAGACGAGCTTTGTATCGATCTATGCTGCCATCAAATCTCCTTTTTAATTTGTAGACCCACCGCGTTCCAATGGCATGCTTGCCAGGTGGGAGATCTACTCATTCCCAAGTGTCATTTTTGACAATAGATTGTAACTCAGCTTTCATTGCATCCATCCACTCTTTGCTGTCAAAAGCATCTTTATGGCACAAAGGCTCTTCATTGCAAGCTGTGTGCAAACTCAAGAAAGTGACCATGCTGTCTATTCCCTGATCTTGTCCGGGCAGGCAATTTTGTTGTTTCTGGTTTGCAATGTGATGACATGGAATTCAAATCCGAGATCCAAGAATGGTCAGAAATTGTGTGAGTCTGAGGTACATGATTTGCCCTCTGCTGTGAATGTAGCTTTGCAAGAGCTCTATAATTGAGATGGCCCATTCTCTCATGCAAAAGATGAGTTTCAGCAAGCTGTGAATCTGAAATAGCCAATGCTTCAGTAGAAAGTGCAGCTGAATGATGATGAAGGTGATAAAGTCCTTTTTGCAAAGTGCCAGTGAGAACTATGGCATTGTCATCACGAAGATCATATACTAGGCATCTGTAGCCATCAAAAATTACTTTGAAACCTGAAGAAGCATTGCTGAAATTGAAATCAAGTTGACTTCAATTCCAGGCACAAAAAGAACATTTGTCAGAGTGACAGGATGGCCAGAAATGGATGTGAGCTGCACATCTCCAACTCCTTTTACAGCATATGAAGCATTATTGACACATGTAACAGTCCCCCTCGAGGTGCATCAGCTAGAGAATGAAACAACTGTGTGCAAGATGTGACATGCTTGGAAGCTCCACTATCAAAGTACCAGGACTGAGCATCATTAGCAGCAAAGAGTGCATCAGCTTTGGAGGGATCGAATGAGCAATGGACAGCCCATGCCCAATCATCCTGAAGAGCATGTGCATGTGAAGCATCTGCTGGCTCATGGGATTCAATGGCATGTGAGGCATTAACTGTCAATCCTGCTTTCTTTTTCTCCGAAGCAATGCGCTTCCTGCATTCTGAAATGTCATGTCCAGGCTTGCGACAATAGTTGCATCTTTTCTTCTTTCCCTTATTTGCTGTATTTTTAGATGCGCAGAGGAATTGCAGCTGCTATGCGCAGAGGAATTGCAGCTGCTGTGCGCAGATTTTGGCTTGCCCATAGGCTTGGAAGCCTTGCCTCTTCCTGTCTGCTGTGAAGCAAATGCATGATCAGGAATAATGGCTTGTCTGTTAGCTCTACTTTGCTCTTCCTGCAAAAGCAAAGTAACTAGCTGATCAAAAGAATAGTGGTCTGGATTACCCATGGTCACTAATCGTAATCGAAGGGTTGTAGCAAACCCTTGATATGTATCTGGCAGTCCATTCAATGTAGTACTGACAAGCTGTGAATTTGGCACCACCTCATCAATGTTGGCAAGCTGTTCCATGAGGTCCTTGACCTTTGTTAAATATGCATCCATTGACTCACCTTCATTCATATTCACTTCCTGTAATTGCCTTCTCAAATATGCAACACAAGCTTCATTGCGAATCTGATATAGAGAAGCCAATTTATCCCAAGCATCCTTTGCTGTCCTGCAAGAACGGATGTGTGGAATAATGATTCTCTTGCATGATAAAGCAATGCATGAGTGTGCATTTGCATCTCTTGCATCCCATCTAGAGTGTTCTTGAGTTGGAAGAGCAGCAGTAGGAGTGCTAGAGGAAGAGGCATCAGGAGGAGTACCACCTGCAGAAGGACCAGCAGTAGAAACAACCAGTGTAGCATGATTCTCTTGCATGATAAAGCAATGCATGAATGTGCTTTTGCATCTCTTGCATCCCATCTAGACTGTTCTTGAGTTGGAAGAGCAGCAGTAGGAGTGCTAGAGGAAGAGGCATCAGGAGGAGTACCACCTGTAGAAGGACCAGCAGTAGAAACAACCACTGTAGCATTGGCTGGCCTCAGATCAGCCCCAGAAACAATATTCCACAAATGCTTTGCAACAAGAATATGTTTCATGAGATAAGACCACATCGGATAGTTGGTGCCATCCAACTTATCATCTTCACGAAGAACTCCAAATAAATCTTGATTGTTCCCAACCATAGCAACTGTGATAACCTGTAAAAGACCTGAAAACCCAAAAGCCTCAAGGCTATCACTGCAAAAAGCTGGCTGTCCCAAAAAATGACAGCAAATATCTGCAAATTTCTGACCCAAATCAAAGGGCAAATGCAGATCTGACCCAAATGTGACTGTGACAGGCAATGTGCACTGCAAAAACAGCAAATATGGCAAAAGCCCCAAATTTATTGAGGGCAAATAGGCCAAAAAGAGGGCAAATTCAGAAAAGCCCCAAATTTTTGCTGAAATTTTGCAAATGTGACCCAATGTATGCAAATCTGACTCAATGTCATGCAAATGTAACTGAATGTCCTGCAATCTGACCCAATGTACTGCAATCTAAACAAGAAATTGCAGAACAAATCCCAAAACTCCAATTTCTTGCAAGAAATTGCAATTAAAGGAGGTGAAAGAAATGAAAACCCCAAATTTTCCAATGTCCTGCAAAAGCCCCAAATCTGCAAATGTCTGTAGATGATTGCATTGAGACCAAGGACCTGATTCCAGCCAATGCTAAAACAGGTACATAACCTGTGGTGAATCTGTACGGAATACCTAGATGAAGCTGTACGGAATACCACTGAAGGTACGTAGTACAGGAAGCTGGTACAGACTGCTGACGACTGAAGGTACGGTGAAAGTACCTTGTGCTAAATTCCGGACACCGATGCGTCGTGGCAGCTGATACAGTATCCTCTCCTTGAGTAAAAGCATAATCCGATCACTCCTACGTAGGTACAGTCGTACGACGTAGGTACCTTGTACGGTGAAGGTATACGAATGGCGTACGGTACATCGTGCAAATGGAGTACGACGATGGTACTGTTGTACGAAGTAGGTGCGACGGGCAGAAAGGCTAATGACGTAGCTGGGCTGCAGAAAGGCTAGCGACGTAGCTGGACTGCAGAAAGCGGAATCTGTACAACGATGCAACGGCTACGTGCAGTACGGACAGCGACGGTGCAGGTACGAACCACTGATACCAGGCCTTCCGTACAACTGTACGGAAGGGAATGCAGATACACCTGTTACTTGGGGAGCTGGACGCATGCTCTGATACCACTGTAGGTACGGGTCAAAGAGAGAGAGAGAGAGTGCAGGTACAAGATGAGTACGGAAGAGAGGTCACGTCAAACTTAAATCGATAGATTAGTACGGAAGAGAGGTCACGTCAAACTTAGATCGATAGATTAGGTTGCAAAACACAAGTACAAAGTACTTGTATCTCTGAATGATAATGTGTTTGATTGGTGCTTTGTTCGAGGAGGATAAAGTTGATGGCACTAATTACTCTTTATGAACTTTCATGATTAAAAATGTGTGGTTGCCAAAGCTTTATGGAGAGTAGTGGAATGGGGATTAGCCTTGTCCTGCGTATGCTACGCCTAATGCACAAGGCATGCCTGGTAGAACACAAGCATAGTAGTGGCCAAGTAGGACGGAGCCCTTCACACCACATTTTGGAGATGGCTGCCAGTTGGTGTGAACCCAACCTTAGATCTGCATACTTGATCTTGGCCAGTTGGAGTCGTCAACATGAGAAGCCCTCTCGTTTCCATCGTTTGCCTGATTGTTTTGACTCCTATGACTCTTGGACGACGAGTTCTTTTGATCAGCTTCTTCTTTCTAGTCCCTCGTATAATGTCTAGGTTGGTTGCTGCAGTCCGCCTATAGAACAGTTCTCGTCATTAAGTTTATCTTCTTTCTTCTTGTTTGGCTTGTCGTTGCCAGTCCTGTCCTTACTCTTGCCTTGTGCAACAAAGGCTTTGTCATTGCCCTAGGCCCCTCCTACACTAACATAGCCCTCAACTCAAAAGTGAGCGGCCTTGGCCTTTCCAACGTTGTAATGCTGTTACAAAGGTTTTGAAGCTCTTTGGCAACATATTGAGCATGAGCATCGCCAATTGAATCAGATCCACATTGTGACCAACTGCTCCTAGTTCATCTCTCAACACCTTCATGTGTGAGGTAGTCACGCACGATTTCTTCCTCCTCCACCCTCATGGTGAAGAGTTTATTCTTAAGGCTGAGGATCCTTGTGGTACTGTTCGTTTCGTACATGTCCTTTAGGATGTCCCATACTTCCTTCAAAGTATTTGCCAAAGAATTTGCAAAATCACTATGTCTGTTGTCATCATAATATCATTGATAGTGCTTCGGCATCCTTTCCTCCCACTCTTCTACCTCATCTAGATCAGCGTTTTATTACATTCCTATCATCGTGACTCCATTGTGTCTTTTGTCTCTTGCTGCTACCTTCCAAACGTCCTTGCTACTAGGTGTCTCCCTAGCTTCTAGATACTGTAGTTATCCCCATCGAGCTTGCTTGCTTCCCCAAAGTGTGGAATTGACACATGTGTTACTATTGGACTGAAGTTCTTGGAATAGACTCAACTTAGATACAATTGAAACTACAATCCCTCACTAAGGCACTCCTGTCTGAATCTTGGTCACCTTCCTTCTTGCGTAGGAGTTCTTCAATTTTCACAAGCGTGAATTGAGATCTCCTTTCAAAAGGTTCTTGCTTCCAAGTTCCATGCAATCATGAATCTTCCTCAAGGCATTGATACAATTTTAGACAATAGAGATAGAGGTTGCTTGCTGTAGCCAACACTCCCACAGGTAGAAGAATATATAGATAGTAGCTTAGGAATCACACAATGCTAATATTAAATCTCACTCCTTTTGTTTGTGCACACAAGTGTATACAGCAGTAGATACAAACGTAGATCTTGAGCAATGCATAGTAGAGTAGAACAGCAAAACATGTATTACAGATTGCTCTAATGTGTAATGAAGGCCAAGATTGGGCCAAATTAGGGGATGTTTAGGCCTAGAGAGCTCATATAGTGGAGGGAGACTAGGAGACTATATAAGTCCACCTCCCCACACATTTGATGTGACATCTAATCCTATCTACTCTCCTCCTTTCCTCCTACTTGCTGCCTACAATCTATCTCCCAATCTCTCTCTCTCTCTCTCTCTCTCTCTCTCCTCCATACCTCTTCCTCTCTCTCTACTACCCCTTCTCCTTCCTTCTTCCCCTTATCCACTTCCCCTTCTGCTCTTCTATCTCCCTTTCTCTAATCTGCCCCCTTTGGCACCTTTGCTTCCCCCTTCCACCATTCTAAAGAAACACAATTGATAACACCCAAGCCGTGTTGCAACATACGAGTGACTCGAGTCGTGCATACAACAGAAGCTACACCAACCCAGCAGCAGGAGAAAGCAATCTACCCTTTGAATCTGAACTTGCTTGGCTGAAATCTACAACTGGCGGGCTATCCTTTCCTACGTCAATGACTAGTGGCTGTCTACGTCAATGACTTACCTATCCCTTCAGCCAACTGTACACGGGACTGGAAGACAAGCACTAAAGTGGTTCTTGGAGATCCAGTCTAACCAGTTGATCCAAACCAGTTGAACTAGTTGTTACCTCACAAACTTGCCTTGCCATGCCAAACTGTCACGGGGATGTTCATTTCATGTGCAAATAACCCTCGTGGACAAACCCGAGTATATTTTGGTCGTAGGGGATTGGCCTAGAGGAAGTGTTGACTTCCCAGAAGTCCGGGGCCACATGGCAGCCCCTCATGCACTACCTACCACCCTCTCCCTCTCTCCTCCAAGCGTTACGGGTTAATGTTTCGCACTTTTTCCCAAGGTTAATGTTTTTGGCACGCATGTCAAAATCGTCTATCTCTTATGTATTTTGCTATCATCACACGTTTCGAGGTAGTCCGTACGGTTGTATGGACTGCATGCACATTTTCCAAAGCTTCCATACAGGCTGTACGGAACCTTTAGTGCTGCTATACGGACATTAATGTTGCAATATGGCTGAATGGGACCTAGAATGGTCAACCCAGCTATGGGGGTTGGCTATTTGCAGCCACCTGTGTGTGACAATATTGCACCCAAGGGCAAATTGAAAGACTACAAAGAGGGTGGGGCTACTGTAAAGTTTGAGACATTCAATGGGACATAGGACAGGTTGAAAGCATTGACTTTTGTGCAACAATTTGATGCTGTCTATGCTGGTGGGAACTTCACAGAGTCATCAAAGGTTAGGAGAGCAGCCACATTTCTCAAGGGCAATGCACGTCAATGATGGACTAATTTGCTCTTGCAAGGTAGAGCCCCTACCACTTGGGTTGAGTTCAAGCAAGTCTTTTCATATGCTTGGCTCACCACCACTTTTGAAGTGGACATAATGACAGCTTGGCACAAGCTAGATGCCACAAATTGCAAGAACTTAGAAGAGTACAACAAAAAGTTTTGGGAAGTCTTGCTGCCCGTGAGTTCTTTTAGGCATGTAGAGCTGTCCGAACAGATTGAGAAGTATGAGGGGAAACTTCCTCTTTTTGTTTGGGCATTCATGTGCTCACTCGCCCTCTTCCATGCATATGTAACATTCATTGGCATCATAGAGGGCTTTCCTCACCTTTGTCCTGCAACAAATTGAGCCTTGACGGGCTGCTCAAGCTTTCTGAAATTTTTATGACCTCCCTCGTTGCTGCCCTTAAATTTATGTGCTTCCTGGTTGTTGCCCTTGAAGCCCAAAGTCTTCCCCTGCAAGATGGTATAAGCTGTAGAGGCATTTTCTATCAGCTGAGACATATTGGAGACTTTGGTTTTGTGTAGTAATCCCAGATTTCCTTTGGCAGCCCACAACAGGATTAGAGTGAGAAAAAGGGAGAAAAGAAGGATTACCGGAGGGGTAAGAAGCCCAAACCCACTGCTAGTCTTATGCCAGATGTCACTGGAGCCATACATGATGTAGATGCCACGGAGCCATGTAGAGTGTGGGGCAAAATCCGTGACTAGACGCTTTGTTCTTTTTTTATCTAGGGGCACGAGCCAATTTCATTTCTCCAGAGCTGGCTGGAAAATTGGGCATAAAGGCAGAAGAGATGGGACCATTGGGACCATTATGTGATACAAATATGGCTTGCCCAGGGCACAGTGAGTCAGTCACACCGATAATTGGGAAGCTCCCCATGCACATTCAGAGTTACGTGGACATTGAAGAGTTCTATATTATGCCACTGAATGGATGCAATGTTTTGCTGGGTATACCTCGGGCACCATAGGAAGGGAGCACATTTGGATGCCATAAACAAAACTTTCACTTTGACTCACCGAGGGAAAACTCATGTTTTGGATGCTAAACTAAAAGGAGAATCTATTCCAGTTTTATCGGCTTCGGCCATTTCAAATGTAATGAAAAAGCATCTTTCTGTGTACTTGGTTTTTGCAATTGAAAACGGCCAACATAAGAAAACTCTAATTTTTTAAAGCTGGATAAAGAGAGGACAGATTTCCTTTTTCAGTTTCACGAATGTTTTTCAGACTCCCCTACCATAGGAATTACCTCCAGAACGCCTTGAGGACCATGCCATAGATGTAATTCCAGGTAGCAGCCCGCCAAATAAACCTCCTTACACGGTTAGTGCAGCCTAGCAAGAGGAGATTATGAATCAGGTAAATGACCTCTTGGAAAAGGGGCTGATTTAGCCCAGCTCTTCTCTCTATTGTTCCCGCGTGTTGCTTGTGCAAAAGAAGGATGGATTGTGGAGGATGTGCATAGATTATAGGGCTCCGAATAAGATAACCATCAAGGACGGATTTCCGATACACAGGATTGATGATATCTTGGATAGGTTAGAGGGGTGTGCAATGTTCAGCTGGATAGATTTGAAGAGTGGCTACCATCAGATCAGGATATGACTTGAGGATATGCATAAGACAGCTTTTGGGACCACATTTGGCTTGTACAAATTTCTTGTGATGCCATTTGGGTTGACAAATGCACCTGCCACCTTCAATCGGATGGACATAACCTTCAGAGAGCACACATCCTTTGTTGGTACATTCTTTGATGACATCATAGTGTTCTCTAAGAACGAGGCTGAGCATAAAGAGCACTTGGCAATTGTTTTTGCAGAGCTCAGGAAGCATAAAGTGCTGATTAATGCCAAGAAGAGTGAATTTTTCATGCATGAAATTCACTTTTTGGGGCACATAATATCCAAAGATGGAGTTAGAATGGATCATGTCAAAGTGGAAGCTATAAGGAATTGGCCACCGTTGAAGAATATCCACGAAGTACGAAGCTTTCTTGGTTTATGCTCGTACTACAGGCGGTTTATCCTCTACTTTGCTGAGATCGCATCACCCCTTCATGCCCTACAGAAGAAAGGAGTGTGTCAGGTGGGGTACTAAGGAAATTGCATCTTTCGAAGAGTTTAAGGAGAAGTGATGCTTTGATCCTGTCATTAGCTTGCTAGACCTATGCAAGGCCTTTGCTGTCTAGTGTGGGAACAGCATAGGAAGAGTGCTTATTCAGGATGGGAGAGTAGTTGCATGAGAGCAGGGTGCTCACTGATTCTGAAATGAATTTCGGGACGATGGTGGCTATCATACATGCTCTTTCTAGTTAGAAACATTACCTCTTAGGTGCTCATTTTTATGTCCAGACAAATCACCAATCCTTGAGGTACTTTCTCACTCAGAGAAAGCTGTCAGAAAAACACATGCGGTGGGCAAACTTCCTTTCGATGTTTCATTTTCAGATTGTGCATGTGCTTGGCAAAAAGAATGTTATTGCAGATGCACTTTCCATTAAGTCCCGATGTAGTATCAAAGAAACCGCAAGTTTTAGTTGTCACCATTGCATACCACATTAAACTTGATGCCATGAAGGATGAGTATGCCAATGATGATGATTTTGCACGGATATACAATCAGCTGGTTGAGGGGCATAGGCATGAGCACTATATGCTAAAGGATGGATTCCTGATGATGCATGGTAGACTTTGTGTCACGACTCACAAAGTAGTTGAGGCCAAAGGTTTTGATGGAGAGTCGTGTCTCACCATATGCAGGACATCGAGGCATTGAAGCCACAATCAAAGGTGTGGAACACTTCTTCCACTGGCCAACTTTGAGGAAAGATGTTGAGGCATATGTGAAGACATGCATCACTTGTCAGAAGGGAACGTATGATAGGTAGAAGCTAGCTAGATTGCTACTGCTAGTGCGTGTTCCGGATAGACCCTGGCAAAGCATTGCCGTGGACTTCATTTTCGATCTGCCTCGTACACCATTAGAACAGATGGAATTTTGGACCATAATTTGCAGATTCAGCAAACATGCCCACTTTATTCTAGTGCAGAAAAAAATTACAGCAGATCAGATGGCAAGATTATTCATGTCTCATATTTTCAAAAACCACGGACGCCTGAATTCATTGTCAGTGATCGAGACCCTCGTATGACCACCCTTTTTTGGAGAGGCCTCTTTGAGAACATGGGCACTACGCTGAATTTTTCATCCTCTTGAGTCTTTGCAACCACAATTAGATGGATAGTCAGAAGAGGCCTATTCTATTGCCCTGGATCTTCTAAAATGCTATTGAAGTTGCTATGTTTCAGACCAGGAAACAAAATCAGAGCAATTTTTGCCACTAGTTTGAGTTTGCCTACAACAATACAGTGCATTCTTTCATAGGGAAGGCAGCCTTTGAAATTGTGGAAGGTGAAAGAAATGTGCCTCTCATTTTGCACACCAAAGAGAAGATCTTTGAAGCGGACAGATTTGTGGAAAGCTTGAATGCAGCCTGTCAGAAGGTACAAACCGCCCTCTGGAAAAGCTAGAAGAAGAATAAAAGAGCAGCAGACAAACGCCGACGTGAATTGGTTTTGAAAGAAGATGATTGGGTGTTGCTGTGCTTTCAAAAGCAAGACTTAAGCGGATGAAAGGCAAGGATAAGGTATACACCAAACTGAAAATGCGGTACTATGGACCCTTCCAAGTCTTACGAAAGATAAATGATGTAGCTTACAGGCTGAAGCTACCACGCCATTGGACAATTCACAATGCGTTTCATGTGAATTTGTTGAAACCTTTCCAGGGAGATGTGCCTGAAGAGATGCTTAATGAGAAACAGCCTGAAGTGGAGGAACTGGATGAGATCTTGGTTCCATAACAGATCCTAGCACACTATGAAAGGAAAGTGCACCCTAGGTCCAAGGGTTAGACTAAGGCATTACAGAGGGGTTTAAATGTTGGGACCAAGTGACATGACCCCCACACCTCTGAAACCTCTGATTTGCAAGAAAACACAAGATCACACCAAACGTGAGGAATTTGAGCAGGCTGCTCACCACCCAACCATGACATCTACGGGATGTGATCCCGAATTAGGAGATGTCCCCACTGAGCCAGAGTTGCTACTGGCATGAACTCCCAACCAGATCTTAACCAGCCTGGTGTCCCATACCACCAGGTGGCGCCGTGAAGCCTAGGATCTGTTGTCGGGCCTTGGGCTACGCTATGATGCAGGCGCACGTCCACGACTCAATCCAAGATCAAACCTAGCACTTGGGAATGAGACTTGCTCCCATCGGTCCTCTTAGAACTGAATCTCTGGGCCCCTTATATAGACTCGGGTCCCATGTGCCAAAAATAGTGAAGACCTCTAACTGGTTCGTACCCTTGCCACTCAACCCGAGAATCAAGCCTGCCTAGCCCTAAGCCTCCCCAGGCTACCTGAGCTAGTCTTGTGTATCCTAGATACCAATCCGTGTACATGACATACTTCCCCTTCTCTAAGAACTCACTCTTGAGTTCGCTAAAAAACCCGGGAGTGTCCTTTGGACGTTTTGTAATGTCTCTCATGTTGCATCCTTTCCAACATGATCCTTCCACTTGATCTTGTGTTCCGTGATAGTTCGATTACGAATCTGTCTTTCACGAAATTCAAGAATACTCTTTGTTTCGTGTGGAATAAAAGTCAAATATGTAACTTCTATTATTTCTTGAGGAGAAACAAGTTGATCATCTGCACCGAGTAACTCTTTCAGTCTGTTGACATGAAACACTGGATGTGCTTTAACATCAAGAGACAATTCTAGTTTATATGCAATTGGTCCAATTCTTTTAACAACCTTGAACAGACCACAGTATCCGGGAATTAATTTCGGAACCAAACTAGTACTTAGGCTCTTGGATTCCTTGGGAATACGCAAATATACCATCGTTTCTTCAGAGAACTCTCTGAGTGAATGATGTCTATTAGCATAAAATATGTCCTGATCTTGGGCACTTCTAATAGACTCCTTGGCAAATTGCAACATTTCTTGCATGTCTTGCAAGAATGTCTTTGCAGCATCATTTTGAATTCCCTTGAACCTAACCATAACTAGTGACTTAGGTTGAAACCTGTACATAAGCATAAAAGGACTATGACCAGTACTCGAATGCTTTGCACTATTATAAGCAAATTCTATCATGGTTAGATAATCTTCCCATGAAGACTGTCTCTTAGAAACATATGCCCGAAGCATATCTTGAACCAATTGGTTGACCTTCTCTGTACTGCCATCACATTGTGCATGATCTGAGGAACTCATACTTAGAGGTGTTTCCAACCTCTCAAAAACAAGTGTCCAGAAGTTACTTGTAAACTTCTAGTTCCTGTTGCTGACTATGTCAGACGGCAAACCATACAGCTCAAACATGTGGTCCACAAACTCGTGAGCGAGCTGAATAGTTGAAATGGTTATTCTAGTAGGTAAGAATCTAGCCATTTTTGTTAGACGGTCCACTATAACCCAAATGGAGTCATGACCCTTGTGCGCTTTAGGCAAACCCGTAATAAAATCCATGGAAATACTTTCCCATTTATTACTCGGGATTTGCAATGGCTGTAATAAATCCGCGCTTCTAAGGCGTTCTGCCTTAGTAACCTGGCAAACCCGGCAACCTACCACATAGTTTTCAATAAAAGGTCTGTTTCATAAGAGACAGAGTTCGATGTATACTTGGATGTCCAGCACTAGGAGCATCATGACACTCCTAGAGAATCTTGGATCGAAGATTTGAAACATCTGGCGCACAGATCTTTCCATTCCGGAACAGCAAGCCGTTCCTAATCATCCACTGACCTCTCACCGTTTGAACCGTATGTGGCACAATCCCTGAGTCCTGGTCAACCATGGAGCTCTCATCCTAGACTTTCTACCAATAAGAACTGAAATGACTATCAGTTGCGCAAAGCCCTCTCAAGGATTGAAATAGGTATGAGGATATTTCCTTAATTGACATAGCATGTACAAACTTGACTCGACTTAAGGCATCTGCCACACTATTCATCGAACCCTTTCGATAACGTATCAAAATCTTGCATTAACTCTGCCTATCTAGCCTTTCTTCCCCTCAATTCAGACCCGTCACACACATACTTGATTGATTGATGATCTGTTAATATGAGAAACTTCGAACCATACAACTAGTGTGGGCCAACGATATTGGGTGTCGTCTAGCTTCTTACTCTCAAAAGCTACAGGTCTTCCCTCTTGGAATAAAGCTGCCCCAATCACAAAATTACTCACATCGCCTCTAAAACATAAGGCCGGGTAGGATCGGGTAATGCAAGAACGGGTGCTTCCTTGATAGTTAACTTCAAGGTTTCAAAAGCCTTGTTCAATGCATCATTCCAAGAGATTGGCTTGGTAGACTTGTGTCCATGACCTTTCAATATGTTGGTGAGGGGTGCCGTGATGTGAATAATCACGCACAGACTTTGGTAGTAAAACTGTGAATCCTAGGAAAGAATGAAGTTGTTTCACAGTCTGAGAGATAGGCCATTCCAAATACTTCGCTCCGGCCAAACGGTCTATTAAATCATCGAAACGAGAAAGAGGGTAACGATTCTTAATTGTCACTTTATTCAATCGTTTATAATCTACACACATTCTCCATGAACCATCTTTCTTCTTTCTTAAGAGGATAGGTGCTCCCCAAGGTGATTTACTGGGGCGAATATAGATCATATTCAGATAATCTTCTAGTTATGAAGCTAACTGATCCTTCTCAAGCTGGCTCATCCTATAAGGTGGAATACTAATAGGTTGAGCCCCAGGTACTAAATCTATGCAATGGTCTACTGCTCGTTCTGGAGGTAAACTTTCCGACAGTTGAGCAGCATGAAATCATCCAATAATGTTCTCAATTCACGGTGTTCAAACACGCTTAAATCATTTTCGTTATTAACTGAAACAACAAATGAAGAAAGCGGAATCAAAACACACTGAGACACATCATAATGAGAAGTGTTTATTATATTCCGAAGCTACATCGCAGATACAATAGGTCCCTGAGAAGAGAGTGTATTATCACACTGAATACAAAATTGGGTGTCCTTATCCCAAAAAGAGAGTGTATGCTCTTTCCATCCAATCCGAATATCATGGGTTTTAAACCACTCTATTCCGAGTAACAAGTCCACATGTTCCAAGTGCATGACGTAGCACGTAAGAGCAGTTGTGTAGTCTTGAATCTGGATAGAAAGTGCATCGACCTTACGATCCTAAAACTGCTTTCGAGGTGGAAGTTGCACCTCGTAGGTGTGATCGCTAGGTATCGTGGGCAGCCTCATCCTCTGCACAAGTTTGTAATTAACAAAATTATGAGAGCTGCTCGGGTCAAAGAGAATGTGAACTCTTTGGTCCCTTACTTCTCCATAAACTTGAAAAAGGTCATGGGGGCCAAATAACGAATTATTAAAAGTGCAATTTCAAGAAAGTGGGCAGGAAATGACATTTACAGAAATACTTGTCATCGAAATTTGGCTAGCTCCCTTAGCTTTGGTACCTTGTCCCGCATGGAGCTTCGGTCCCGGCGCTTGCATCTGGTTCTTGCGCTTAGGACAATCATTCCGAGTGTGGCCTTGCTTCTTGCATATGAAGCAACGTCCTTCTTTCTTTAACTTCAAGTTGCGTAGAAAATGAGCACGACCATTCTCCATAAACTCGGAAAAGGTCATGGGGGCCAAATAACGAATTATTAAAAGTGCAATTTCAGGAAAGTGGGCAGGAAATGACATTTACAGAAATACCTGTTATTGAAACTTGATTAGCTCCCTTAGCTTTGGTACCTTGTCCCGCATGGAGCTTTGGTCCCGGTGCTTGCATCGGGTTCTTGCGCTTAGGACAATGTTTCCGAGTGTGGTCTCGCTCCTCGCATATGAAGCAACGTCCTTCTTTCTTTAACTTCAAGTTGCGTAGGAAACGAGCACGACCATTCTTTGTTTGAGTCGAGTTCTCCTTGGAGGCGTTGTCTATAGACTTCGACTCCCCAGTACCAACTTCCTTGATTCTACTGTCATATAAAGCTTAAGCATTCTTATGCGTTGCCCTGGCTGATGTACGGAAGTTATGGATATTGATTTTCATGCTCCTGATTCAAATTTCAAAGCTAATGAAATGAGGATTATATTCTGATGCAGGATTAGGATAATTTAAATATTGAAACCAGGCCTGTTCAATAATCAGCATAAAGAAAGTCTCATGCTGTTCTGATGGAATTCTACTTCACTCTTAAAATCCGAGTCTATTTCACGTTTTTATTCATTGTTAAGAAAGTGAAGAGTCTTCTTATGCCTTGCCGCGGCTGCTGTATGGAGTTATGGATATTTGATTTACATGCTCCTGATTAAGGCTCCATTAGTGGACAAGATCAGAGGATAGTTTCTTTTGATGTAGATCTACAAAATTCCCAACCCGACTAGGGCAAATTTCTCTTTTCACCAGACCAGGTCAATTCAGGATCTGGTATGTGGCATAATATATATAAGTTATAAATGTTGAAGTATTATTCTGTTTTGCGTATGCCATTTGCTTCCAATATTGTTGTTTTTAAACGTATCAGACATTGTTGTTTTGCTGTTGTGGGTTGCTTTCTTTATTTGTAAAGTAATGGAACTTACCAAGTATGCCAACATTTTTTACAAAACCTTGTAATGCAAGTTAAGGTTACATCTACTTATGAGGAAGCTTACATACTCTACAGGCTTAGTTTAGGCGTATGGTTTTTTAATGGATTTTCTAAGGCTATGGAATGTGCTGATGTCTAAGTTCTATTCTGCAGCACGCAGGAAGTGTTCCACAGGCCTCAAACTCTCGGCTTTCCCCTCTTCCTCCTGAAAAGGTGGCTTTTGATTCAGGCCGAGATGTGACAGTGGGTATACCACTTGGAAATGCAAAAGTAAGACTCGGGCCATTGGTGCGAAGCATGGATTCCTGTGAATTCCAAAAAATCCCTAATGTTTGGATTCTTTTATAGGAGATAAAGAGGAAGGAGAAGGAACTTGAAGCAAAGGAAGCAGAGCTTAGGAGAAGGGAGCAGGTAACCATTTCTTCGCTTAGAGATTTTGCTTGATGTATGGCATTCCAACATTTTGGATGGCATTATGTGCAAGTTTTTTTGATAGGAGCAGGTTTATATATATTTTGTGTATTTTTATGTACAAGCGTTGTTCTCATGTCTGTGTTGGGTCAGATAGCTTATATTATACATCACATTTAGATGCATGCATGTTTCTAGACGCCTATACATTTTCCCTTTTTCTGTCAATTTCTAGCTTTGCTTCTTAGAACTCAATGTCTTTAAAAAATGCCTTTGATCTATGTATATAATTGGTATATAATTGTATGAACATTAATGTGTCCCCTACACTGATAGAAATATTAATCTCTAAGGCTAGGGGCACTTTTTCCCTTTTTACGGTTTTTCCCCCTAACGACAAAAAACCCCCTAATGTCAACTAGTGATTGAGTGAATCAGGATCCATGCTAGGGTTTTGTCTCTATGACTATCCTAGTGTAATCTCCCATTGTGTGTTACTGAATTCTTGATTCGGCTTGCTCCTGCTTGTGTTCACCTCCAACCCTTGCTCCATTTTCCAACATTTGGTGTCAGAGTGGGTTGCCCTTCACTCCCCACGTCTTCCCAACTCTTTGGAGGCTCTGCTGTCGCGAAGATTGCCTTAGCCTTCGTCTCGTTTTTGGAGGCAGGTTGCTTTGGGAAGTTGTTCAGGGCAAGGCAAAGTGATTTCTGACTGTTTCCAGCGACCAGTCTGCAGTACAAATTGTCAGCTTTTGGAGAAGCTTTGAAGCTGGTCGACTTGTTTTAGAGCTGTATTTTCATATGCACAGCAGGGTGCCTCCTAGCTTCTTGAGCTGTTCGGGGATTGGGTGACTACTTTTTTGGTGAAAAACTTGCTCCAGGCAGCTGTGCCTGTTCAGTTTGAGTCAGAGACATTTTGCTTCATTCCCAAGGTGATTCCTGGAGCTGTTTTTCCGTTTTCTTGCTGGCCAACCCTGTAGGATCGGATAGAAAGGAGAGAGTGCAGGTAGCAAAGGGTCGCAGAAGAACACCCGTCACGTCAAACTTAGATAAAAAACAAACATAAAAGAGTACAAGGTACAAGTACCTAGACCTAGGACTAAGTGTCCTAGGTGTCACATAGGACTAAGTGTCCCATGTGGCCTAAAAGACACTAACACTATAAGTGTCTTTATTTATGCCTACAAGGCACATATCATGGCCTATAGGGCATCACTAGAACCACCAGAGGATGGCCTACAAACCCCCCTCCATGGGATGGGCTGAAGTACTCTGGAAACATCTTAGAATACCTGGTATTTTCTGCTCATGGTGGCACATGTTCATCCAAAAGGATATAGCCACCTATGAATGTACAAGGGATGTCAGATCATGTAACAAAGGGAACCAAGTGTGAACTTGGGACGAGGAACTGCCTTTGTAAACATATTTGCTATGTTGTCCTCTGTGGGAAGAAAGGACAACTCTATGTCTCTTGCTGACAACTGTTCTCGAACATAATGATAGTGAACTTCAATATGCTTGGTACGCGCATGAAACAATGGGCTATGTGCAATGGCCAAAGCACTCTGGTTGTCAGTGTAGACAATAGTGGAGGATGTCTGGCGAATACCAAGATCTGTAAGTAACTATCGAAGCCAAACACACTCTATTGTAGCGGTGAAAGCTGCCCTGTACTCAGCCTCACAGCTAGACGTGGCAACTGTTGGTTGCTTCTTGCTGAGCCAAGAGATACATGAATTGCCAAGCAAAAAACAATTGCTAGTATGTGACACTATGGTGTTGGAACATCGTGCCCAGTCACTATCCGTGTAAGCATGCATGGTAAGTGAACCCTGATCACCATAGAAGAGGGCTAAATCCTGAGTGGAAAACTCTCTTCACTGCCTGCCAATGCTGTGAACTGGGCATGTGCATGAATCTGCTGAGCTGAGATACTGCATACTGCAAGTCAGGTTTGGTGTGACATAAATAAATAAGGCATCCAACAGCCTGCGAGTGATATCACATGGTGGGCTCCCATCATGAACTGAGAATTTGAAGCCTGGGTCCACTGGAGTAGAGATTGGCTTGCAATCCTTAAACTGAAAACGATCAAGGAGCTGTCCAATATAGTTGGACTGAGACATCATGATACCCCCCTCAACATGAGCAAACTGAATGCCCAAATAATAATGGAGCCGTCCCATGTCTGACAAGTCAAAAATCTGCTGCAAATCAGCCGTGAAAGCTGCAATTTGCTCAGCACTAAAAAATCAGATCCAATCCCACGGACATAAAGAGTGGGTTCTGTGGGACTATTCTGAAAACCAAGGGATAGTAAGTGTGCATGAATTTTGTCATACCATGCCCTGGGTGTCTGCTTCAAACCATAAAGGGCTTTTCTAAGCCGGCATACCTTATTTTCAGAATTAACAACCTCAAATCCAGGAGGTTGTGTGACACAGACTTCTTCCTGCAGATCCCCATGAAGAAAAGCAGTTTTGATGTCAAGCTGGTGTACTTGCCAATGACGATGGGCTGCAATGGCAATGACACATCTAATGGTAGTAATCCTAGATGTGGGAGCAAATGTCTCCTGAAAGTCAATGCCTTGTTTTTGGGCATACCCTTTTGCAACAAGACGGGCTTTGTATCGATCTATGCTGCCATCAGATTTCCTTTTTAATTTGTAGACCCACCGCGTTCCAATGGCATGCTTGCCGGGAGGGAGATCTACTAATTCCCATGTGTCATTTTTGGCAATAGATTGTAACTCAGCTCTCATTGCATCCATCCACTCTTTGCTGTCAAAAGCATCTTTATGGCTCAGAGGCTCTTCATTGCAAGCTGTAGCAAGGAGTGCAAACTCAAGAAAGTGACCATGCTGTCTATTCCCTGATCTTGTCCGGGCAGCAAAAGGCTGATCTTGTTTGCTGTCCCTCAATGTATCAAGAAGCCATCTGGGAACTTGCCTTTGCTGTCTTTTGACAGCTCTTTCTTCAATGACTGCATCATGAATAGTGGGATCATTTTGTGCCGGAAGAGAAACCTGCAAATCAGCATGAGGTAGTGGCTGATTATTGCTTAGTGGAGAGCTTGCAGGAGGCTCATGTTGCTGGTCAAAGTCCTCTTCTGATGATGGCAGAGGTAACCAAGATTCAAAGCCGTAAAAAATGTCAACTTTTGGCTTAGCTTTGTGGTCCACAAGAGAAGAAGCTGAATGTTCAGCAAAGATTACATCTCTACTGACAATAATCTTCCAAGTATTTGGTTGGATACCCTCTGCTCTCTTGGCTGTAACCAATAAATATACATTTGATTGCCTTGTCATCAAGCCTATGTCTCAGCTGAGATGGTACATGAACATATGCAAGAGACCCAAAAACTCTCATGTGTGAAAGTGAAGGCTTCCTGCCTTTCCATGCTTCATAGGGTGTAACAGTCTGTAATCCCCGTGTAGGTGATCTATTCAGCACATAGTTGGCACACATTACTGCATCATGCCAAAATTTGTTGGGCAAAGACTTGGCCTTAAGCATGCATCTGGCCATCTCCATTGTGGACTTGTTTTTCCTTTCAGAAACAGGATTCTGCTGAGGAGTGTAAGGAGTAGTGCATGAGTGAATAATGCCCCGTGAAGACAGAAATGCATCAAACTCCTTTGACATATACTCTCCCTCCCTATCTGTGTTGAGGGTGACAAGCTTGGTTCCTGATTCATTCTCAACCATATTCAGCCACCTCTGAAAGCATAAGAAAATGTCAGATTTGGCTTTTAAAGGATATATCCAGCAATATCTTGTGAAATCATCAATGAGAGTCATGAAATATTTGTACCCCCCAATGGCATTTGTCCTCATTGGGCCACAGACATCACTGTGCACTAGCTGCAATTTCCTTTGTGAGAGTTTTGGACAATTCTTTTGAAAAGCAAATCGATGCATCTTACCCAAAAGACAACCCTCACACACATGTTTGGAAACTGTGTGAGTCTGAGGTACATTATTTGCCATCTGCTGTGAATGTAGCTTTGCAAGAGCTCTATAATTGAGATGGCCCATTCTCTTATGCCAAAGATGAGTTTCAGCAAGCTGTGAATCTGAAATAGCCAATGCTTCAATAGAAAATGCAGCTGAGTGATGATCAAGGTGATAAAGCCCCTTTTGCAAAGTGCCAGTGAGAACTATGGCATTGTCATCACAAAGATAATAAACTAGGCATCTGTAGCCATCAAAAATCACTCTGAAACTTGAAGTAGCAATTGCTGAAATTGAAATCAGGTTGTCTTTAATTTCAGGCACAAAAAGAACATTTGTCAGAGTGATAGGATGGCTTGAAATGGATGTGAGCTGCACATCTCCAACTCCTTTTACAGCATATGAAGCATTATTAGCACATGTAACAGTCCCCCCTCGAGTGCATCAGCTAAAGAATGAAACATCTGTCTGCAAAATGTGACATGCTTGGAAGCACTACTATCAAAGTACCAGCACTGAGCATCATTGGCAGTAAAGAATGCATCAGCTTTGGATGGATCAAATGAGCAATGGACAGCCCATGCCCAATCATCCTGAAGAGCATGTGCGTGTGAAGCATCTTCTGGCTCATGGGATTCAATAGCATGTGAGGCATTAAGTGTGAATCCTACTTTCTTTTTCTCCGAAGCAATGCGCTTCCTGCATTCTTTGACTTATCTGGTGTATTTTTAGATGCATGGGAGGAATTGCAGCTGCTATGCGCAGATTTTGGCTTGCCCATAGGCTTGGAAGCCTTGCCTCTTCTTGTCTGGGGTGAAGCAATTGCATGATCATGAATAATTGCTTGTCTATTAGCTCTACTTCGCTCTTCCTGCAAAAGCAAAGTAACTAGTCTGGATTACCCATGCCCACTAATCGAAGGGTTGTAGCAAACCCTTGATATGTATCTGGCAGTCCATTCAATGTGGTACTAACAAGCTGTGAATTTGGCACCACCTCATCAATGTTGGCAAGCTGTTCCATGGGGTCCTTGACCTTTGTCAGGTATGCATCCATTGACTCACCTTCATTCATACTGACTTCCTGTAATTGCCTTCTCAAATATGCAACACGAGCTTCATTGCGAATCTGATAGAGAGAAGCCAATTTATCCCAAGCATCCTTTGCTGTCCTGCAAGACCGGATGTGTGGAATAATGATTCTCTTGCATGATAAAGCAATGCATGAATGTGCATTTGCATCTCTTGCATCCCATCTTGACTGTTCTTGAGTTGGAAGAGCAGCGGCAGGAGTGCTAGAGGAAGAGGCATCAGGAGGAGTACCCCCTGCAGAAGGACCAGCAGTAGAGGCAACCACTGTAGCATTGGCTGGCCTCAGATCAGCCCCAGAAACAATATTCCACAAATGCTTTGCAACAAGAATATGTTTCATGAGATAAGACCACATCGGATAGTTGGCGCCATCCAACTTATCATCTTCACGAAGAACTCCAAATAAATCTTGATGGTTCCAAGCCATAGCAAATGTGATACCCTGAAAAAGACGTGAAAATCCAAAAGCCTCAAGGCTATCACTGCAAAAAGCTGGCTGTCCAAAAAAGACAGCAAATATCTGCAAATTTCTGACCCAAATCAAAGGGCAAATGCAGATTTGACCCAAATGTGATTGTGACAGGCAATGTTCACTGCAAAAACAGCAAATCTGGCAAAAGCCCCAAATTTATTGAGGGCAAATAGGCCAAAAAGAGGGCAAATGCAGAAAGGCCCCAAATTTTGCTGAAATTTTTGCAAATTTGACCCAATGTAGGATAATCTGACTCAATGTCTGATAATCTGATCCAATGTATAGCCTCAAGGCTTTAAACTGAAAAAGTATGATTTACTGTCCCAAACACCAGCTGAAATTTAGCTCCCAACACAAAAGCCCCAAATTTCGTTGACCCGAGTGATGACGTGGCACAATGTGACAGTCCTGAGACTGAAATTAACTGAAAACTTCAATTTTTGGAAAGCTTTCAGTTGTCAACCTTGTCCAAAATATTGTATTGACAAGTTGAAGGTCCAGATTGTAGGATCGAATGATAGAGAGAGAGAGTGTAGGTAGCAAAGAGTCGCTAAGTTAGCCGTCACGTCAAATCTTGGATAATGAAAAATCTAAGTACAAGGTACTTGTACCTAGGTTGCACATAGGACTAAGTGTCCTATGTGGCCTAAAAGGCACCAACACTACAAGTGCCTACATTTATGCCTACAAGGCACATACCATGGCCTATAGGGCATCACTAGAACTACCAGAAGATGGCCTACAAACCCCCCTCCATGGGATGGGCTGAAGTACTCTGGAAACGTCTCATAATACCTGGTAGTTTCTGGTCATGGTGGCACATGTTCATCCAAAAGGAAATAGCCACAACTAAGGGAACCAAGTGTAAAGCCTGTCGGAAGACTTCGAACTTGGGACGAGGAAGTGCCTTTGTAAACATATCTGCTATGTTGTCCTCTGTGGGAAGATAGGACAACTCTATGTCTCCTGCTGACAACCGCTCCTGAACATAATGATAGTGAACTTCAGTATGCTTGGTACGCGCATGAAACACTGGGTTACACGCAATGGCCAAAGCACTTTGGCTGTCAATGTAGACAATAGTGGAGGATGTTTGGCAAATACCAAGATCTGTAAGTAACTGTCGAAGCCAAACAGACTCTATTGTAGCGGTGAAAGCTGCCCTGTACTTAGCCTCACAGCTAGACGTGGCAACTGTTGGTTGCTTCTTGCTGAGCCAAGAGATACATGAATTGCCAAGCAAAAAACAATTGCCAGTATGTGACACTCAGGTGTTGGAACATCGTGCCCAATCACTATCCGTGTAAGCATGCATGGTAAGTGAACCTTGATCACCATAGAAGAGGGCTAAATTCTGAGTGCCTCTGAGATATCTGAAGACTCTCTTCACTGCCTGCCAATGCTGTGAACTGGGCATGTGCAGGAATCTGCTGAGCTGAGATACTGCATACTGCAAGTCAGGTCTGGTGTGACATAAATAAATAAGGCATCCAACAGCCTGCTGATAAAGAGTGATATCACATGGTGGGCTCCCATCATGAATTGAGAATTTGAAGCCAGGGTCCACTGGAGTAGAGATTGGCTTGCAATCCTCAAACTGAGAACGATCAAGGAGCTGTTCAATATACTTGGATTGAGACATCATGATACCCCCCTCAACATGAGCAAACTGAATGCCCAAATAATAATGGAGCTGTCCCATGTCTGACATGTCAGAAATCTGATGCAAATCAGCCTTGAAAGCTGAAATTTGCTGAGTATCTAGGCCCGTGATGAGCATATCATCCACATATAAAATCAGCACTAAAAAATCAGATCCACTCCCACGGACATTAAAAGTGGGTTCTGTGGGACTATTCTGAAAACCAAGGTATAGTAATTGTGCATGAATTTTGGCATAGCATGCCCTGGTGCTTGTTTCAAACCATAAAGGGCTTTTTTAAGCCGGCATACCTTATTTTCAGAATTAACAACCTCAAAGCCAGGAGGTTGTGTGACATAAACTTCTTCCTGTAGATCCCCATGAAGAAAAGCAGTCTTGATGTCAAGTTGGT